>NC_069125.1:59542494-59865378 GCF_026914265.1 Mya arenaria | reverse complement strand
AAAATGTATCTCTTTGGAAATGCCAAAACTGAACTAAATCTATTTATTTCTTTATAAAAACAACAATTTCATTCAGAATGTACATAATACCATTGAAGACATAACATGAGCATATCCTATCTTCAAATAAGCTCTTATTGATTACATTTTTTTATAAGCCCATTCATAAAATGGGACGTATCATAGTTTCACCTGCATCGTACGGGTGGGCAGGTGCTTGGTGTTTAGAATGATGTCTGATTAATCACTTTCAAAGCTTTTGCCCAATCATTACAAATTTTCTTCAGATTGTGTATGCCATGGGCATGATACATGTATCTCAGAAAAACTATATCCAGCCATTTTGCTCCAGTCGCTGAAGAGTCATTGCCCTTGAATTATAGAAATTACAGTTTTCTCTGATCAATAACCTTAGGATCCTTTGTTCAATCGTCACCAAATTTGGTCAGAATGTGTATGAATAGAATATCTTGATCTGGTTAGATAGCCAACCAAGTCGCCTAAGTCACTCTATTACTATGACACTTGATTCTGTAGGCTGAAACTGTATTTACAGTGTCCGCTCTCTATATTTAGCCTACGTACAACCAGTTATCACCAAACTTAGTGTCCTCAAAATAGGATGAGCATATTTTGTCTATGGTTGTTCTTAAGAATATTTGTATGGCAAGCAAATTATTATATATGAATTGATCATATTAAATATTAATGTGCTTTGATCTCAGTATGGCTAAGGAAGTAAGGTTTATAAATACAGTTACTGTAGCAAATCAACTAAATATCCAACAACTATGTATATATTATGTGGTAGATAATTTGAATGTACCACATATTTTTCTAACAAAGCATTAATGATTTAACCAAAAGTAAGCGAGCTTTCCAATAATGGTAACCCCATTTAGCTTTAATTTTAGATATAAAACAAATATAATACTAAAACAATATGAGGTATCATGAAAGTTGTTGTCATTGAAATTACCTAAATATGTCAAATATTTACGACTGTCAGTCCCTTAATGCATGCAATGTTCATAAAAGACGTCTCCCTACGTTTGTCGGCATTATAAAACACCTCTGTCATTTATCGGCATTATAAAACACCTCTGTCATTTATCGGCATTATAAAATGAGCATGTGGCTGACATGGTGTTTTCAATATATGGTTTAAATATCTGTATTAAAGGAGCTCATCCATATTTTTTTTTTACATTTTAATATAATCAAAGCGCTGATAGCGCTGCATGAACAGGGTTTTATAGGGGTTTTCACCATTATGATTCACGATCATGTGTGTATGTACAAGGTGCTGATATGTAGCACAGCGTATCTAAGAGTCTCCGTGTAAAACAACCACAGGAGCGGCCCCAGGTTTATTGAAGCATGATGGTAAAAGACAAATTAATATTTTATTGACAATAAAGTTAATGTCGCTGTGTAAGCAGGCAAACCAGGATGGAGAATGTAACCAATCCCAGTATAACTCCATCCTATGGTGTTACAATATGAGTTAGGCTTGCCAAGGATTTATTAACCAAAGAAGTAAAATAGAAATTGGTTGATCATCCAGGGTGAATTTAAAATATACACTAAAACCGATTCCGGTTGGTAATTAGATGTTCGCATTAACACAGACTATACTAATTATGAAATTGAAAACGATCCTTTTCAGGGCCACTGTTAAAATTTTAAATAGTATTTTAAAATGATATGTATATACATTATTTACATAAAAAATGGATTCTCAGCCGGGAGGAACTATAAAAAGATAATATGCAACGGCTGGTGAATTATTGAAACAGCATAGAAACAAACTCCATGAAGCCTTCCTCCCAATAAATGTGTGAGGTTTAATAATAGAAAATGAAAATATAAAAAAGGGTGAATGCTTGTGCTATTCCCAACCAAGAAAATGAGATATATACTAATCAAACTTTACTCATTAGCAAGAGTTTGCCTATGTTTACCTTGTTATTCACAAACCAACTTCGAAAATACATTAGATTAAAGAGAAATAGTTTCTTAATTAAAATGATCAAAATTAAAATAATTGATTTCAAACAATTGTAGATGAAACACCTAAAAAAGTTATTAAATCTGTGATATTTTCCCATATTTACACCAAACCAGCAAAAAATATAACTCAATTCATTACAATGAAATGCCATTTTCAAAAATAAATTCACTAACATCCGTCTATACATACACTGTAAAAAGTATATAAAATAAAGTTAACATTAAGTCTTGAAAAATCTTTAATTTCAAAACTTTTTTTCCTTCATTGTCTATATGGTCAGCAACTCTCTTCTATCTCTATATCGTCAGCACTTTAGTATGTGCCTGTCAAAATGGCGTGCATTTGTTATTCCCACATGGGCTATCACGTGATGTTTTAAGCGGGGAAACTGTGCGATCATTATGATCAATGAGATCATTGTGTCACGTGATGGAATGATGCGCTTTGAGTGGATAGTAATTCTTTGTTTATGTTTCGATGTTCATTCACTTTTGGGCGAAGGGATACTACTTTAATATTATCTTTATTTAAGTTCAACAAATTAAATGATTAAAATAGATATTACGTTATGATTGCTTCTTGCTTTGTCAAAGTTAGCTTGGTTATTGGAAACATAGCTTGCAATTTGTCTCAAACTATATTTTTTGGTGGTAAAGAGGCAGAGGACACTTGTTACTATTCATAGGCATTTTATGTTGTGAGTGTCGAGTTTGTGGCTACATGAACAGAGTTGAAAACAACCCTGTTCAAAAACTAATAAAACTCAATTGTGTATACTTACTTATCCTTTATTTTGGAAATTGTGTATTTCATGCCGAAATATTAGAAGAAAAAAAAAGCGATACAATTAAGGACTTTTTAAGGACTATATAAAAACTACTTTTCATGGTACATAATGATAGGGAATGTTTTAAATTGATGCCTAGCTCATTTGATGGTTTCCTGTTTTTTGAACATTATTATTATATTTGCCCAAAATGTACAACAGGTTTTGCACAGGCCTTGATATAAATATGGTATACTATTGATCCAAAGAGGGTCATAAATAGTATATTTGTTATGCTAGGGTCTGGAAATAATAAATTCAAGTTTGACTCTGTGTTCCTAAAATTAAAAATTTAAACTATGTGATAAAAAAAACTTTATTGGTGATATATTTCGTATATTATTGAATGTTTATATTTTTCAAATTTTAAAACTGGCATATAATGTTCTTTTTGTCATGTATTAATGACATGAGTGTCGATGAATAAACTTGTATAAGTGTTATGTGTAAGAAATTGTTTGGAATGTGACAATAAAAAAGATAAGACTCTTTGATGCAAAAATTTTCTTAACGTTTATTTAATAGGGTAGGGTACTTTAGCAATTCCTCAAGAATGTGGGTGCCATGATCTACAGATAGGTGTTGAAATATATAGTTTTGACAGATGGTACAGTGAATTTTATGTAATTTAAATATACATTATCATTTTTAGTGTAGTAAATGCATTTTTGTTATATTTGTTTTCATTTACAAATAAATGAAATATATTACCTTTTTTCTTCCGATATTTTCTTTAATATGTGTTTTTATGTTGAATTACAAACCTCATTACAACTTCTAGTGAAATAAAATTTGAACATTTCTACTGTTTTTATTATATTTGAAATAAAAACATAGATAAAATCAAGGGGCTGGAATGTCTCTGATGGAAAACAGAAAGGGGACAAAAAGACTCCGGTCAATATTATTAAGAGGCCAAAATGGCCGAGCCGAAATGTCTTGGGCCAATTTGGTAAGGGGCATATTTGGTATGGGGCCGATTTGTTTCGTTCCTGACTTTGGTATTACTGGATACATTTGATTTCATAGTATTATTGCGGATAACCAAAAAAGCCTTTTTACTGTTTTTATTTCTGCAATCCAATATGTTTATTTAAAGCTAAATTTGTGTCTTGCCAGTATTTGAAATGACATACGGTACATTCTGACTAGAAACTTGTGTCAAGAGTTGTGGACAACAAAGAATGACAGACATCCAATGATATAAGTATCTCACCATGAGCATTTCATTTAGCTAAGAAGTTTTGTTTTCTTGACAGGCAAATTACCACTAAACAATGACAGCAAAGAAGCCCACAAAGCTTCACATTGGAGAGTCAGAGCTTCTGTGCAAGAATGGTTGTGGTTTCTATGGTAACCAGCTGTGGCAGGGTTACTGTTCCATCTGTTACCGGGAGGAGTGCCAGAAACAGAAGAAAGCCCAGCAAGAGCAGGACAGCAAGAGACATAAGGGGTAAGAACACATGACAAAATAGTATGAAGCATGATGGCAAGAGGCACATGGGGTAGGAACACATGACACAAGAGTATGTAGCATGATGGCAAGAGGCACAAGGGGTAGGAACACATGACAAAATAGTATGTAGCATGATGGCAAGAGGCACATGGGGTAGGAACACATGACAAAATAGTATGATGGCAAGAGGCACATGGGGTGGGTACATATGACACAATTCTATGTAGCATGATGGCAAGAGGCACATGGGGTAGGAACATATGACACAATAGTATGTAGCAGGATTGCAAGATGCCCATGGGGTGGGTACATATGACTCAATACTATGTAGCAGGATTGCAAGATGCCCATGGGGTGGGTACATATGACACAATACTATGTAGCATGATGGCAAGAGGCACATGGGGTAGGAACACATGACACAAGAGTATGTAGCATGATGGCAAGAGGCACATGGGGTAGGAACACATGACACAAGAGTATGTAGCATGATGGCAAGAGGCACATGGGGTAGGAACACATGACACAAGAGTATGTAGCATGATGGCAAGAGGCACATGGGGTAGGAACACATGACACAAGAGTATGTAGCATGATGGCAAGAGGCACATGGGGTGGGAACACATGACACAAGAGTATGTAGCATGATGGCAAGAGGCACATGGGGTGGGTTCACATGACACAAGAGTATGTAGCATGATGGCAAGAGGCACATGGGGTGGGTACACATGACACAAGAGTATGTAGCATGATGGTAAGAGGCACATGGGGTGGGAACACATGACACAATAGTATGTAGCATGATGGCAAGAGGCACATGGGGTGGGAACACATGACACAATAGTATGTAGCATGATGGCAAGAGGCACATGGGGTAGGAACACATGACACAAGAGTATGTAGCATGATGGCAAGAGGCACATGGGGTGGGTACATAGGACACAATACTATGTAGCATGATGGCAAGAGGCACATGGGGTAGGAACACATGACACAAGAGTATGTAGCATGATGGCAAGAGGCACATGGGGTAGGAACACATGACACAATAGTATGTAGCATGATGGCAAGAGGCACATGGGGTAGGAACACATGACACGAGTATGTAGCATGATGGCAAGAGGCAGATGGGGTAGGAACACATGACACGAGAGTATGTAGCATGATGGCAAGAGGCACATGGGGTAGGAACACATGACACAAAAGTATGTAGCATGATGGCAAGAGGCACATGGGGTGGGAACACATGACACAATAGTATGTAGCATGATGGCAAGAGGCACATGGGGTAGGAACACATGACACAAGAGTACGTAGCATGATGGCAAGAGACACATGGGGTGGACACACATGACACAATAGCATGTAGCATGATGGCAAGAGGCACATGGGGTAGGAACACATGACACAATAGTATGTAGCATGATGGCAAGAGGCACATGGGGTGGGTACACATGACACAAGAGTATGTAACATGATGGCAAGAGGCACATGGGGTAGGAACACATGACACAAGAGTATGTAGCATGATGGCAAGAGGCACATGGGGTGGGTACACATGACACAAGAGTATGTAGCATGATGGCAAGAGGCACATGGGGTAGGAACACATGACACAAGAGTATGTAGCATGATGGCAAGAGGCACATGGGGTAGGAACACATGACACAAGAATATGTAGCATGATGGCAAGAGGCACATGGGGTGGGTACACATGACACAATAGTATGTAGCATGATGGCAAGAGGCACATGGGGTAGGAACACATGACACAATACTATGTAGCATGATGGCAAGAGGCACATGGGGTGGGTACACATGACACAATAGTATGTAGCATGATGGCAAGAGGCACATGGGGTAGGAACACATGACACAAGAGTATGTAGCATGATGGCAAGAGGCACATGGGGTGGGTACACATGACACAATAGTATGTAGCATGATGGCAAGAGGCACATGGGGTAGGAACACATGACACAATACTATGTAGCATGATGGCAAGAGGCACATGGGGTGGGTACACATGACACAATAGTATGTAGCATGATGGCAAGAGGCACATGGGGTAGGAACACATGACACAAGAGTATGTAGCATGATGGCAAGAGGCACATGGGGTAGGAACACATGACACGAGAGTATGTAGCATGATGGCAAGAGGCACATGGGGTGGGTACACATGACACAATAGTATGTAGCATGATGGCAAGAGGCACATGGGGTAGGAACACATGACACAAGAGTATGTAGCATGATGGCAAGAGGCACATGGGGTAGGAACACATGACACAAGAGTATGTAGCATGATGGCAAGAGGCACATGGGGTGGGAACACATGACACAAGAGTATGTAGCATGATGGCAAGAGGCACATGGGGTGGGAACACATGACACAATAGTATGTAGCATGATGGCAAGAGGCACATGGGGTAGGAACACATGACACAAGAGTATGTAGCATGATGGCAAGAGGCACATGGGGTAGGAACACATGACACGAGAGTATGTAGCATGATGGCAAGAGGCACATGGGGTGGGTACACATGACACAATAGTATGTAGCATGATGGCAAGAGGCACATGGGGTGGGAACACATGACACAATAGTGTGTAGCATGATGGCAAGAGGCACATGGGGTGGGTACACATGACACAAGAGTATGTAGCATGATGGCAAGAGGCACATGGGGGCTGTACACATGACACAATACTATGTAGCATGATGGCAAGAGGGGCAAGAGGCACATGGGGTAGGAACACATGACACAAGAGTATCTAGCAGGACAGCAAGAGACATAAGGGGTAAGAACACATGACAAAATAGTATGAAGCATGATGGCAAGAGGCACATGGGGTGGGAACACATGACACAATAGTGTGTAGCATGATGGCAAGAGGCACATGGGGTGGGTACACATGACACAAGAGTATGTAGCATGATGGCAAGAGGCACATGGGGGGTGTACACATGACACAATACTATGTAGCATGATGGCAAGAGGCACATGGGGTAGGAACACATGACACAAGAGTATCTAGCATGATGGCAAGAGGCACATGGGGTAGGAACACATGACACAAGAGTATGTAGCATGATGGCAAGAGGCACATGGGGTGGGAACACATGACACAATAGTATGTAGCATGATGGCAAGAGGCACATGGGGTGGGTACACATGACACAATAGTATGTAGCAAGATGGCAAGAGGCACATGGGGTGGGTACATATGACACAATAGTATGTATCATGATGGCAAGAGGCACATGGGGTGGGTACATATGACACAATAGTATGTATCATGATGGCAAGAGGCACATGGGGTGGGTACATATGACACAATAGTATGTAGCAGGATTGCAAGATGCCCATGGGGTGGGTACATATGACACAATAGTATGTAGCAGGATTGCAAGATGCCCATGGGGTGGGTACATATGACTCAATACTATGTAGCAGGATGGCAAGAGGCACATATGACATAATACTATGTAGCAGAATTGCAAGATGCACATGGGGTGGGTACATATGACACAATACTATGTAGCAGGATTGCAAGATGCACATGGGTTGGGTACATTTGACATAATAGCATATAGCATGATGGCAAGAGGCACAATGGGTGGGTACACATGCAATTAAAGGGGTAGGTTCACATAACAACCTTTTTTTAGCAGTATAGAAAGAAGCATAAAGGTTGGTACACATGACAAAGTATCATGTAGCAGTATGGAAAGAGGCACATTGGGTGGATACACATGACAAAATAGTATGTAGCAGGATGGCAAGAGGCACATAGGGTAGGAACACACAACACAATAGTATGTAGCATGATGGCAAGAGGCACATACGGTGGGTACACATGACATAGTATCATACCAGGGTGGAAAGAGGTACAAGGGGTAGATATATGTGACATACTATCATGTAGCACGGCAATTAGAGGCGCACTGGATATTTTATTAAGAATTGGCATGCACTAAACATAAATAGTAATCCAATTAAGGAATGTTTATCAATGGATTCGGGCAAACAAGATATAGGTTACAAGAATCTTCATTTAAAGTTGGGTATGTGATAACAAGAAACATTAGCTCAATGAGCATAATATTGTGATTAATGGTATTTTATACTAAAAAATAAATATATCAAATTTCAATTGATTAATTCCTGTTTTTACAGCCCTTCAGAAGACACTGAAAAGGCTAAACTTTTCTCCAAATTTGCTGAAAAGAAGACACAACAAATCAACAAAAGAGCCAGTACACTGAAGTCTGTATTCAGGAAAACACCAACCAAAGGTAACAGCAAGTACATTTCAAGTTTTATCTTCATATCTTCATAAAAAAATGAAACCTTAATTAAATGGCAGTCTTAGATATTAAGATTAACAAGCACTAGCCTGAATTTCTATATTTCTTAAATAAAAAATGGGAAAAACATACAAGCTTGACTCTATTTATAAATTATTGGAAGTTTGAAGGTTCCTACCAGGTTTTTACCTTTGGTATTGCATGAATTAAGTTTTAAGCAAGATTAAGCTAGCTATTAATAATTAGGCTCAGGATTTTAAAAGACAAGAAGTATGATTAAATGCTAGGTTAAACATGTTAAGTGTAATGTTAAAACAACTTAACAACTAATATATTGTTGTTTTTAATCCCCTCTCCAGGGAGTGGGGAGGGGATTATAGGAATGCACTTTGTCCGTCTGTCAGTCCGTGCGTGCGTGCGTCCATCCGTCCGTCGGTCTGTCTGATTGTAACATTTCATGTCCGGGCTATAACTTACTTATGCATTGATGGATTACCATATTACTTGGTACAAATGTTGTCCTCATTGAGACAATGTGCAGTGACCATGACCTGGGTCCATACCTCAAAGGTCATGGTCACATGAGACATTTAAAGGTCAGAGTACACATGCTCCTGTCCGCGCTATAACTTACTTATGCATTGTTGGATTACCATATTACTTGGTACAAATGTTGTCCTTATTGGGACGCTGTGCAGTTACCTTGACCCGGGTCCATACCTCAAAGGTCAAGGTCACACGAAACATTTTAAGGTCAGAGTTCACATGCTCGTGTCCGCGCTATATTTTAATAATGCATTAATGAATTACCATATTACTTGGTACAAATGTTGTCCTCATTGAGAAGATGTGCAGTGACCTTGACCCGGGTCAATACCTCAAAGGTCAAGGTCACATCTGACATTTAAAGGTCATAGTACACATTCTTGTGTCTGAGCTTTTTACATTTAGCAGTGTAGACATGTTAATTCTTACTGGATTTATTGACCTCATACATTTCATGTACTTTTAGCAACAATAACTGTATTTTGATCCAAGAACTCGAACCAATTGCAATTTGTGCCAGTAATCCATCATGAAGTTTCGGGTCCATATTATGACAATGCTAAATAGAGGATAAGATATAAATGTTAAATGAAAGTGTTAAGTTGCACAGATTGATTCTTAGCACAGCCACTCTACCAAGCATTATCATTATGTGCAACAAGGTTAATATTTAAAAAAAACAATGGACACAAATGTGATAATATATTTATAACACGTGTTTTCTCTTCAAAAGCAGTAAAACAATGTTATGACGTCACCACAATATATATGTATCACTTTATCAAGAATACTTAAGGCTTGCTATTTCATCAATGTTATAAATCAAGGACTCATTTTCCTTCTTTTTTTTAGCCAAAATAACCTTGACATTGATCTTACTACATACAATATGAATAATAATATCCTTTTTATAATATGTTCAAATATCCAAGAATATTTTGGTTACCGAACAAACAACTTGTATTTCCGGTATTCCCACTCTTGACCAGTGGTTGTGTACAATTTTGGTCAGATTCAACGTACCAGTCAGGTTGCGAGAAAAACAAAATATACTAAAAAACAACGGCGGGGGATATAGCCGTCCTTTGGACTACCTTGTATTTATAGTAAGAACAATTTTCAGGGAAAACTTGAGGTGTTAATTTTCTACACCATCTTGGCTATTATCATTGTGTATGTCATTTGCTATCCTCATGTAATCACTTAAGTATACACGTTCCAAGTAACATGTTGAATAAAAACATTTGCACACGGTCACTTCATGAACGTAGTTTAAATATTTCAGATAAAATTATCAAGTTATTGTATCAGCTCATCTGCTATATAATATGCAATTATGACTCATATAAAGATTTTTATCTAGTGATAAATATGACCGAGATATTGAGGTACATGTAATATGACGGATGTTACAATTCAATAATAAACAAAAATTTACAAAATCATAGACTGTTGTCAGAAGTGTCAGGATGTTATGCAGTTGCCCTGAAAGAATTTCTCCTGACTCATAGTGATAGCGGTGATGTTGTTATATTTCGGTCACATTTCATCATCAGTGTGACATTTTTTATTTATTAAATATAACAATGCATTTCATAGGAACAAAATTAAACTAATGGTAGCAGTGATTTCAGCATTGCATGCTTCATTCTTCTGCTTATGCAACTTTGATACAGGAAAGTCATTGTTGTGATTTTTTGTCTTGCCAACCATAGTCATATGCCAGGCTTTCTGTTCACAATAAAATTCGCTAATTGCATGTCATTCATTTATCAAAGATTTTATTGAAAGGTACATGGCCAGCTGTCAATCAGTAGAAATTATAGATTATAGGTAAATGACTTACATTACTGCTCTTTGTTATCAGATTGACCAGCACACTTCCTTTGTATTGTGATCAATTATATTTTGATTATGCAATAAAGTTGACAGGAATTGCTGGACAATAATATTGGGATGATGCAATGAGAGTGGTCATCGCATGATGCAACAGTTACTGCTCTGTAAAATGTCAAATGGTCATAGCTGGGCATAATTAACTGTCCCTTCTTCGTATTCTGTTCACCAAGTAAGCCATAAGAGGAAGCAGTTTTATTGAAACTGGTTTGAAATTTCTCTTTATTAGTTGCAAATATCGTAGAGCCACCATTGACTCTTAAACTAAACTCAAAATAGCCTGGAATAGTGAAATAGGCAGTATCAGAAAATAAACAGGTGAATGAATGAATATTAAAGTGGGCAAAGAGAGGTTATTGGGTGCAAAGTGACAGTGACATATTGTGATGAAACATCAACTATTGTGACAGTCAAGTTCTGCCCAGCAGTACAAGGATCTGGGTTGTGCAACAGAAGAAGAAGTGCAGACATGGTTTTGTGTGTGGCTAATGTGATGGAAGTTTGTTAGTGGATCTACGATATTGAACATTATGTAGAGCAAGTGGTGTGACACATGTTTACTTTAGCAAGTGCACAGAACTAATAGTATTATACGCAGCTTGAAAAATATTGTTTCTCTACAACAAACCAAACACTAGTGTGCAATAATATGTCTGTTGTCAAGGGTAACTTGGAAGCTAAAAAAACTTTGCAAATAAACTTTGACTATTTATTACTTTAGGTGTAGTATATATATCTTTATTTCATTATTTTCCATTCTCATAAAAAATATAATTCTGCCTGTAAACAAGGTTACAAACTGTAATGTGTCACATAATTGTTTGCATAGAAACTTGTGCACAATGGGGTTACTGGGACTTAGTGTATTACGTATTAACCTAAATGTGGACTTATTGGATTAGCAAAAACTTGGTCAGTTGAAAGCAAAGGTCATTATTGTAGGTTCACTTAAACTGGTAAAATCCACCAAATTGGAACAAAAATGGAGAGACTTGTGCAGGACATTATGTTGTATTTTGTGTGACAAAGACCTTGCATAGGATGCAGGAACCACTTAAGGGTTTTAATCTGAGGAAATATTTTATATTTGTTACTGACAAAAATGTCAAAAGAAGGTGAGCATTGAATGGGAGAAACAATCAATAGAATTGAATCATTGAATTTTTAACAAAAGTGCTGAAATCTTAAGAAACATAATTCATGGAGCCATCTGATGAATTTGTGCTGGTTGACAGCATTCAAGGAACCATGTACACAATGGAACAAAACTCTTGCTCTGCTGAAATACAACTGAAGAAAATAATAGCTGGTAAGAGATGCTTGTAGAAGTCAGAATGGAATGAAATGTGTTTGTTATTCTGAAAAATCTGTCTACTATTGAATGAAGGGGGGAGATATAAAAGGGCCCCTTTTGAAAAAAACTCACTTTACCATCCCTGTGTCAAGCTAGCGTGTGGGGGTATTTGAGCTCTTGTGTTATACAATTTTATCTACTACCGTATATCCTTTTTTGAGTTTGAATGGAATATAATGCCAGTATTATAAATCATATTCAGATCAGAGCTCATTAATTAACATAAAAAGTACTAACTTTTCAAACAAAGTTTTTAAAAATATTTTATTAACTAACTATAATATATAACTATAACATACATTTATATCACAGCTCATTAAGGAACATAAAACAGTACTAACTTTTCAAACAAAGTTTTATGAAAATATTTTATGAATTAACCATATATAACTATTACATTTGTATGTATGGCATTATTGCTAGATAAAATACAATGTACAATATTAATTTGAACTTTATGATTGATATCACAATTACGTATAATGAGTTTAAAGGGGAATAGGAAATGATTTAAATGAGCAACTTGAATGTTCATTATTTTGTCATGTATAATGTAAAACTTAAGATTTTATTGAATGCCAGAATGTTTTAAAGAAAATTTTCACTGATTACCTCTGTTGTTAATTAACAATATTTTTGTATTGCTGAAACAATTAATGTTTACTTCAGGGACGGTTTTAATCTGTGTCAATAGATATAAAACAAAACCTTAAGCCTTCACCAAGAGTGGTATCCTATCGCAGGCTTCAAGCAGGCCCTACTTTCCCCCTAATTTTTGTTATGCTCCTATTTTTTCTTGGAACAGCCCTTCTATCCTTATTTTTGTGTGAAAATAGTTCAAGAAATATTAGTGTGTTCTAAAATGCCCTGAGATCAGCCCAGAATGCAGAAAATGAAGTGCTCAATTAAAAATAAAAAATCATGGCAGGCCAGTTACTTTTTATTTGGGTTATTTTAACAACAAATATAACCTTGCACTACATTCACCATTACATTGGTGAAAAAGGATTAGCAGTTAATAATTTGCTTTGAAATGGTTAAGAGCCCTACTATCCTACTTTATTGCCGTTAAAATCCACTTTTAAAAACAACACTCCTACATTTATCCTTACCCTTTTGTTAATGGTCCTTGATAGCCTGTTAGTGTGTTAATATGCCTGTCAATACATTCACAGAAATTCAGAGTATATGTCACTTGTTTATCAGGAATGGCATACAATATATCTCACCTTTACCTTACTCTTATTTCCAGAGTCTGTACCAGAAGCAAGGCCAAAGAAGGATCGTCATGTCAACAAGGAGACACAGCAGGTGAAGAATGAGCTCATGGACTTCCTCAAGAGACTCAAGCGTCCGGCCGCCCAGGATTTTGTCAAGATTGTGCAGGAGCTTGTGGACAGGCTCTATCAGAATGTGGACGCCCCTATAGACGACCTCACTGACATGGTTCAGGAATTCTACATACGACTGGGGCAAAAGATGGACTCTCATACACTTTATAAGGGTAAGGATAATATATGTCATACATGTATCTAAGCACTATTGCATTTGGTGATTTGTTCCAATTTACCTGTACCTTTTTTAGTTTAAGTTTTTATTTTTTATTTTTTTTATGGGACTGAAGATGATGTGTTAAAATTTCACAATCTGTTCTTCACACCAACATCTAGGGCTTATTGGCTTGACTGACATAAGGGTAGGGGATTTTTTGTTTCTTTATGAAGTCTCATTAAACAACGTTTTTTTTAAAGAACAGAAAACCTCAAAAACCTCAAATGTTGGTATGTGTGGCTTTTTCATGGAGTTAAACTTAGTTACAGTGCAAGTTTCAAAATAAATTGGCACACAAAAGGTAACATGTCATGCGCAGGACCCATGTCCATACCTCAAAACCTCAAAATTAAGGTCACCCTTCAAGATAATCATTTAGGAATGATGCACATAGTGAAAAGGCTGTCATGTGTAGGAGGATTTTGAAATAACATGGAACAAATCACAAATTGCACATTAAGGCGATATTTAATGTGAAAGAGTTTCGCTTCATTACAGTGAATATCATTAGCTTAGAGGTTAATTGGCTTTCACTCTGACAAGGCCACATTTGGGGCATATGTCTTATTATTGTGACAACTCTTGATATTAATAAAGTGTTCATTTATTTATTATGCCCAAGACATGCTTAGAAACATTTGATAAATTTTAAATGATATTTTTCATCATGTTCATAATTGTATAATACCCGCGTAGTTCATATATCAGTATTCCATATGCAATATATCTTGATGAAAAAAGATGACTTACTCTGAACATTGCAGATGTGACCGCAGAGGATATTGAGACGCTCCTGGACTATGCGGAGAAGTATGTGACAGTTAAGATGTACATGCCTTTGTTCTGCCCACCAACATGTGACGACGAACAGAAGGACCTGCTCATGCAAAAGCAGATCCGCAGTCTCCACTGGGTCACTGCTAACCTGCTCGACACCATAATAGATGAACACAACACTGAGGTCCGCACCCTTGTTGACCAGGCTATCACAGGTAATGAATACTTTGAACAGCATTTTTATCACATCTTCTAGTAAGTGATGTGCCTAAGTGTGATGCTAATGCATTCATTCAGAGAAATGTTTACATTGTGAATCTGAAAAATGCACTATTTTTGTTTCTGTTTTAAGGTTATCAATCCATCCATCATTAATACAAAAAAATGGTTTTATTTTTAAGTCACAGAATGTTAAATTTGAATATTTTAAAGTTTAGGGCTTTTTATAGATAGACATAATGTTAGTTCAAGAAATAATAGAAAGGAGCTGATTATCAAAAATGTAATCCATTTAAAAATAATATAATGGTTACCGTAATCAATATAAACTAAACTAAACATAGAAATAATCTTGATGTTAATATCTAAAATCCACTAACACATCTTTGCATCCTAATGATAGATGGCTTACCTTAAGTATTTTTTTATATTTTTGTTTTAATTACCGTAACAAGAACAAAGCAAAAGTAAACATTCAAATACATGTATTTTTCCAAGTGATGTAAACAAAATTGTATTGAAACCTTCAGAAATCATAGAGGTTAACTCCCAGAAGGCACCACAGGACAAGCTATCATGTATAGTGCGATGCAGCAAGCACATATTCGAGATCATCAGACAATCAAAGGAAGGTCCAGCTTGCGCGGACGACTTCCTGCCAGCCTTGATCTACACCGTGCTAAAGGCCAATCCTCCCCTCCTCCAGTCCAACATCCAGTTCATCACACGGTTTTCCTGTCCCAGCAGGCTCATGAAGGGCGAGGCAGGATACATCTTTACTAATCTGGTAACTTTCAACTTTTAATGCCTCTACATAATAATATGTATATAATCATATGTATGTTAGTGACTGATAGTATGGTCTGTCATTATATGACGTGGAAATAGTTGTAGGGTATTACAGTAATATGTCACTGTCATTATTTTGAAATATATGTACCCACAAAATTCTAGGGTTGAAAATGATTTTGCTTGCCAATATCAGTATAATTTAGGTGCTTATAAGTATATATATAATGATGTTTACCATACATTATGTATAAAAAGGTATTGAAATCTAAGTATGTTATTGAACTTGAACTTGTATACGGCTAGGTATAACTTGTGTATTCTGACTTGTTTTAGTGTTGCGCTGTGCAGTTTATAGAGAACCTCACCCATGAAAGCCTGGCCCTGACCCAGCATGAGTATGACCGCTACATGTCGGGGGAGGCGGTCCCACCACAGTCCGGAAACGAGCACATGTGCGAGGGTCTTCGCTTAATGTACGACAACCTGAAGACTCTAGCTGAGCTACGCCAGCGCCAGGAAAAGGTGATGGCCGAGGCCCTGCAGCTCCAGCAGGACATGAAGGAGTTCAAGGAGAACTTCAAACAGGAGGTGCAGAATGTGCTGGATAGAACTCCACTCACCATCAAACCCCGCAAGATGAAGGTGGACCTGGACGCAGACTCAGAAAGTCTTGACTTTCTTCCCTCTCCTTTAATTCCCCTTTCAGTTGACAATGTGGCTATGGAGAACAGGAATGAAGTTGAAGCAGACTGTACAATAGAAACAGTTAATGACGTTCAAATACCTGCAACTTGAGCCTCATCTTGCCTGTATATAGAGTACCATTATGTGTATTAGGAGATGAGTTTGACAAGTATTAGATACATTTATTTGATTCTTGATATAATGTGCTATTGAAAATGATGTTGGAAGATGTTCTCTTTATCAATATAGCTGTTTAGCTATTGTCATTGTGTATTGAGATGGTTAGGTTACATACAACCATAAAATAGTCAGTTTAATAATACTCTTGTGAACTGAAATGCCAGAAGGGAGATTACATGTTGTACATGTATGTAATAGTAACAATAACATCATTTACTTTTTGCATTTAAATTTTCTGTTTGATTTGAAGCATTGGCTGGCAAGAATAAGAAGAATCATAATACAGTACTTTGATTCTATATTTGAAAGTTGTTTGACACATTTTGCAAAAGTAACTTTTTTTCTGAGAGTCATTATCCTGGTAAAAAGTTTGTTTGCTAATATTACATGTAAAACTTACTGTGACTATTGAACTGGCTTGCACCATCATAGAATGTGGTTTCGATAGATATATCCATAAATATTTTATTGGTTCAATAAAATCAGAAATGAAACATTCCATTCAAATAAATGGCACTCATGTTCAATTTCTCACACATTTAGTGCAATACTTCCTCATTTGTATTATCAATCATGCACACAGACTAAAAGACATGGCTTGTATTTACAATGGTTATTGACATTGTGTAATGTTGTTATTAGGTACTGGGTGAGGTCATATCAGATTGCCAGTCCATCTATGTATTATGTTAACTGTAGCTATGTAAACAAATCTGTATCCTTGTTGGATCGGAATGCCCTTACTTTCATTGGCCAGTGTCTTGAGAATGTTCATGATTGACTTGAATGACACTGCATCTTACATGTCCTGATATCTGTTTTATTGTCATTTTATACTTGTTTTATTGTAAATTAACTGTTTTTTTTATGAATAAAATGATACAATCCAACTTCACTATTTTCTACTCCTATTATAAGATCTATCATGATGAGTAATTATTTCAAATCAGTGTTGATGTCAAATAGTTCCTCTAAAAATATTTTTTTGACTATTATTTTTTATTAAATCTTGCATACTTGTATATTTAATTTGGCTTTTTTGACATGAAATAAGGTACTTTTCATAAGAAATACAATAAAGTAATAAGAAAAAGTGACTCACCTGGATATTCCAGCAGAGCTAAATTCACTGGAAATGCCTCCCAGCATGGCTAAATTTATCTGAAGTACGAATCAGGTGTGCAAGAACAAAGTTTCTAATGAACTTTAGTTCAAGCCATGACATGCAAAGCTTGGTGAGATAATTTATATTATATAGCCTACTAGTTAATGCAAATTTAAAAAGATAATGTAAAAGAAAATCAGGATGATTGAAAATTATCATTCAGTTTTAAAGGTTCAATTAACCTATATGCATGTTCCATATCTGCAACATAAAGCTGCTATTGAATGTAATTAAGGAATGAATTGCGGGGTTAATGTCATTATCGGGGTATGAATGCAATTGGGCTGGTCAATGTGGGTGGAGTCTGAAGGACTCCACGCGTACTTTGACCAACCCAATTGAGTTCATATCCCCGATAATGACATTAACCCCGCAATTCATTTCTTATATTTACACTAATAGTTCATTATTTCATTCAAGAATTGTTAAAAAAATACTTAATTTCATTTAAGAAAACTTTCAGTTATCCGTTTTTACCCATTCTGTAAATAGAATGACCCGACTGTAACCGGAAACATTTTTTCAAATGACGTCACAATAACGCGGGAAAAGATCAACCACTTGAAATCACTTTAAAACGTAAAATTGAAACACTTATGGCAACAATACATTTAAAATATAATAAATTAACACTTTTAAAAATGTTGATTTATATTTTACGGTACCTGCTGACACAATACAAACAATAACAAGATCAATAGTTTTCATGTATATTGTTATGCAATGAATTACTATCCGAACATATCCGAAGATGTTGCGTTCATTGGTTGATAAAAGCAATTGCCGAAAGGCACTTCATTTAAGGAATGGAAGTTGGGGTGTAAATATTGTACTATATGCAGCTAGGAGAGAGGATAGTATGGCATGTGGGAGATGCAACAATGGCTTCAATTCTTAATGTTATATTACATGTTATCCCAAGTTAGGCTGTGTCAAGAGTGTTATGAGTACTATGAATCAACTAGTAGTACTTAGCTTGTCGATTTAAAAGAATGAGGATGCTGCTGTGATGGTGTCCAGGTGTCAAACTGGCAGTTTCTGCTCAATAACTTATGACTAATGTATAGTGATGAAACTTGGTATGAAGCGAGCTGTTGTGGATACAAACCTTGGGATTGCATATGTGATTAGTGCATGTTAATTTCAAGGTCACTGTTATTAAAAATAAAAATAATGGATTCAGCTCAATTACTTTAACAAGGAGTAAAGTATTAAGGTTAAACTTGGTATGTTGCAAACTCACATGACGTACCTTGGAACTGCATTTGGGGCATGGGGGTAAAGATCAAGTTTACTGTTACTACTAATATAAAAACTATTTTCACTCAATGATTGTAATAAGAAGAGGCATATGGTGATGAAACTTGGTATGTTGAATGCTTATATGGAGACTTAACATGGGTGTGCATTTAAGGTTTGTTGGGTCAAGGTCACTGTTACTTGAAATAGAAAAATAGTTTCTGCTCAATGATTACATAAGGAGTGATGTAAAGTGTTGAAATTAGTATGTAGCAATCTTATGGCTGTAAAGTATTTTGGGACTGTATTTGGGGTTCAGGTGGGGATAAGGTCAAGATCATTATTATTAAACATAGAAAAAAACATTTCTGCACTATAACTTTAGTTACGATTATCATTAATGTGATAAATCTTGGTATGTTGCAAGACTTACCATGGGATTTTGGGGAATGTACAGTCAAAGTCACTGTTTTTAAGATAAGTTTCTGCTTGATAACTTTAGATAGTGGTGGCGTAGCAGGTTAAGGTGAAGATAAATGATGTTAAGTGGTGAATGATGGTGTTTAGACAGCTCTTTAGGAGATGAACGTTGGGATTACATTCTGGGTCAGTTGGGTCAAAGCCAGTTGCTGTTTCAAAAAATAGATAAACAGTTTCGGCTCAATCACTCGAGGAATGATTTGGAGATTATTTCTTGTGATTCAAGTTGGTCGGGTCAAGGTCAAGGTAGCTTTACAGAAAATGTTCAGTTTTCGATTAATTTATGTGAAAATATATATTTGTATTGCAATTTGCAGGGTCAAGGGACTTGTTTCTACACAAATTTTTCTTCTCAATAGCATAAATAAGATGTTTATGCCGATAATTTTGTACTTTGGGATGCATTTTTGGTTGGTACTAAAAGAGTAAAGGTCAAAGTTTCTGCTTGTATTTCTAGACATCAAAAACTTTAATTCCCTATAATTTTCCTGTTTCGTTGCATTGTGGTGTTTTGAGTTCTTATTTTCTCCCCTAAAGGAATTGCTCTGTTTGTCCATGCACACCAGGTCTCGGATATAAGTAAATTGTAACTAAAGGCCGCACCAGTTTCAATCAAACATCGCAAACATTTGTGTTGTTATCTCAAAGGTCAACACTTGAGGTCAATGCAAAACTATGCCTTGTTCCTCAGCCATATCTTAGCTACAATAAATGGTATTCCAATCAATTGTTTGTACAAAAAGGATAGTGTGTTGTGCACAACAAACATGCTGTATAAAGATGGATAACTATCTGAGTGGTCCAGTCCGGGACATTTACCACATTTTCCTAAGCAGCATAGTTTTAATTTAAATTTAAGCAAATAAAACACATCATGAAACTCAGATGTGCATTTGAAAAGAAACTCAGGTAAGAAAATAATTTGCATTTTTATTTATTCGTAGATAAGCTCTAAAAGCATGAGCCTATAAGAACAGATATATGGATTAAAAAAAGAAAGATTGTAAATTATTCGGAAAAAATACAAATAAGAGACATCACTATAAGGACACTTCAACACCAAAAGAAAGGAACAACAATTTTCAAACAAAATAATGTTGAACAAAATACATAAATACCAGTGATTGTGAAAACAAATTGCAACTTTCAGTAACATGTTCACATAAAACATCCTTTATCAAAACTTAACAATACAGACATAGATTATTTAGCAAAACAACTTAAAGAACAAATGATTTATCTTATGGCATCAGGAAAATTTAGTCATTCACCAAGCATTTAAAAATGAAATTATAGCGGTAAAACTGCTTATCCTAATGTTTCAATGAAAGTCGTTTGGTTGAATTTTCTTCATATGTCTACCAGGTTGAAGTAGCCTTACTGTGAAAAATAAATCATTTCTATTTATTAAATATTAGCTAAATCAATTCATAAGTGATGATTCAAGTCATTTAAAAAATTATTACCATTAAGTAAACATGAATCGTAAATTCATTGTAATGAATTCACTATTTAGTTTGATGTTATACACATGATTTTGTTTAGTAAATTATGCAGTTTATTGCTTTTTTGCTTTAAATTAAAAGAAAAAAAAAATTCTCATTCTATTTCCTTAACAGCAAATTAAAAGGTAAATGTGTGTGTTCAGACTTAAAGGAGTGCAAGCTTATATTGTTATTATTTGTTTAATATATTTTTAACAAAAATGTTCAAGTACTACTCGTTATGGAAACTATAGTTAAAAAGTTTTAAACAGATTGTAAATGCACTGATTATCACACCTAATCATGTATATGAAGTAAACATTATGCATTTGTGATTGCAAGAATATTTTCTTAAAAAAAAAATTCAGCTGCTTCACTAAGTATTAACAACTATTGTTGTTTATAACTACAGCATTTCCTTGATACATATATAAACCAAAATAAAATATCCAAATAAACATTGTTAACAATTTTAAATATTTAAAAAAAATCATTGTCTTTTATTCCTTAGTATCCGTTGTACTTGATTGGAGGAAAGTGGTCATATCTGATGGGTTCCTCGTAGTTTGGTGGGTTATACAAGCCCCACTTTGGTACTGGCACTTCTTTGGGGATGGGGTCTGGTTTAGGGAATGTATTGCACCCTGTGTAGGCCCTGTTAAGTGGCAGTGGTTTCAATGTGTCCTTTTGCATAACCTCATTGGTGACAGAGATGAAATCATCATTGACCCGGCTTGTTGGTTTAGATGGGTACTCGTATGCCCAATTTACATTTTTGTAGTCAGCTGGAAAATAGTAAAAGCAGCATCAACATTATTATCTTATATAGGAAATATTATCATTAACTTTAATCAACATGAGATACATACACATTTAAAGACATGTTCCACTTGAAAGATGAGGCTCCCTGCATGTATATACAAGTAATTAATTTCAATCCTCTAGTAACAAACAAAATTGTAGGCGAAATACTTCTATATTATTATCCCTGGCTCATTAAATGATGAAATACTGACCTCTGCGTATTGTGTTGACTCGACGGCGGTACCAGTCAGGGTTGGATGAGGAGGCCTTCCACGCATACCAGTCTGGCTGCTCGCCACTCCATTTCCTCCACCCATTCTGCAACAGAAAAATATAATACATATACCAATGTTTTATTTTTTAATCAATAAAAAACTGTTATTACATTTTAGTCAAAGGCAATGGTAATTTGATTTACAGTTGTTTTTTATGAAGAGTCTACTACACTTGCAACTCTCCCATTGAGACCAATAAGGTCCACAAACTGAAGGTTTTATTATCTTTATTCATGTACACTTCTTTCTTGGAAAAACTCATGACTGCATCCAGGTAGCATTGGAAACAGATTTATATTGAAAAACACATAAAACATGATAAAAGTTTGCAGAATGATGTTGTGGAAATATTCTGTTATCAAACCAAAAGCAAGAGGTAAAAGAAATATACCCTTGCTACATCTGGATGGCTTGAATGATAGACCTTCCATTCATTCAGCTTTGGTTGCCTAAAAATACAATGCATATCCTGTTTACAATGTATTTATACTAAAATAATTAATGTCAGAGTACACATGAGCTCCAAATGTAGATATATATGTATGAATATGTTGTATACCATAAGTAATTTTGAATGATGACGCTTTTGATATATCTGGTAAATTGTATCAATTATACTACATGTATTAAGAAACCCTACAAGGACATTCTTTGATCTTGAAGTTGTCTACAATGTGAAACGTTAGTAAGAACTGAACCAGTCACCTGGATAGCTTAAACTAGAGTTCCATGCTAGCGTTTCACAGCCAATTGTATAAAACTTGTTATTTATTTGGTTTGGTCAAAGTTGGCGGATGTTACATAAGAAATATTTTCACACTTTGTTTTCAAAATTAAATTTTCCCTTTATTTACTTTACTGGTAACAGGAGTAAAACAAAAAGAGTATTTGAGGGTAGAAGTTTTGCATACATGACATTACACATTGTGTAAGAAACAGCCAGCCGATTAGATATGTTAGTAGAGCTTGGATTTTAGTGCTCCAGCATTCGTGAATTTGAGTGCGGACACACATTTCCTTCAAAAGTTCACTCCAATAACTAAAGTAAACCTTGGAGGAAAAGTGAGCTTGGTGTGGGGCTTGAAATCAAATCGCCGGAACACTAGCAAGGCACTCTTACCAACTGAGCTAACCTGGCAGCTGGTTCTTACACACACACACACACACTACACTCCTTCCACCATTAACATTTTAGGCCAACAGAGGCACTCCTGGCGTTGGGTCACGGACACTACGGACCATGGACATTACGGACCAGACATTACGGACCAGATTTAGGGACACTACGGACCAGATTTAGGGACATTACGGACCATCTTCAGAAACTTACGGACCATCATTTATAATGTTTTTAAACATTTTTTTTTTTAATTTATTCACTCAGTGGTCTTAAATTTGTTAATAAATACTTGAATATTAGTGCTCAGTATGAAAATTATCTTTAATGTAACTGAAAAATCCAGGAAATTCCAATGTTAAACATCAATGTATTTTTAATAAAATATTATAATAATTTGAATAATAATGAACGAAATATGTGTTTATCCTATAATTGTAAATGTGAATATTAATGTTTTCATATGTGATCGATTGCATTCTGAAATAAACTTTGAATCGTCATATTTGTTTGTTTTCCGTTTCAACTGTTTTAATTGAAAGGTTCAGTCAAGGCGGCGAATCCACGTGACCAAATGGTTGGTTTCAATGCAAGATGGCGTCACCAAAACGCTCGACTCGAGCCGAAAATCAACGTTATATCTATAATTATGATAGTTTCTTGGAATTTAAACATAGCCTATCATATGCCTACCTACCTAGTGTGTATTTACATATCCATATTTTCCTTGAATTTGTTACTGTTTTCGAGAACACTTTTGCAATGTTTCCAACATGTACACAATCCGACTGGAAGGTTACAGTTCCATTTATCATTTTGGCTCAGATTTAGTAGAAAATGAGATAAAAGTTCGGGAAAACCGCATAAAACACTTAAGTTTTGTTTAAATATAACAGGTACGGGTATTTGTGAACAAATATATTAATGATTTTAAAAGATATGAGAACGAAATGAAAATGATAGGTTGCAGCTCCGATTTTTACAAAGATAGGTTGCAGTTGCATATATAGGCTTCCGTCTTGACTGCGAATTCTTTGACTTATTTTTAGTCTCCAAAACAAAAGTATAACCTTTAACTTTTTTACTTACGTTTGAACAAGATCAACGAATTACACTCGACTGGTTTGTAATGTCAACATGCCATAATCTCATTTTCCGCTAAATCTGAGCCAAAATGATAAATGGCAATGTAACTTACCAGTCGGATTGTGTATTGAGCCGTGGGTTCAGTGAAAGTGCGCCGTTACAATGGGTTTTCACACTTTTATGATTGCCAATTAAAGGTTGTCAGTATAATGTTTGTTTCTTTTGTTATATACCGCCGATAATTGCGGGTACAATTATAACTAATAAACACTAATTAAGGCAACAGAAATTGCCAGTTTTAAACACCAGTTTGCAAGAATTGCAACAAACACACATCGTTTATTTAATATATGCTCGATTTATTTTGGTAAATAAACTGTTTTGGAAAATATTTCTGCTCGATTTATTTTGGGAAATAAACTGTTTTGGAAAATATTTCTTCTGTTGCTTTTAACTGATTTAACTGCCGATCTTTCAAATTTCGTTCATTATTGTTCACATAATTGTTATAAATGCATAGGTCTTTAACACCTTTTGGAATTTCACAAGATTTTATATTGAGATCTATTCGAACTTCACGGGATTTTTCAGTTTTATGGAAGATATAACGTCATACTGAACACTCATATTCAAGTATTTATTAACAAATTATAAACTAATGAGTGATTAATTTAAAAAAAAAATGTTTAAATCATGGTCCGTAAGATTTCCAAGATGGTCCGTAATGTCCCTAAATCTGGTCCGTAGTGTCCCTAAATCTGGTCCGTAATGTCTGGTCCGTAATGTCCATGGTCCGTAGTGTCCGTAATTCCTGGCGTTTACCGCTTCCATCATTAAAATAATAAACCTACACCCATTGGAGCTCGAACCCATGTCTGCCTGAACACTAGCACGGCTCTGACCGACTGAGTTAAGCAGGTGGCTGGTTCTTACCTAATCACACTACATAACATACACAATTAAGTACGCTATAAAGAAATGCAGAATACAACTGTCACAGCTCCATTAAATTTAAATGAAAAATGACTGCACATACCACTCTTTTTGCAGTTTAGCTGGGTTGGACAAAAAGCCATAAGCAGCCGCCATCTTCACGGATTTTTCAAACCGTAGCGTTTTCAAAGTCACTTTTTGGGGTTCACTCGCTTCCCAAGCATATGACACTTGACAGATTTGTTTAAAATAGACAGAACAACCTTATTCATTTATTTGATAATATTTACAAAAGTTGACATTTAATTCAGTGATGTAAGCGGCCGTGTAAATGAACGTGCCGCCATAGCAACGACACTGCTATCAATGATAAACAACAATTATTCATGTTTAAATATCTCTTCAAAAACAACATCGTTAAGTTGAAAACAAAAAATATCTCAACCAAATGTTAACTTCTCAATTTTTATGATGCGGTTTCGTTGAAATGTTCACATATCGTATGATTTATACCAATAACGATGTAAGCGGCAAGCGTAATTGACAACAGGAAAGATGTCTCAAGCTAGTACGTTATTTTTCAATGGGAGCCAGACAAAGACTCCCTACTGGACCAACAATCCACCCAATGTTCCTAAATATCCGAGCTCACAGGAAATGTTTCGGTACGCTCACTGTATGAATTTGCCACATGCCTAACATGATTGGGGCAACTTAATTGCTTCACTGTGAACATGTACTTTTTATGATGATAATGTATTTTGTAGCCCATACAATTATACACATATCAGTGTTTGCAAGTGTACATGTTTATCTATTATTTTTAATGTGAATACATGATATTATTTTGAATCTGTTCAATAACTTACACAAATACATGATGTAATACATACATCGGTGGCGATGGCCGAGTAGTTAACATGCCATAGTTAATTGGGATTAGAAGGTCTGTTGTTCTATCCTCACTAAGAGCTTTGTCAATAACTTAGTACAGTATTTTGACCTGGATATATGTTGTCTTTAAAATAGTTCTACAGAGCTAACATAACTTGTTAATCATTGTGACATAGACTAAACCTTAACTCTACCTTTATTTTTTCCATCATTATAAAAAAAATTATGAATTTAAAAGGAAAAACTCTATAATTAATATTTCAAATAAATTCATATTTGTATCATCATTATGTAATTATTATTTTTTAGGTTTGAACAACCAGACAGGTTCACAGTAAAAACAGGAAGAGATTCCTATCAGGTAAAGAAAGAAAGAAGTGATTTCTCTTTCTTCATATATGTATGCATTTTTCTTCGAAAAAAATTGAAAGGTTTTGAAAGTTACGACATTTGTACTGTTTGTTTATTTGTCATTATAACTGTTTCAGTTAGATACTAAAAATAACTTATTACGCAATCTGTTTACAGCCCTATTAACACAATTTTTAACAACTTTTACAGCACTGGACTGACAAATGGTATGACTCTGGTATTCCCACTTTGCGGCGCGAAGAGCTTCCTAAGATTGCAGACAGACAAGAGCCATGTTCACAGCCCTGGCAGTACAACCTTGGGACCTCTGCTGTTGATAAGTGGAACAAGAAGGGCAAAGACTGGCCCATCCATCCCATGTACTCCACCCAGGGCTTGCCCCCAACAGAAACACAGAGAGCCCGAGGAATGAACAGGTTGACTATTCCAAGAAATGACAACTTGTACCCTTTCTCAAACTACATGACTTCAACATACAGGCGCCCTGTGTATTCTGTCATGGGACCTATGCAGAGGCAGCCCACGTATGGTGTTACACATCAACACAACAGGCACGGGAACATGCCATTTGAAGATTACTATTAAATAGATGCTTAAAAATGGCAAAAGTGAGAAAACCTCATTTTGACACTGCTGTATAACAGTCAAATACATGCAATACATAGCTGCATGTTAATTTAAAAGCCTAAAAATTAAAAAGATCAGTATTCAGATAATAATTTAATTTCCGAAGTATAGATCAATATCATACTTCATTCTGAATAATATTATTTCTTTGAAAATAATGACTGTATTGCTAACTTATCTGCCCGTTTGTTATTGTTTGTGATGAATGATACTGTTTTTCATGTTGTTGTAATAGAAGTTAAAAATAACCAGATCAGATCCTATCTTGGTTTCACTGTTTCAAAATTGTTCGTTTTCATAAAAAATAAACCAACTCATCTGTCAGATAAAATGTACCGGTAAGCTGTTTCTGTTTCATTCACTTGTTAAGTGCAATTTTACCACAGAAAATGTTTTGACAGTATAAAATTTCCTTTGGGTATTTAATACTTTACTTTATTGCTTTTATTATCAATAAAAGATTTGTAAGTGATAAGGCCTCATATTGTTATTACATAAACCAAATGTTGTGGTAAGGTGTCATTATTCATTTATCGTCTTCTTTATAGGCCGTTCATAGAAACTTCTACGGGCAAGTGGTTGGCGTTCAGTACATGTTTGTTGACCAATTAATGACTCTATATTTTCAAAACTTATAACATCTTTAAGTGAATGTTTTATGGCTAAAGTCACATGATTCATTGCATAAAAGGCACAGTTTTACATGCGTACATGTGGTTGTCCACCATGTGGTCAAACTCTGTCCTTGTCCAATCAGATGTGTTGTATGTGTGCAAGTTTGTCATTGGATGAAAGTCATGATAACAATCTTTGGCACAGAATGACCAAAGTTAAACATTAGCTCTTTTTTCAAAGGTTCATTGGGATTTTTTGCAAGCCAGAAATACAATTCCAACAAAGAAAACACACGATACAGTTCTATTCATTTTATTATTGCACCAAATCAAAATAACAAATAAGCTATTGAGAATCATATGACATGTTACTGCATAATGCAATATATTCAATTAATTTTTAACACACGTGTAATCATTACATTATATTCTATCAGCTAATAGACTTTCAAAACATGAAGGTTCATACTTCTGAAGTTGACACACTTGAAGCATAATAAGCTATAATAAGGTCAAATAACACTCATGTACATTCGACAGTTCTCATTTATTTTTTTGAAAGAGGTCACAATAATTTTAAGGTAAAAATAAATAGTAGAATCAAGCATCTTATGTGATATGCATATTTATTTGATATTTCAGTATTTTCAACAGAAATTCTTTCTCTATAGCTCCCCCCCCATAACTACGAATTACCAGTACATAACAAAATACCAGTAGTCTTTCACTATAATTTAAAACAGATTTTACAATGACAACTCAGATAAGCTGAAAATGTTTCAAGAAGAAAATGTGCACTTTTTACATAAAGTATGGCTAATGAAAAAGATTCATTTTTTTTAAACAAATACCATTGAAAAGGAGAAGAATTTGTCAGTAACCAAATAGCTATAACTTATGGGTATACAGTGTCAGGAAAGCAGAACCGGCATTATAATCTTGGCTTCTGGCAATATGTACATCTTAAAATTTATTCACAACAATTTAAAACAATTGCCAATAAAATTTACAATTCACTGGTCTGATTATATTTACATAAAATAAAAGATGGAATAGTTTTTCCTTTCTGTATTAAAGGTCTTGAAAAAGTACTTATGTTCGTCAGATGAGTGCAAAAAGAGCATTAAATGTCGGAGCATGCATTGGTTTGATATTGCCAAACACACCACATATAATTGTAGTGTGTCGTACAGCCACAGAAAACCTCTACTTTATAGACTATATAAAAACACAATACCAAGCACTTAGTATTACATGTATCGTACTGATGGGCAAGAACATTTAGTAACATAAAGAAAACCTTTGCCTCAAAAAAATGTGTATTTCATAACATATTTTAAGAAGATAAAGACAAGCAAACTAAAAGTTTCAACCTACACAAACAATAAAATGTAAGAGATGTAACATATAACTGAGATCAAAGTCATCCTCTCATAAGAAAACAGTTAAAGAAGTGGAGCTCTCTAATCAATCTAAAGGAATCTTTAGTAATACATTCATTGTTAAAAGACAGGTCATTTTATAGCACTGTTAGTACTGGCATTATATCTTTCAAAACACAAGGGATCCAAACACACCTTATCAGAATACTCACTAGGTATTACAAATCATAACATTAACACATCTATTTAAAGGTCACTTAATGGGTAATCAAACTAAGGCAGTTTTTCATTGGGTTATAAAGCACTTCTATAAAAACGTTCATCACAAATGTCCTACGTTCAGACATTCCAGTTTCTACTGACTTCCACATGGAATGCTGATGAACCAGAACAGAGCGTATATTCATGATCCCCTTATGTAAAGAAGTAACATAAGGACTTCCAAGTAACTTAACACATCCAAGGGAGTAACTCCTGCCTAGCAACAGCAGCTCTTGGGGAAAGCTGGGTGAATCCATTGTGATCAAGGGTGACAGGCTGGATCAGGTAGGGGCACTCCACTTGATGAATGCTGGGATGTCCTTGACTGGTATGTTATGGGTGTGGGCCTTGAGCCGAAGATTCCTGTCTTCCGTGAGCAGCACCACCTCTCTATACAGGTGGACTGGCGTATCTGACCATGGAAATAACAAGTGTAACAATGACCACTATAATCAGTAAACCCCAGGCCTCAAGTACTTTTCAATGCCTGACTCTTTCAAAGTTTGTTTTGTTATTTACTGTGAAATACATGAAATGTTTTGTTTCAGATCAGGAACTGAAACAGGGTAAACTATACAATTAGGAATGCAAAAGTGATAGTATGTATAGTAATAGAATTGTCTCCCCACAAACTCACCCTTGCTTTTTGGCATGAAGTCTCTGGCTTTGTCTTTACAGTAGAAGAAGCAGCAGGAGAGGATGAGATCATCATTGTTACCCTGGAAAGCAATTGTATTGACTGCAAGTTTTACTTCTTGTATTGTCAAATGTAGGTCTCACTGGATGTATAACTGAGACATTTTACAAATGGTTGTGCTAATATGAGAGTCTACAATTGGTTAAAACCATTTAAAAAACAGGAGATTTTTGATTCAGAGTTTATACACTTATTTATTAAAGTAAAAACATTTTGGAGTAAAACTAGAGCTATCCCACTCACTGGAGTGATGCCTACTGCCGCATCAACATTAGATATTATCAACAGTTTCAAGCAGAACATATATTAGCAGTTTTTTTATTATAAATCATATCAGGCACCTGTGAATTTATTCCTGAAAATGTATCTCTAGAAGTAGTTCACCAGAAAAAAAATCATTCGCCAATTAGTTCACAATTAAGATTGAAGGGCACATAACAACGCAGTTAGTATTTCAGGCAACAGTACACACTGCAGGTGATTAAAATGTGTACTAAGTATCAGAACAGACTCAAAACACCTTTATACCTATATGTGTACTTTAGATTCAAGGGCACTTAACTCTAAGATGAATTGCCTTATGTTCATGAAAATAATGTCCGGCAAAAGTATACTGCATGGTGATATTGTGTTCCTATGCATCAGAACAATCCTTCTTAAACTGAGGAAATGTTAACCATATAAAAACCTATGTTGTCATAAATGTAAAAGTCAAGAACATGTAACTCTTAAGATAATTAGGTTGTGGCTAACAAAAGTAAGAATAATCCTTTTTAAACTGAGGACCAAATTTAATGAGTATAACTCTTGAACATTTTTGCTGCAACTGATGTAAAATGTTGTTTTTTTCCTTCATGTAGATCATGTATACATATGATAGTTTTAAAACAAGAAGTTGTTTGCTTTACATATGCTTGCCCCCCCCCCACCCCCCGCAAACCCCCCCCCCCCCCCCCCCCCCCCCCGACAAACTGACCAACTAACTGTATGGTGACTCCACAATATCTACCATAAATTTTGTATGCGAAGGTATACTAAGAGACCTAGAGTTTAACTGCTATGCTGAATTCATGAGATGAAAGCTTACAGAGGAGTCGGTCTCTTCACTCCGGAATGCAATAGTCTCCATCTCAGAACCCTTGGATGTGAGGGCCTTCAGGTGTGGGTGTTTCTTCTCAAACTCCCGCTCCAGGTATGCAATGGTGTGCTGGGCCCGTGTCTTCACCTTGTGGGCATGATCTTCACTCTCAAACTGCCGCCCACCACCCTGTCGGGAACCCTGGGTCAACCCGTCCAGCTCATTGATCACTGAAACCAAACAGAAGCTGTATGAGGTAAACATGTAGAAAAAACACAAACGTAACTCACTAAACAAAGATAATTTGTTTTTCAAACCTGAACAATGTCACAACCATAGTTCTCATAATTTTACAAACAGAATAATCCGAAATGAGAAACTTTTTTCAAATAATGCACACAAAACTTAGACAGAGTCTTCACACCTGTAATGGTGAAGTATCAACCAGACTGGCTCAAAACCTGAGTATAACACAGCAGGCCATGTAATCATTATTATCTTTAGCCAAATAGTAGTGTAAGAAATCAGACGTATTGATCTAGAAATCTTATATGAACGACTGTGAAACTGACCAACTAAAGGTATGACTATGGTGTACTGTTCGGCTGCTATGAGTCTCTGCATGCTGGGCAGGTGGTCAATGAAGCAGTTGGTGTCAGGGATCAGGAAGATGGGCCGGATCTCAATCTCTATAATATGGTGCTTGTTCTTCTCCAGCACGTTCTGAAAGGGGTTAAAATAAAGTGAAAATATCAATCTGTTTTAATTGAACATTTTTATAGTATATGATTCTGTTATTCTCTATATACATTCTACAACTAGTTCATTTTGTATTTTGCATGATATCGAATGACTAGGAGTAGATTAGATACAATAATACTTTTCAATTCATTTTATAGTTGTGACAATAATATACAATATGACAAGTGAGATGCAAACACAAGCCCTATCTTTTATATGAAATTATAAGTGTTTAAGCCCCAAACTAGGAGAACAACTTCATCTTTATAAATCATTTTTTCTTAAAACTTTACATTTCTATTTTCCTGTATTCGTTGTTTCTCATGAACCCTACGCTGAAGCTCCTCACGTCGCACACGTAACTCTTGCACATGATGGTCTCCCTCTGCCTCCATGCACACCTCTTCCTCATCCTCTATCACCACATCAGCTTCCTGCAAATGCATCGTGTAATACAGAGCTGTGTGACAAGAGTCCCATAGCAGTCAAAAGACCATTATTTGAACAAACCTGGTAAATATCCAAAACAATCTGAAATATCATCAAACATGGACTTCCCCAGGAAATATTTCTTTAAAGGAGGTGAGTGCAGAACGGGGTCACCCCCTGATATGTATCAATTTTGTCTTACATTGTCAATGACAAACACACATTTTGGAGCACTCCAGTAGAAGAATTCTTCAGTAAAGACTTAAAAAATAAATTCAAACCTTTTTTATATATAGATAATCTCAAATGCTTGATTGGAATCAGATACAATGTACCCGGTATCTTATTTTGAAGCCACATCAATGTCATGTTGTGTTAAATTATATTTCTGATATTTTAAGCACTTTTGTACAGCATTTTATTTCTATCTTTTCAAATTTTGAAATACAGTATTAACTTTAATACATTTTCTGTAAATATTCACGATAGCATGGCCTAAGGCAAAATTGATGTAAAAATCATTGTTTTATAATTATTGTCCAATACTTTCAGGTCATCATAGCCACTGGCAAACCTATTTATCTTTTCATGTATCAGTGAAATATGATGTATACAAACTATTAAGTGATAAAAAGCACATAACAAAAAGTTTTTTTCAAAAAGTGTTAACTGAAACTAAATATATATTACAAGGATTTTTAAATGGTTTGATTTTTTTTTCTTATTCTTCAGACAATGTTTGCTTTCAGTGATTTTTTTCATCTGAGAATATATTAACAGGTTTCTAATATCAGCCCTTTGTAATAACAAGTTCGTTAACCAAAAATCTATTTATCCAAGTTCACATGCATTTGTTTGTTCAGGGCTTGGAACAATTTTTTTTGCTAAATGGTTTTGAATAGTAAAATCAGGAGGTTCAACATCATGTCAATTCTTCATTCAAAGACATTGCCTTTGCTTGGACTTTAAGAGGTGATATAACTTTAAGAGGTGGTCGTTTGCTTTAAAATGTGGCTTACATGTAGCTAAACTGACAGAGTCATAGGCAAAATATTACTCCTATCACACAAAATGAACATATTTTCAGTATGGCTAAAATCAACCATAAACGAAAAACCAGCACATAAGAAACCAGCTTCCATATCTGCTTCATTGTGTCACTTTCACATCATAACTCTTCATCTGCTGTAAGGATTTCAAACAACTTTGCTGAAATATTCTAAAGCCATGGCTCAGACAATTCACATTAAACAGACTGTAATCTTAATCACTTTGTGTTTTTCTTCCTTCTCACTAATACTTTTGGGAGCAAATATAGTTCTCAACTTATAATCTTTGTTTACTTTAGCAAACAGAATTTGGAAGTTAGAATGTTGTGTGGCGTTCGAGGGCTCATGCGGTATCGCTGGCTGTTCCCCATTATGTGTCTCCTATCACTGCTCAGTCTCTACTACCAGTACACCACAATCAAGTACCCGGCAACCACTGTACACATCGCATCACACCAGGAAGTGCAGCAAGTACAGCATGTGCCGTGGAAGAGAATCGTCTGGTACCACTTATGGCATGGAGGTTGAAATCTTAATTTTCACCTACAGTGTAGTTTTGTGGCATTAAAGGAATTAAAATTAAAATTTCATATACGTTTAAGGTATATAATGTAAAAAAAATAATTTGGGTTTCCGGGTAAGACCTCAATGTATTTCACCTCGTGAACACCACTTGTGAAATATAGCATTTGGTGCTCACTTGGTGAAATATATTACGGTACAAACAATTGTCTTCTATTTCTTACATTCTCTATTCTTAAGAAAATGAAAAGATAATTGAAAGTTTAGAATGACTCATAACATTTTGTTAGTAGTAATTTTGTCATAGTAATCATTGTATCTGTGAACTCATTTTCCCTATTTTATCACTTTTTTGTAACATTGTTTGACCACAAAACCCATTTCAGCATTACGGATGCACACCAGAAACTTGAACATGGAGAAATGTGAATACAGCCACTGTGTGGTAGACTTCATTGACAATGACATGGACAGTGAACAACTGTATTTCGAGGCAGACGCCTTGATCTTTCAAGGTGGTCGCCTGCCAAAGAAACCTCCACAACGAGCCAACAAGAACCAAACATTTATCTACGCCACTATAGAGTCACCCCTACATCTGCAACTGTCACCAGGTGGGTCAAGTTGGAAGAACGCAATTAACTGGACTATGACATACAGGGTGGACTCAGACATACCATACAAATATGGAGATTTGGTACCAAAAAATAATACCACCACTAAAGATTTCAGTGCAATTTTCAGACAGAAAAGCAAGCAAGTGGCTTGGCTAGTGAGCGATTGTGTGACAGAAAGTAAAAGAGAAAAGTATGTGAAAATTCTGCAAAAGTACATAAAAGTGGATATTTATGGAAGGTGTGGACATTTCAAAAATTGCACAAAAGATGAAGGCCAACAATGTCTTGAGCAGATAGCAAAAGATTATAAATTCTATCTTTCATTTGAGAACTCCATGTGCAATGACTACATGACAGAGAAAGTGTTTGTGTGGTTCGGCATGGATATAATCCCTGTAGTTCGAGGGGCTAGGACCTATGACAGACTGCTGCCTCCCAATACATACATTGACGCTCATAAGTTTAAAACCATCTCAAGTCTGGCCAAATTCTTAAAGGAACTGAGTGAAAATGAACAGGAATATGTTAATTATCTCAAGGAAAAATCTAAGTATGATATTCTTAATGAAAGGGCAACAGTTCAAAGTGCATATTGCGAGTTGTGTAAACGACTCCATAATTTGAATGATTACACAAGGACGTATCAATATGTACAATCATGGTGGTATAAAAATACTTGCGTAAGAACAACGAACGATCTAATTGAGGAATAAAACACCATAAAGCTTTTTAATTGTTTCAGAAGTGCAATATATACCTGTTTAACTTGCATTGATAATCTGTACTGTGAAATCATTAATGTGCGTTGGGCATTAATGTTCGTGGTTTTCGTGGGTTGGGTGATCCATGAATTCTAGATCCCACGAAATATAAACCCTTTATTCACTTTTTCAATTGCCATGTTATGTACATAGTGATTGAATTTGTAGACATCAGCAATCTTTAGGGATTGTTTACTCAAATATACGGACCTTCTCGGTGTTTTCACAGTTTGCAAAATTCTTAATTGGTATTCAATGGCTTCGCCTAACTGTATTTATGATCAGGGTACATCTTCTTTTATGACCTTAATTTCCAATTAAATCGATAATTGACATGGGTATATGCACTAATTGGCATCTTGTACCACTTTAGCTAGTGTCATAAACCGAGTGACGCAGAAGACAGAAATCTGAGTCAGCGCGTGGAGATAATGCAGACGATCTAGAACTATCTCAGTTTTTATTTTATTTTTTTTTAAAACGAAAAACCACGAATTCAAGTACCCACGAAATTGTAATTTTTAGGGAAACCACAAAATTTCATGCCAACGAATATAAATGCTTTCACAGTAATTATTATATACTATTAATTTATTCTTGAAAAAGATAAGCAATGAAAGAGACTTGTTTCATTATAAATCTGCTCTCTTTGTACAATACAAAACAGAAATAAAGGAACACTGCTACACATATTAATGGATATCATTAACCATTCAAATGACCACGGGATTTTATTCAGACAATAGAGAAAAGGATATGGTTTTATCATCCAGAGGACAAACCTTTTAGAGTTAACAAGAATGACATTAATCACGTAGAAAACTTTCACAATGTTCTGAACACTTTGACCATGGATAATTGTAACATATGTCATCACATTCTTCATTATTTGTCTATGCCAATTTTTTGTTCATTTACGGTATATACCATCAGGTGTATTAACAGCTGACAACTGTCAATCCAGGTCTGACTCATACCCATAGCAGGGTAAAGAGGCTAAGACCCCTTTCAAAATAACTTCCAAAACTGCACTAATCTTGAATTAAAAACTCTCAATCCTGATGTCAGGATAAATCCAGAACCCCTGCCAAAGACCTAACACAAAACACAATACTAACATTAATAACAAGGATTAGTTGAGCATATGTGAACTAAAGAAACTATTGATATTGAAGTCCATGTGTTTTTCCTTGCCTGACACTAACAAATCTACTTATTGGTTTAACTGTTATGGATATTCATTGGAAGGCATTATGACAAATAGAAAGCTGTTCTGCCCCCTACCTCCCCAGTGTCCTCATTATCTCCCTTGACTAGATCTTCCTCTTCCTTCTCAAAGCCATCGGAGGGTGCCACGCTGTAGTACTTCTTGGTTTTACCACAGTACTCCAACATGGGTCTCTCCATGCCGTACAGGTACGCACCAAACACGCGTAGCTTCTCCACTCGTAGACAGTCCTTAGCCATGTCCTGTTACATACACATGATATATGTATACATTTGTCAATCAGCACATACAAAACTGGCTAACTCTTGGGTTTGTATATTGATTGGTCAATACTTTTCAATATTTACTATAAACAAATCAATTCTTTTAAATGATTACCTGTGGATCAAGATTTATATAATTGACTCTCATTGAACAACCAACAAAGTATGAATGTTAACGTAGTACTATAAACAAGTTTTATTACAACTCAAACAACATTGTCATTGTGTTGATCATTCATATACTGGTACTAAAATACATGAAATCAAGGAGTAAAACAGCCTGCTGTAATGTTTATCAACCTATAGGATTACATTTAAATTGCATTTGAAATATATAATGTGACAAGTGATAACCATTTGCTTAAGCCATGATTTAGACATCTTCATGTTGTTATATTTCCACCCCTGACAGAAAAAAGAGAATCATATTTTAAAGAATATTGGCTTTATAATTAAGATATAGAATACTAATTTCATGAATACCTGGTCCACATCCATGTCAACATAAGAGTTGATGTTAGCCTTTCCCAGGAGCGGAACAAATCCGGCCATCGTCACATCCTCTGAGAGGACCACTGGTACAAGACCTGTGACAATAGGGAAATTTGCAGATAACCAACAATTGAAATATGTCATTCAAGCTGTTCCTTGTTTTAAAAGTATAAAATCAAAATAAGCATAATTCTTGTAATTCTTATTTTCAATGGTGATTTATATTTAACATCCAAGAAGTAATCATACCATACCCCTGATCTTATCATATATGTAAGTATATTGTGCATACCCTCCTGTCTCTCTGTGTGAAACTTGACAATGTCCGATGTGTCCATCTCCATCAGTGTGTTGTACATATGAGCAACACTTGACCACACATCTATCTTCGGTCTGACAATACAAGCAAAAGTATTCGTTTCATTCTAATGCTTACAAGTATGTTATACACATGATGATGTTTACCAGCATCACAACTCAAACCTTATATACAGATCAGCATATAAAAACCAATCATTCAATCAATAGCCCTATATAAGCATGGCTTCAGTTTTCTCAGTATACCAAGGGGCCTAACTCAAACCTGCTTCAACCAGAATTATGGGCCTCTGATTCATTTGTAGTGTTATTGTCGACATGTATACAATCCAGCAAGTTTTCCAATGATGCTTAATACTACAAAGACAACTACTCCAAGGATAGGACAATACTTTTATTATGTCTGCTAAAAGGTTTTTTTTCTTTAAGATATGAATGAGTCATAGAATGACTAATATGTCAATATACATTTTGATCCACATGCATATATTTTTTAATCATACCCTAGAGCAGGGTCCCTGACTTGTGGGGGAGGATTCCAGAGGTCAGTGTGACAGATCATCCAGTCTGTCCACACCTTCACTCCGGGGATAAGCTCCTCCAGCTCCCGGGAGAACATGCGGCCCGGGTAGTCCGCAGAGGCGATATGGGCGACCAACAGGCCCCAACACTGCTCCAGTAGGATCCCGAACATGTCCAAGGACATCTGTACAGCCTGCTGCTGCACGAGAGACTTGCACATTGACTCCAGGGACTCATCTAAATGACAAGTGATAGTAATTATAGCAGCTTAAACACATAAAATAACTAACTAAACAAGAGGGCTAAGATGACCCTTAATCGTTCATGTGGGATAAAGTTTTAAACCTTTGTTTTTTTATGAGAATAAAACTAGGATCAAGTTTTGTCAAATGTTGTAGTGGTTGTAGGTCATCTAAGCATAACATTGAAATTTGTTCTAAAAACTGTTCACATGGTCCAAATTTCATTAATGTGGCTTCAAAAATAAGAAAGAAGGTCAATATAGGTGTGGCCAACTTGTGGGGCCGCGGGGTATAATTTGAACAAACTTGATAGAGGGCCATCATATGATGCTACATACACGTAATAAATATCAAAGATCTGATTTGCGAAAAGAAAATTTTCAAAGATTTCCCTATACAAGTCTACAAGAAACTTGTGAACCTCAGGGTGGGGCCAGTTACAACCCAAGAGGCATGATTTGATAGAGGACTTCAATATGTTGCTACATGCAAAATATTAAGGTTCTTGGCCTAGTGGTTTCAGACAAGAAAGATTTCCATAGGAAACTTGTGAACCCCAAGGCATGGCCAGTGTTTATCCAGGGAGCATAATTTGAACAAACTTGGTGGAGAACCACTGTATGATGCTACATAAAAATTTCACTGGTTAGGGCCTAGCTGTCTCAGACAATATTCTCAAAAATATCTTATATAGGTCTATACACAAGTTGTGACCTATGAGCCAGGGCCAGTTTTGAACCCTGGGGCAGGAGTTGAACAAGGTTGATAGAGGAAGGATAGAAGGAACATCCCAGTGAAGTTTCATCTAAATTGGCAAAGAGGTTAAGGAGGTGATGTCGTTTGAAGCAATTGGGCAGTGGGTGATGGGAAAAGCTCACCTTGAAGTAAGCTATTAACAGAAACTTTTATATTTAAGTCATCATTTTTGCACCTTTTTTTCACATAAAAAATGATTTTTCATCAAGATCAGTGGACTAATCCACCTAGTCATACCGTATCTTTCTAAAACTAATAACTATACAATAAATAGTACTCCAAGTAGCAGGAAATTGGAAAACAATTGCATCTCAAGTGTGTGATTCTGATTAACATGCAAACCTTTAAGTGCAGTGTTTTCTATTGCAAACATGTTGATGGCAAGAAGCTGAAGGAGCCTGTGGGGTCCGATAGCATTGTCCTTGAGTAGGACCTGGAACTCCTGCAGCATCTGGCCACAGACATCACCAAACATCTCCATCCTACATGAATATAGATATACTGTGAAATCATTTATATTCGTTGGCATGAAATTTCGTAGTTTGCCGAAAAATTACAATGTCGTGGGTACTTGAATTCATGGTTTTTCGTTTTTGAAAAAAAAATAATAATCATCAAAATTGCGATTGTCCTAGATTAACTGCATTCCATGCGCTGGCCCGTGATTTCCGCTGTCTATGTCACTCGGTTTATGACACTCGCTAAAGTGGTACGACATGCCAATTAGTGCATATGTCTATGTCAATTATCGATTTAATTGGAAATTAAGGTCATAAAAGAAGATGTACCATGATCCTTAATACAGATAGACGAAGCCATTGAATGCCAATTAAGAATTTTGCAAACTGTAAAAACACCGAGAAGGTCCGTATATTTGAGTAAACAATCCCTAAAGATAGCTGATGTTTACAAATTCAATTGCTTTTGAATATCATCTCATTTCAATATTTATTTACACGTTTTTGTTTAATAAGTATATTGAACGCTTTGTTTTGTACATTGTCACATTGGGTGCTCAGTAACCTCTAATGTAATCAATTAATTATTTCATTAAAGAAATAAAATCGAGAACTGACACTCATCACTCACATTTTGTAAACCTGGAGATTTTAATGAACAGCACATGTTAAGGCACGTGCTTCTGTCATGTGTTTCATAAAAACACATTAAAATGATTTGGTTTATTATTTGTTAAAGGCTAATATAATATATTAACAAAACAATGATAGTAAGATATACAGTTAGACAGATATTTACGGTGTGCTGCGGCCTCCGTAACGAATAAACTAGAGTATGTACATATTAACATGGCAATTGAAAAAGGGAATAAAGGGTCAATATTTCGTGGGATCTTGAATTCGTGGATCACCCAACCCACAAAAACCACGAACATTAATGCCCCACGAAGATTAATGATTTCATAGTATGTGTAAGTGGCATACAAGTACAATGTGTAAACAAGAACATTACATGTGGATGACAATACTACATTGTTTTAAGTAGATCAAGGTGCATGCTTTAATAAATGTTTAATCCAGAATGATTAAACTTGTAACATACAAGCCTATGTTCTTAGTATAAAATAAATATCCGAAAATAATTCATGAGTTCGGTTCAGCATACATTTTTAAGATATTATTTATTAATGAAAAATAGCTTACCCAATCTTTGTGAAGAGCTTTCCATGTACATTAAGGTAACTCAGCACAAATCTTTTGTTCAACTGTAATTGAAGAAATTATTTTTGTTCAGACCTTAGAAATTTATTGATAAAACATCATTAATATCAGCATTAATTTAGTTACATTCAGCAATAATCTATTAAGATAACATCTTCTTTAAAATTCATAAATGAACAGGAATTGCTCTAGCGCAGATTTCCACCAACCTGTATGGCATCCAGTTTTTTGAGATCCTCCATGTAACTATCATTGACGTCGTCCTTACTACTGGAGCCATCATTGTGAACCCAGATCTCCACGCGGTGCTCAAACTCTGTACGCTTCTGTCGGTGTGATTCCTCTTTCTTCTTTTCCTCAAAACGCTTCTGTTCCGTGACTTCAGCCTGAATTTGCCAATTCATGACAGTGATTTCTTAAAACTGTTTTTTATAGCACAATCATTTTAATACAAATATAAGTTTGATTATCCTTAGAATAAATCAACATCATTAAGAAAGTTTTAAAGTTAGTTACAACTGTATGTTGTCTTTTGTATTTAAAGCCAGGCCTGAGTTCTTAAGCGTAACAAGCTAAAGTAGCTTATTTCATTTAGCCAAATTTCTTACTTAATCCTGATTTTACAGAATAAATATCAGTTTATTGAGATAATTATAACGATAATTTTCTTTTAAAGTAAAAAAAACAAACTGTTTAGATATAAATATTACACATTTTATAAAAAATAAATAATACTGAGCTTAGCTTAATCCTGTTATTAGGGACTTAAGATGTTTTGAGAAATTTGGGCTTGAACTGCTTTTTCTAACTTCGCAAACTCCTCAAAACAAACAGTAAAGTTTCATAAATTTCTATCAACTAAAATAAACTTGAAAATGCAACAAATATTTACCATCAATCTGAAATACTACAATATATAGCAATATCAATGTTAAAAAATCATCATACCACATACATGTATATTCTATTCATCTAAAACATAAAAAAACAAGAACTGTCACAGGAACTTGACAAATGTCTCCGAAAAGCTTTATTGGACAGGTAGCCGTAAATATTTTGGCCAATATAAACAGACAGTCTTTAGTATCTAAAATATTTTCATGACAACCTGGTAGTATTGATCGCTAACATTTTTAAAGAGCTTAGAATGAAAACGAAGATAATAAGTCAGTGCAAGATGGAGTGGATGTCAATCTTGTGATTGTTGTACATTTAAATGAGATTGTTGGGCACTATCGAATGTGTATGTTTGTTCAATTTTAACAAGATGTTTTGCTAGTATTCAAGTTTTCAATGAAAATCTAACAAAGAAAAAATGGTATGAAAACATTCACCTTTTGTATTAAAGAGAATGTATGACAAGTGCTTTCTGTAAGTGAATATTGGCGTCCATGAACTTGAGCATGCCTATAGCATTTAAATTTACAAGCCACAGCAAAACATTCAGTACCTTTTTCCTGGCCTCATTGAAGAGGCTCCTAAGACTCTCCCTGGCTGTGAGGAAGGGGTTGCTGGCTGCCAGACTCCGGATGTAGAAATACACCGCATCCAGCTTGTGCTTCTGTACAAAACAATAACATACCTTATTATATTCTATTAAAAATGATAACTAGTGCAATAACTTTTCCATACAATATATAATTTGTATATTAAACAATTATAGAAAAAAAGTTTAATACATTTTGTATTTAATGACTTTAATCCTGTAATTCAATTTCATACAACAATCACTTCTAATCCCTCATGAACAGTTTGATACAAGATGCAAAGTGTCAATGATCCGGAATCTGAGAGCAAAAGGTGTTCTGCAGTTGCTTTTTTACATAAATTACAATTGTTTTTATCATACACAGATTTCCCATCCTCTGTAATTCATTAACCATAGTTCATGTATTCATCACTTTTCATAAATAAAAGAAGCTTACTGTATACAAGGCAAGTATAGCCAGCTGGTTGTATGGTCTTCCATTCTTAGGAGCAATCTGTTGAGCCTTTGTGTACCAGCTGCAAAATTTGATCGAGAAATATTCAAACAAAACATCAATAAGCTTTTAATTTAGACAGAAATCTTCAACAAAACCAAACAAAAAGAAATTGTATTTGATGATCTTCAAAAGAATTTCCCTCTGATATCTTAAAACAGCGAACAAATATTATATATAAAATTCACATCTAATACTAACTCCACTACAATAGTATAAAAGGACTCCTCCTACAGTGACTTACTTTCTGGCCTTGGCATAGTTGACTTTGCCTGTGTCCAAGCTCTGTTCCTTGTAGCGTGCAATGTCTCCGAGACAGATGAGGGACCTCTGAACACTGAGAAGGGCCAGCTTGATCGTCCGGCCAAGGTTCTCTGGTGGGAGCTGTTTGGCATCCAGGATGTGTTCAAGGTTGAAGTTAAATGTCTTCTGTAGCTTCCCCAACAGATTTTCGTAGAATGTAGTGCCCTGAAATATTTTATCAGATGAAAACAAACACTGCAAATAGCTAATTAACAATCCAAAACTTGAGTGATTATTCACCGGAAAGCTTGAGTCTTTTTCTATGCAAATCCACTGCAGGTATGAAATTTGATAAATGACTCTAGAATCTAGAAATCCAGGCAAACATTTAGCTTTTATTCTGATTGACTATAATCCCAACCTCATCCAGTATCTTATGCAGTGAGACACGTGTGTCCTCAGAGTGATCATCTGCAAGCTGTTTTCGCGTGACCTCAACAAGCTGGTGGAACACAGACTTCCACAACAGCTGCTCCACGTTTTTGTCATTGGAAAGCTCCGGGTCAATCATCACTATCCTCTCACACCGAACCAGGATCTCCCGCCTGCCATGACAACATAATTTTGAATACATTTAATCATAAGAAAGATAACAGTTATCTTGAGATTATGCAATCAGGACAATCCTCTCAATCAAACCTGCCAACAACACAGTTTGTGTAGTCAATAATATTACCGTAACATGGATGACGTTTTCATGCACAACAAAAATATAACAATATGGTTTAAACCACTTTCTCGCATTTCATACAAGTTACTGTTATGCCCAAAAATGACAAGCTTTTACATGTCCAAGCTGCATCACCAGCCAATCATAATCCCTCCTTTTTTCCTTTGAAAAAAATAGGCAGGGTAACTTATTTACAGGAGAAAAATATCATAAATATAAGGATACCCTTTGAGGGTTTAAACTCAATCCCTATGAAAATATTATAGACACCAAAAAATAATCAATTCTTTGAATATTTCTATACCTGAGTTGATGTATCATATGAAGTGTGTCATCCCCGTGTATGCGGCGGGCTATGAGTGTGTTGAGCTGTTTCTCAAGGGGTAAGGCCTCTCTTAGCAGATGCTCTGCCATCATCTGGGCCTGGGACCGTCCTCGAGGGACCACACTGGCATCCACACCTCTATAAAGGGGAAATGAGACAATAACACAGCTAAAATGAGAAACATATTGACAACAAGTTACCATACTTCAACTCCTCATATATTGCAATATATTTTCATTCATATTAACAATTACTATACTTTTTAGTCTTGCAAAAAATACAAAACTGATAGTATTCTAAACTCAATGATTAATAGATAACTGTGAAACAGATTGTAAACCATGGTAACAGAGTGTGAACCAAAGTATTAACAAGAATCTCACCCCTGCTGATATTGATCATACACCTCCTCTCCTCTGTATGGGGGAATGGGCCCCTGATAGGGGTAGAACATGCCCGGGGGCATCATACCCTGTACTGGCATGGGGGGCATATTGTAACCATAGTTATACCCTGGCCCTGGGAATAAAACATCTCTTACGGTAAGTTTTTGTGTCTATGGGTATATAATTGCAATAAAATATTCATGAACTGTTTGAGGCCGTAGTCCATCAAGAAGCTACATGTACGAACCAATTATAAACTGACAACAGAATATTTACATGGTTTTTAATAAACAACAGGAATGTGACACATTTGATTCAACCTACCTGGGGCTGGAGGAAGGAACTGGCCATATCCCCTGCTGTAAGCATCTAAAGGAGGTGGGGTCCCTCCTATATACTGTGGGGATTGGGGGGAGGATGGGTAGGAGTCTGTGTCCTTAAACTCCAGCCTCGACTTGGCTTCGTCTATCACTATAGGTTTGCTGGGGTTGTTTGGGTCAAACAGGGTCTTTTGCCTACCAGGACCTGAGCCATGCCTCTCTCTACTGTGGACATTCACAGGCCCTGAGTTGGAACTTGAGTTCTGCCTTTCTCTATTGAAAGGATGGTGAGGCTTTTCCGGAGTTTGGCCACGATTCCAGTTGACCTGATGTTCCAGATGTCCTCTTTGAGGTTGTTGGTTTTGTTCTGAGGTCTGTTGGGTGGGCAGATGTAAAAGTCCACCTCGATGAGGTTGGGATGAATGACTGTCCTGGCCTCCATCATACTCCCCATATTTGTCCTCATATTCTCTCTGATCTTTGTTTCTAGAATCATACTTATCCCTACTTTCACTTTCTGTTTCATTCCTTCTGCCCCTGTTGTCTTCCCTTCTGTTGTCTGTCCTGTTGTACACATCACGATCATTTCCCCTACCTCTCCCTCTTCCTTGATAGTCTCTCCTCTGAGAGTCTTGTTGATCTCTGTTTCCTCTTTGAGGCTCATTTTGCCTATTTCTGTCAAAGTCATCCCTCTTCCCTCTGTGGTGATCCCTATCCTTACCCCTATGACTGTCCCCATCCCTGACTCCTCCACCCCCAGGCCTAGGCTGTCTATCATCCTTCTCCCATTTGTTCCTTCCATGATACACATCATCAAGCTTCTCATGGGATCCCCTTTTGTCAAACCCCCTGCCCCTTCCACCCCCTCTATGCCCCCTCCCCCTGCCTCTATCCTCCACTGCCCTCTCCCTCCACCCATCATCCACACTGCCACGCCTGTACTGCCCTTCATGGGAGTTTTGTCTACTAAAATTGCTTTGTCGTCCTCCATAATCATCTACTTTAACCTCTCTTTTACCCCCACATGTGACCTGCAAATGAATGAAAAATTGTGTTTTATCCTTAAATGAATTGCAATTTTTTATAATCTTTCTGTTAATAATAATTACATAAAAGGTATATTCTATAAATTAAATATTTTATAATAATTTCTGCACCAAATAAATACTTTCAAAATATCAAGTTATCGTGCAAGAACACAATAGAAACCCAAGTTTAAAGCTTAAACAATTAACAGACAATAATATCAATGTACAGCAAACACTTTCAAAAAATCAAACAAGCAGCATCAGCTGGCTACCTGTATGTTCATGAGTTCCATTGAGCCACCATGCTGGGAGCCTCCATGCTGGGAACCACTCTTTCTCCTCCTGCGACGCCTCCGTCTCCCGTCTCCACTGTACGCACTCTGCACACTGTGAACACTTTGGACGCTGTGTACGCTAGACACACTGGAGTCACGACTTCGAAAACCTAGAGACAATGAGACATAGGCATACTATAAAATTGAAATTATCGTTACGTATGTGGTTAATATCTCGAACAGATTTTACCAATACATGTGTCCTTTTAAAGATGCACTCTTACTCCAAAATAAGATGAATACAATTGTTTTAATTTACCCAAAAGGATGAATAAATATCGAAAACAGTTATTATGATAGATACTGTGTTTAATTTCAAAGAAAGTACCGAAAACATGGTCTTTCAACCTAATGGACAATAGTCGATCACTGTTCATCTTTAGCACTCACCAGTAATTTAATATTTGTGCTTTTTTAGCTAATAAATACACAGTTACAGTCTTGTTATCAGTAATTAATAGTTTCCATAAATGCATTACTTAGTAAGTAGTTAAAGGTTTATCACTCAAAATTTATGTCTGTTAAACATGTGTAAGTGTTGATTTTAATTAAGAGGGGTCACTTTAAGCATGCCATAAAGCTAAAAACAGGACTGTTCAAGACAGCATGACTGATTTTCAGTAAATATTTAAATTCAAGTAATCTATGTAAAATATCCGGTAGCAGTAATAAATTGCATTTATTTTAATAAAAAGAGATAGACCTGTTTTTTTTTAAATGTTCTTGACAATCTTGATAAGGTTTAAAAACAAATGCATAGAAAGTGTTGGACCAAAGCAGATGAGCGCATATAGACATCTTATGATGTTGAGGGTAACTGTAATAGCCACAAACAGATGGCATCACCATTCAGTTTTTTTATCTTGTTAGGTAAATATCTTGACAGTTTTGAGTTATGACCAGGGATTTTGCACTCAGCAGGAACTGAACCCCCAATGACACCAAGGCTATGGCTATGTTTAAACTTCTTTAATTCATTTTTTATTCAAAGTTATAAATCATTATCTAAAAAGTGAAGCATCTATGGCTATATAATCATGTCCCGAGTACAGCAACAATTCATGCAGTCTAGGACTATGCCATGCCAATGAGTCAACTATAGCAACCTAGAGAACCTCTACGTCTGTTTGCCTGTCTGCCCCTTGGATCTTCAGTAGCAGCTGTGGTGTGTTTTCTCCTTGTAAAGGGCAGGGTGTTAGATTTCTCCTGTGTCATGCCTGTAGACTTAGCAACGAAGGTGCTCTGGTAGCCTGGGATGCTAGAGGTCATGACCCCGTCCCGGGCTTTGTTTGTCTGGTCTCCGGGCCCATTCTTCTGAGACAGGCCTTGCTCCTGACGCTCAAACCACTCATTCATCTTCTGGGTCTCATCCTGAACCTACATGTACAGGTAAAACCCATAGTTAAAACATCAATGACAAACAATTCTACTGCAAAGGTGTCCCTTGTGATACAATTATGTTTCATTCAGTTTCACTCCATATACACTTTTTGATAACATCTGTTGGAATAATACTGAAATTTCATCTTGCAAAAAAATGAAAGAAATACACTACTTCTAGCAGCAACCCATGCAATAAAAAATATCAAGTAAGCTTCATTCCAAACACCGTATGGAAACAAAATATGCTTTGTACAACCTGAGCAATCACAGATATGATGACAACACCGTACGCTGCCTTGACACAGGGTCGTATTGTTTGACAAAGGCAAATATTAAAATAAAAATCATATATATATGTTTAAAGATTACATGAAGGAAAATAATTCTTATTGGCCACAAGATGCATTTTTATTCTTCAAAATAGGCAGTGTTAAAACTTATGTTCAAGGGCACTTAGCTCAAGCAGCCCAGAGACCATGCTCCAGCCATGAGAGTGACCTTGACCTTGATTCTTGAGAACCCAGGTGTCGTATTCTTAAGGCAGTCACAGTTTCTTATGTCAAATTTTTTCGAAATTATAGATCGGACATCAGTAAGGCTTATGCAGCAAAACTGACATTTTCAGAAGTGCAGTGCCCTTGAAGATGAAGCTAGGGACCTGAGTGTGGTGCGCGACGCTTGTCAACTTATGGTGGTCACTTCTGATAACTGATTTAAAAAATCCCACAATGAATGATAAAGTTGATGAAATGAAAGCGGAAAGGACAGTTGTGACTGACGTGACAACATGCGTTATTCCTTTATAGCCCTACTTCAAGCTGTGAAGCTCCGGTTTAACAAGTAAAACAGACACAACAACATAAAAAAGTCTTACCACATTTGACCGCTGAGTGCATTAATAAACATCATCATGTCATTAAATATTCAAACAAATAATTAAATCCACAGCAAAAGAGACAACCATCTTTAATCTAAGACAGAACAGTTACTGCAATGGTCCAATAGTTTTTCAGTAACTTTACATTATGAGGGAATAAACTAATGCATACTTGCAGTAAAGAAATTTCCACATAACATTATAGTTTCAAGTTTTATAGTAAGGGGGATTTAATAATACAGTAACACAAAATGACTATTTAATGTTTACACCCTAATTGACAACAATAATGTCCTTCATCTGAATTTCTTACTCAAGACTCAAAAGTACTATCTTTTTTTATCTAAAACAGCTAAATGTATTGCCAAAGTATTGATATAAACAAATGCTGTATAAGGCAAAATTGACAGGTCTTACTATTATGTACATGTCTTTAATAAAAAGATTGACTTATATATCTTTTTTGTTACATAAAAACATTTCAATTATTAGGTCAGAGTCTTAAACTCAGACTCAAGACTTTACTAGGCCACAAGGGTTCAATTGCCATCCTGGGAGCACATTACCAATACAGTCATTGTTTTCTGTTAGAGCACTCGGAGTAGTATTCACTAACATCTTGAGTCGTTAGAGACTCGGACTTTTTTTTTAAATTTTGTTGTAAAACAGCTATTACAGGAGCAAATATGTTCAAAATTGCTGTATCTGTTACAAATAATCTGTTCTACAATCAAGCATACCCCTTTTATCAAAATAAGTTTTATCATAGATTTTAGAAACATTTAAGAATTCAGTTTTCTGAGCCCGAGTCTCAAACTCAGATTCAAGTCATTATATAACACGGCCCCTGACTTTTTTCAAATAGAAGGAACATATTATAACCTTAGTACTTCATTGAAAATATATTATCTAAATATACATTTCTGTCAACAACACTTCACATGTAAATACAGTTACAAACAACTACCCAAAACATGCCATTTGGCATATAATTCATACTACAGATGTGCATTGCCTTTGAAATTGTTTTCGCCAATTTAAACTACAACATTTGAAGAATTAAGCCTTTTACACTGTATATATCCAACCGTACCTGAAGTGCAAGTTCACGCTCTACATCCTCGTTCCAGTCTATATGGCTAGAGTCATCAATGTCTTTGTCAAAGTCCAGCTCCTCTGTGCTCCAGTCACTCCCTGTACCTGACGCATTCCCAAAGTTGTAATATTGCACTATGCTTTATAATTATGTTACCAAACAATGTTTCATGAACAAAATTATTTTCAGTTCTAATATCTGACTTCAGTAATAAAGTCTTACGAAAAAAAGAAGGGAAATAAGAACCAAAGAAAACAAGAGCTGTCACAGAGACAGCGTGCTCGACTATTCCGCTGCTTTTCAGTGTAAGGATTGAAAAAGTTTGGCGAAACATGCATGGATCACTGTTAAGATTAGATTTTTAGATGTGCGGAGATATTAACATAAATGTGGTAACATGCAAAATTTTAACCAGAATTTTTAAGTGTAATAATAAAGGGCCATTATTTGCAAAAAACAGTTATCTAACTTGGTTATTCAATTAGGTTGGGTGTTTGAATACCATTGTATAAAGTCTCAATGCAATACATCAAGTAGTTGCTGAGATATTATCTTGTGTGCTTACATGCAAGACCTTAACCAGAATTTCTAAGTCGCATAATAAAGGGGCAAAAATTATATAATATGAAAGATATGGTTATCTTACTTGATTAAATAAGAAGGTTAAATGGTTGGGAGCCTGTGTGTATAGTTTCAATGCAATACATGATGTATTCGCTGAGGTATTGACTTAAAAGTGGTTACATGCAAAACCTTAACCAGAATTTCTATGTCGAATAAAAAGGGGCCATTTTTTTAATTTAATGCAAACTAAGAGTTATCTTACTTGGTTATTTATGTAGATTGGATGGTTGAGTACCATTTTATAAAGTCTCAATGCAATACATCCAGTAGTTGCTGAGATATTAACCTATGTGTGCTTACATGCAAAACCTTAACCAGAATTTCTAAGTAAAAAAATAAAGGCCCATAATTTGCATTATATTCAAAAAAAGTATTACCTTACTTCATTAATTTAGTAGTTTTTGTTGTTGGGAATACATATCTAAAGTTTCAATGCAATACATGATTTATTTGCTGAGATAATGACTTAAATGTGGTTACACGCAAAACCTTAACCAGAATTTCTAAGTTGAATAATAAAGGGCAATTATTTGCATTAAATGCAAACTAGAGTTATCTAACTTGCTTAATTAAGTAGGCTGGATGGTTGAGTACCATTGTATCAAGTCTCAATGCAATACCTCAAGCAGTTGCTGAGATATTAACCTACATGTATGTGTACTTGCACGCAAAACCTTAACCAGAATTTCTAAGTCAAATAATAAAGGCCTATTTTTTGCATTAAATGCAAACTAGAGTTATCTAACTTGGTTAATTAAGTAGGTTGGATGGTTGAGTTCCATTGTATAAAGTCTCAATGCAATACCTCAAGTAGTTGCTGAGATATTAACCTATTGTGTGCTTGCACGCAAAACCTTAATCAAGGTGTGACGCCGACGCCGACGCTTGGGTGAGTAGTATAGCTATCCTTAATCTTCGAATAGTTGAGCTAAAAATATATTCTACATATCCAGAATAAGCTACACTTCCATCTGACCTACCACCACTGATGTCGCTGCTGAAGCTATCTGTTCTCTTCCTGAGCCCCCCATATTTCCGCTGACCCCTCCCCGCTCCAAAACCTCCAGAAGTACTCCTTGGCATAGGGGGTTTCCCTGTGTTTCGACCTGTAGGATATATAATGCAAATATTAAATTGGAGAAAACAGACTGAGGAAAATGTAATGCAGATGTTATGTTGAAGATAACAGACAGTAGAATATTTATTGCAGATATTGTATTGGAAATGACAGGCAGTGGAATATGTAATGCAGATATTGTTTTGGAGAAAACAGACTGAGGAATATGTATTGCAGATATTGTGTTGCAGGTGGCAGACAGTGGAATATATGTATTGCAGATATTGTATTGGTGAAAACAGACTGAGAAATATGTATTGCAGATATTGTGTTGCAGGTGGCAGACAGTGGAATATGTAATGCAGATATTGTATTGGTGAAAACAGACTGAGGAATATGTATTGCAGATATTGTGTTGCAGGTGGCAGACAGTGGAATATGTAATGCAGATATTGTATTGGTGAAAACAGACTGAGGAATATGTATTGCAGATATTGTGTTGCAGGTGGCAGACAGTGGAATATGTATTGCAGATATTGTGTTGGAGGTGGCAGACAGTGGAATATGTATTGGGATTTGCAGATATCATATAGGAGATGGTGTAAACATTGTGTAACAGATAGTTATCTACATGTATGTTAAGTTGTAAACATTCTGATTTTAAAAAATGATGAATAACAAAGTTTATGTTTATCATAATATTTTTTTTATGGAATGGTAAGAAATACTGGTATTATAATATATAATGATTTATAACATAGACAAAAATGTAGCGTTTTAACAAGATCACCAACCTGAGAGGTTGAGCTGTTCTGAACTTCTACTGCGTTCAAACACCATGGTTCCAAGGTTTTGTGGGTCTGGAAAATATCCCTCCTCCTCCTCCCCCCACCTCTCTGCTTTGTTCAACTTGTCATAAGACCGAGACTTGTTCTTGTTTGGGGTCTTAGTGAACCTTTTCTCTTCATTCACCACACTCACTACTTGTGGAGGCGCGTTACCATGTTCATGTACCTTTTGTTCATTGTTTTCCCTGCCGACCGGTGCAGTGTCCTTCCTGTCCGCCTCCTGACCAATCGTACTCGGTCTTGATGGTACAATGTATAAATCTTGATCTCTTTTTATATCTTTCTTACTTAAATCATCTTTATTCTTGTTTTTGCTTGGATCATCTCTTGTTTTTCTAGGCTCATGCTGATTTTGTCTTGGATTCCTAGCACTTTTCCCTTCATTTTGTCTATTTGGCTTTTGATTGAATTTCTGGCCACGACCTCTTGCCTGTGAATTCTGCCCTTTACCTTTAAATCTTTCAACATCATCTGGACTTGAATTAAGAATATTGTCGACAATTGTTTTCTCTGGAGACTCAATATCTCGATTTGCACCACCAAGTTTATCATTAACAACTGTGACTTGAAAAGTTTTCATATCAATCTTTCTCGGTGACGGTGAGTTTGAACTCGACGTCTGACCTGGACTAGAGACTGGTTTAGAATTTGAGACAGATGTTTGCATTGAGATCTGTGTATCTGGTTCTACAGAACCCTCTCTGCTGGTATCCTGTTGTTCTAGGAGTCTTCCTTTAGGGACATACCTCTGCATTTCTGGTTTCTTCACCCTCTTTTTACCTTCCTCGCTTCTCCTGCCAGGTTTTTTCTGTGCTGCATCTCTCACCTGTAAGAAGCAATTGCATTACTGTTTACTTGATGCTCTAACTGAACCATAACAACTATAGCACTCACTTACAAGTAACAAGAAGAAACCAGATCAAATTGTGAACCATGAAAGACAAAAAAGAACAAATCTGCATGAAAACTATATTTTTCTTTTTTCTTTATACATGAGGTGAAGATTTTAGAATATTGTTACCAGGAATTGTTATACCTAGCTTAATTGCAAGTCGTAATGCATGTTGACATAGCTGACATCATGGTCTATGCAATGAATAACTAACTCTTCAATGTTACATACATTATTAAGGGATGGGACTTTCAGAAGGTATTAAAAATTTAACAACACATTCTGAAGGAATAGTTAATAAATGATATTAATCATTACACCAGAAACCTAACTTCAACCATTACTACACGTATCAATAAAGAGACAATTTTCCAATGCCCCATTACCTCTCTGTCTTCGCTGCTTTCCTTGGAGGAGTTGTCAGTCGGTGATGCCAGCAGCTCCTCCTCCCAGTTCTCTCTCGTTCCTCCAGACTTCTTGCCACCACCATCTCTCTCTCCTTGAATATGATAAAATGACACAATTTTAAAATACTGTATTTTATAATCAAGAATTTAATTTTGTTTCAGTGCAGATTTCTTTACAATTAATGGAAAGTTTACACACCAAAAGGAATCATAAATATAAATGCCATATTATTGAAAGCAAAAGTTGGTTTTGTTTGTCCCCTACCATATACAGTAAAACTGCGGTCGTTCGAACAAGCGGTCGTTCGAGAACTGGCGGTCCCTCGAGGTCGGAGCTCGGAGGTCGGGGCTTGGTCCCGAACATTTTTCCTTCTATTTTCATATAAAATATACCTAAGCTGCATTGAAACCTAAATAATTTGAGGATTCGAGCACAATATTTGGTCCCAAGTACATAAATCATGCACAAAACCCTATGGCTCCCTCGAGGTCATAATTTTCACACATTTTCCCAAACACGTCTTCCAAAATTAACAAGAAATCGCTAGGTGTAAAAGTTTTCACAAGTTGTAAAAATTGCAATGACAGTTGAAAGTTAAGGTGTGAAAAACCACTGTATACGCATGGCCGTTAGTAGTTAAGAAGATAATTATGAGAGGTTAATGAAGCATTTTGTAAAAATAAACATTTCTATTTAACCATTTATTGTTATTTCTTTTACTTTTTACATTTAGTATACGGCAGCCTTTGAACATATGAGCGATTTCCACAACACAACACATAATCGGTGTCTTAGTAAACAGTCGGTTTGACGACTTCAAACTTAAAATACACTGATACAAGATATTTCATAACAGACTGGAAAAATGAAACATGGGTTGTTCGAAACATCGGTTCCCTCGAGGATTTGTCTCGGTTCCCGGCGTCCTCGAGCGATCGCAGTTTTACTGTATTGGTTATTTACCTTGTACAGTTTCAGGCTTGCATTTGTGGGGAGGTTTGTACAACCCAACTTCAGGACGTTTCTTTTGGTCTTCTTTCTTCTTTGAATTGTTTTCTGTAAAATAAATTGCAAAACAATATTTATTAATAACAAAAAGGTGTGAAGAAGGCAAAACATGTAAACTTTCAAAGCTTTTTGCTCAAGTTTCATTTATTTTATCTTGAATTTTCTCATAGTGTCACATTTTTTTTTTCATATTGAGTTGAACTATAGTACATTAGTTGACTATTGTCAATATTCGCTGCTTTTGGTGTTAGTAATAGGATTTTACTAACATATATTTTACTTTTGACATAATCAAAGTTTATTTGAAAAAAACACAACAACATTCAACACTCAATATTTCACTATATCAAAAAGAGTAAAACAGTCAGAAATATGATTTCATTAAAATAATTATTTCAAGCATGAGAGTATTGCTCGTTGAGGGAGATCACACCCAATAATAAAAGTGAAATATACAATATTGGTGAAAAGATCAGAGAGAGATAATTCACCCTCAGCGCTTTCTGAAAGTATTTTGAAATTCGACAAAATAACTTAATACCATTGATATGATGTCGCTTTTGGCGTTAATTTTAATAAGCTTTATACTGTAAATGACTGGTTATAATAACGGTTAAAAGCGCTGGCAAAAAAATCCGTGAAAAACTCGAGATTTTTTTTTAAATCTATGTTTTGGGTTTTAGGACGCATAGAAAACATTTCAAGTCATCTGCTACCATCGGCCACCATGTTTGTTGACAGTGAGTCATAAACGATAACTTTTCGAGAATGAAAAGTTGTAAAGCTTTCGTATGGTGTGTCGTAAACAATAACCTGTCGAGAATGAAAATAATTAAATGAAGTTTGAAAAGAGAATGAAGTTTTATTTAACAAAGCAGTGTTAAATATTGTGGAGTTTACAGTTGAAGAATATATTTTACATTGGTATGAATCAGTTGACTTGTGGCGTTTAGGGAACAAAATGACTGACTCACAGATCTTCGCCAGTAATTTTGATCATGCTCAACGGCCGGACCTGGCATGCGCTTTTCAACTTTACGCACGAACGGGAACCGGGGATATGTTTACCTCGTGACTGGTACCCGTCCGCGCATAGAGCCAAAAAGCATATGCCAGGTTTGGCCCTTGTGCATACTCAAAAGTACAGGCGAAGATCTGTGAGTCGGTATATAAACGGTATTCTTGGCAGTTATTAAAGAAAATTGCGAACACGCGTCTAGTTTGTGCTTGTTGAGCGATTGCACCTTGGAGATAACTTTCTTCCGAACATGCATGCGACGTATACAGTTGTTTTATTGAAAAAATCTTGTAGATCTGAGCTCGTTTCCATACATATGTCTCAATCCGAAATCCGCTAACCTTCATAACTTGTAAATGATAAAGATTGTATGAAATTATTAAATATTTAATATGTAAAAATAAACGACCAGAATTGGATTATTTGTTTATAATGTGTATCATAGAGTACTAACACTAATTTTTTTATGGTTCTCAGTCCAAGAGATCACCCTAGGGACCAATCGCTCGAATATGGTAGCTCATAATAGCGAAAGCGGCCGAAGGATGGGAACCATCGGAAAAGAGTTGAGTGTTCCGGTGGTTCCCGCCCTTCGGCCACTTTCCCTAATTGATTAAGGCGAGCCGGGTACTATGTCATATTGACAGAACAATGTCTGGCTAGCGCTTGTGATAATTCGTTGTTTTTTTTTATGCATTTTGGTGTGTTTCTCTTGACAAGAATACCGGTTTTAACGTGTATATAACGGGCCACTGCATCTATGAGCCAAGTATTTTGTTTGTAGCTTATGAAGAAGTTATAATTTTCAACGAGAATTGGTCTTTGTTTAAGTTTTCGCAGGGCAAACATTCTTCACTTGTTTCATATTACAGTATAGGGTATTTTTTATTTTTTTTTCAAATATCATTTTATGTTTATGGCAATGTATAATATTGATAATATACATTTTCAAGTATGTATAAAATATAATTTTGGCTAGTTGAAATTATTTATTGTGACTTTAATGAGCCTTTGTCATCAAGCCACTGTGAGTAACTGTGCTTTCACCAAGCTGTTTGAATAATTTTTAAAATGTGACCAAAAACCTAAAATATTTAAGAGTCTATATAACAGAAAATACTATTTTTATAAAATTTTAGATCGAACGTCAAGTCCGTTTGATTGCTTAGAACGTGAAAAATAATGTAGACTTAGCAAAAACAAAACTGAAACTGGTGAACGTTTCGTCCTTAAGTTAACTGATGAAAATATTATGTGATAAACAAATTAAACTAAAATACCATCTTTTGAATTGAACTCTTTAATCTCGTGTTGTTCAGCTGCAACTGAACTAGAAACTGTTTCTAGTTCTTTATACGTTATTCTGACTATGTCGGCATCAGCGGCCATTTTTGGTAAATTTACTTTCGTACCTTTTTAATGAAGAGCGGAAGTTACTGTTCTTTGCTAATCTTCACATAGGAGGACAATAAGTAAAATAAGTGACTTTTGGCGTCAAATTTTAAATGAAATGTTTTTATTGCATTGTTCACAAGAGTTTGAGTTTAATGGGATCAGTTGAGCCCTATATAGACTTTGCTTCTTTGGCTCTCTTATAGTTTTCCCTTGTGTATTGTTTTGTCTTGTTTTCTTATTAAAAAATCCAATAATTTGTTGAGAAATGGTACTTTTTGTTAGTTAATTTGCTTAAGCATTATTCAATTTATTGCATTTTAACTGGTGGTTGAATTTGTCACGGCCTTTTACTCATGTATTGTCAAGTCTGTTTTCAAAGGGAAAGTTTAATCTGTACTACATGTATGTCGTGCATTCTTCACCCACAGTGCTACATTAATTTAATCAGTGTTACCTTTTAACTAAACTACATATATATATATATTCACCTGCGTTTGTTGATTGTTAGAGAATGTTTTCGCGTGTCAGATATTTGTGGTGGAGTTCTTTTGTAAATATGATTTATAGTATGCATGAATTTGTATGTTTGTACAACTACTTGCACATAAAGTTATCAAAACGTGCTCGTCAATCAAATCGCATGCCATTTCACATCAAAAAGACAGCCAATTTGTATCGTCTCAACGGCGGCTTGGTACAGTCAGTTTCAACTAATCACATAATTTCGCTTGCGAACGTGTCGTTCTTCTGAGCTTAATATAAAGCTACGATGTAATTGACTGTGTGATGTGAAACCAATACAAACTGTACATGTATGTATGCTTTTCCCTGGTATGAGCCCGCCTTCCCAGTTGTGTTCAACATATGGCGCAAATGAATACGATGATTTGATTGTTAAGTCATAGATGGTGCACTTGATTCGAATTTTACTTGGTGGATTTGGGCTGACCTTGGCTATCATTCCATGGTTCAAAGCCTTGAAATACTTAAGCTCATTCAAGGCTTGGTATGCCTAGTTGCTGTTTATGATACAGGGAGTTCTGATGGTCTAATGATTGTATTATACTGATAGCTCTTTGACTGGACAAATTCAATACATTTGATTTTCTCAATCTTGGCGATCGTACTGCTGAAGCCTATAATACAAATGTGGCCCGGTTGAAGCCTAGTTCAGCTTAAGGAACATATCCTTTGCCACGAAATAGTAGATCTTCATTACGGTGCCAAGGTTTTTGTTGACTTTCTTTACTTTTTCATGTATCACACATGTTTATTGTATATATATGGAACGCAATATCTACATAGACTGACATATTTGTTAATAGTTCAATTATATGGAAAGCTTCTTGAAGAGAGGTCCAAATAATAAATGAAAAGCTTCACCTTAATTAGATTAATCTCCATTTTTTTTTCAATAGAATACATCTCCAAATCAACTCAGTTGAATAGCTCAAATGATTTGGAGAGCATACAGTCAGTTGATGCTGCCATTAATTCAATTGAAGCTCTCTTTATTCCTTTATTGTGTATACATAATGGTATGGTTTTATATTAAGCCGACTTTATGCACTTGAAAACTGAATAAAAAATAGATGACATAAAAAATAGCTCAATTATGGAAATAGAGCTAGCCGCAAATCAATTACGGATAAGTACAATTTTATCTTCAAATCATTTGTTGCCCTCCGGTTAATTGAAATAAAGCTGTTGTTGAAGGCAACGCATTTATTTATTCATAGCAATTGTAATGCAATGAAGGCAACAACTGATTTAGAGCACTCGCTATATAATTTGAAAAAGATCTTCCATTGATTTGAAGAAGTCTAATACTAAATTAGTTGAACTCGACTGTGAAGACAGCTTAAAGCTGATGTGAAACAACGTTTAGTCCGTTTCCTGGTTAGAAGCCAGTGCCTGTTTTCTGCGAGGCCACGATAAGTGGTAATAGAACCCCCACCCCTTCAAATATTTAAGATAATAACTTTACATAGATTTGACGTTCCATAAAATTGCTTGTCGAAAATATTTTCTTTTATTTGTTCATTTTTTAAGTGCTTTTATTTTCCTTTCAGTAACTATCTGTCAGTCACACGATTTATTTCGACCGTTATAGCCAAGTGTTCGACCAGTTGCATGTTTCGAGTGCTTAACTATTTTTGTAATATTGCAGCAGCCAATTAAAGTTTAACCTATCGGATTGTTCCACTTTATTCTATCGCCTGCATCATCGGTGAGACTGATGTTCTTTTCATCTTATGCCATCGTCTGTTTCTGTTAGTTTGTCACTGAGTTTCGTAATGGTTGTATACTGATATACTTGTTTTGGTAGTTCCAGAACAGGAGTTTTTTTTGTTGGTATGGTCTGCAATGCTCTTCATATTCGGACATTAAATAACAAGTTGCCTTTCTTAGTTTACCAAACCCTCTATTCCCTTCCCTCGTGTAACCTTCATACATTGTATATGTATGTGTGCTTTTGTAGCGTGTGTATTGTATCCAGGGTCAAGAGTATGTTTAAATTGTTTTGGTGTTGTTTTTTTCATAACGTCTCAAGATCGTAATGTAAAAATTCACCCCATTTTACCTTGTTGAGTTCCTTTCTCACTTTTAAGTAGTCCCGTTGATAGCGTTGTCGTTTTTGCTTGAAAAGTGTTGTGTTTTTGGTTTCATTGTTGCAGCTGTATTGAATATTGAGCACTAAGTGGTCACTTTTTCCAAGGATTGGCTAGTATTCAATGTTGTCCCCCGGTTCTTCTCGTTGGTGAATACTTTAGTCAAGGATCGACGGTACCTGAATTTCTATGTTTCTTGTCGCATGTCTGATGTGATGAAACAGGAACACAACTTTAACCTTTATAGGAATGAGCGCTGATGTGGGTTTAAGCTATGCATGGTTGATCATTTCCCACCGTAGTGAATCCATGGCACCCAACCATGTATTCGAAATTCGAATGTAACTTCTCTGGAACGGCTACTTTTTACTTTGCCGTTTTTCGTTTCTTTAGAGACTTGTTTTTTTACTTTCTGAGTTTCTCATCTGAAATATCTTTTATTTTTCATGTGAAGTTGTTAACGTTGCTGTCAATGTTTAAGGTTAAACCTTCACTTGTTTTCATTAGCTGGATACAAATAGTGTTCACTTTTTAAAAAGTTGTTTGAGTTTTGAGAAAAGCGGTATTATATTATTACTGCATTGCTGTTTATATTTTGTCTAGGAATATAAAGAAAACGATTCGGTGCAACTGTTGCGGGCAATATACGCATAAATCATATTCAACATACTTAGCCGTGAAATATATGAAGGAGTGAAGCAGAAGAAAAATAGCTATGTCTATGAATAACAACGTACGTAATGCATTGTTTGCTCTTTGTTTTGAAACATTGATTGACTTTACCACACATCTATTCTAAAAATATTAATATCGTATATTTCTATCAATGATAATGTTATATTATATAAATACCTCATATAAAACGAGTCATTTCTATACATGCAACCTTGCATGAATGGTCTTACTCAAATCCTACTGTCCTACAAGACCTCCAAAAACCGTCTCAGACAACGGCTAGCTTTTTCATGTTTTGAATACCGTTTGTAAAAAAATAAGGTGGTAGCAGTTTAATCTAAACGTTTCAAAAATTACAGTATACACTTGTCAATCACGTTAGACAATTCAAATACGATTAAACTTTATATTTCATTTTGGGGATTGTAAAAAGTTTAACTCAATTTATACTGCATTTGTAGTAGAATATTTTTCTGATGCCCGTTGACATCGGACCCCAAAAATAGGATCATTTAGGAATACATATTTTTTTAGTTTAGTCTATGTTTCTTCGTGAAAAAAGCATACTGGTTATTTATGATTCAATTTACATCCATATGGAAGTATTCCCGAGGCACACCTGCACCAATATTCAACCATCGGAAGAGACCCCGTCAGGCGATGATTTCCAAGTCTCCAACGGTTGTGCCGGGATCAAGTGGATCAGCAACAGCTCATCCTCCAGGTTCGAGTACACAGTTTAATACCAATCATTTAATATGGGTTTCAAATAAAGTACAGATGTATATATGGAATAATAATTCCATCTGAAACTGTATCCATGTTGTTTTCTCAATTAAGGTTTGATGCCGGTAGGAGGGTTCGGACAGCAGATGTCAAGAGGTAACGCGATGTCCGGGAGAGGAGCTGCCCACGGTAAACAAGCACACATGTCCCAATCGTTATAAATGAATTCATGACAATTATGCAATAAATGCCTTAAAAAATTAATTCCTTCAGCTTATTTAAGAAATTACTAGTTCGCATCTATTATATGCTAAGAAAGCTTGCAATCATATTTTGTCCGAGACAAAGTCGCTGCGGAGTATGCATTCCTGTCTGTTCATTATTTCTCCCTACATGCTATTCAGGCGAAAATATGTTGGTTTAGCTCGCATGTCCGTCCGTCCCTCCGTCTGTCTTTCACACGTTCGTGTTTGCTCCCTATCTTTACCCCTTTGATTTATTTTTTAAATGTCAAAGGCTCGAGTCATAGATTTCATGTCCGCTCCATATTTCATTAACTCCATGAAGGAATTTCACGAACCTTTGATATAATGTTTATCACATTTACAAGACATGAAAATCCACAACCCAGGCGTTCAGGCTCAATGTCACAGTCAAGATCAAAGATTCGAGCCATAGATTCACTCCATACCTTCCCTGTTCCCAACCCATCCGGCCTTGAAGGATCTTCTCGAAACAAGGGTGAAATGTTCGCTTTATCGAAACAACATACATGATCCGCTTCATTTCTTCCAAACACCAATGTCGTGGATTAGAGTGAGACAGGCATGGGGGAGTCTTTTTTAATTTATCTATCTTATAGTTTCCTGTTATCTTTTGTAGGAAACCAGATTCCGGCGTACCAACAGACTTTCGGTAGTTTTGCTCAGAACGTCAATGGAAGAAATCAGCCATACCCGACAGGTGGATCAAATTCAAGAAGGGGAGGGTAAACTGAAATACATAATTTTCGCTTTCATTATTGTTACTAGTATTTATATCTTGATATTTTAAGTACATTTTTATAAATATATCACATCAGTTTTTGTAACGACCACATATGTGATTTTGAAACATTATTACACGATTATTTAAACTTTTTTAGAATGCCGGGTCCACCTAGGGCAGACCCACAACCGCAAACAAGTCAACAGCGATTTACTTCAGGTATTGATAATGACAGAAACAAAGCCCCGCAAAACAACACCCAGCAAAACAGAATATCTGATTCTGTGCAAACTTACGCCGCAAATTCTCAGAGGAACGTGAACAATTATAAATCCCAGGCACGACATTTTACACAAGGTAAGTCTTATTTGTATATAGATAATATATACATGAACATGATTTTTGCGCATTGAAGTGTTTTATTAACATTTCACAGCATAACATTATCAAAAGGTGTTTTATTTTAGATGCTAGTACTTGTAATAATATATATATATATATATATATATATATATATATATAAATATATATATATATATATATATATATATATATATATATATATAAAATAATAATCATTGTGTTTCAACTTTAGGGTCCAGTGTACAGCACGACGAATGGGATTCTTCTTTCGAAGCTACACTAGAGCACCCAAAACATATCGGTCCATCAAAAACTGAGGTCTTTACAGTTCTGTTCTTTTTGATAGTTGCTACCATATTTCGAGTGTTTTACGTGTAAATTGAGGATTATACTTCAATGGTTGTATTTCATGTCACTGGCAGCTCATTTATTTGTTTATTTGTAACCAGGCCAAAACTGCTACTCCAAGTAAGTCGTCCGACTTTGAGAGGTCTACACACTTTCTAACTGCCGACGTGGCTGGTGTTAGACGCTGGAGCAAATATAAAGATAACGTACAAATTGTGTTTGAGGTTTTCGGTAAGTATTGTACAAAGAAGCCCACATACAAGTTAAAAAGGAGTTATATAAAAGATAATGTTATTATCCTTTTCAGACTAAATCAAATGACAAAGCATCCAATATTGAAATACCTTGACTGAAATCTGTCAGGAAAAGGTTTCTTAAGGCGACTTTGCCTGCTTGGTGCTATCTTTTATAGTTCGTTTTATATAATAGTGTAATGGGGATGTTTCTTACAGGTTTCCTTGACTCAGCAATTGCTCGTGGTAAAGGAAATTGTAGGGAGTTCCTAGTCAGGGATGAGAAGAAAGCTGCTTTAAAATGTGTGTTCTACGAAATTGTAAGTTTCTGTTCAGCCAATGATTTATGTGTATAATGATACGTTGATTTCGTGGCAACGTAATTTGTCAAGTTACCGCAAAAAAGGGAACTGGCCATTAAAGACTATAAAACGTTTGTCCTCATCATGTTTGCAAAGGTGTTTTTAAACGTTTCTTGCATTGATATATTTGGTCATTAGATACAAATTGATCTTTAACTTACCGTTAACTGATCACCTATACCTGCGAACAAATAAGTGTCTGTTCAGATATTGATCTGAACTCATCGATTCATCAAAAACGACGTTTATTGTCTCTTTATACGCACAGGCCATCGGCAAATCGGGATTGTACTATTTTTTATTAACCGACAATAGAAAAAATACCATGGCAGTTACTGTACTTGGTGCACAGAGCATTTTTATCGTTATTCCAAACCTTGAGCCTCACCGTTCTTCGACGCTTTACAGCTTTCTATGAATTTATATTGACACGCTTTGCCCTTTTCGATCATTTTCACTAAAGTTTTGCCGTTTGGTTACATGATTTGAGATTTGATAACTATAAGAAAATGTATGAATTCATTAGTTTCATGTCAATATTGCATTACCCGTATAAGTTCAACAAAGGCGTTTTTAATAAAGTTTACGAGTGGTATATCTGCTTATTCGTTTTACAATGACACATAGTAGTGGGCCCATTATTTAGAACCTTTGTTAAGATTAACACAATTGTGAACGGCATCGTCGCTACCTTTAAAATGTAATATAGCTGATAATGTGCTCAAATATTAAATTGAATAAAACAAGTACAACTTAAACAGTTGTCTCATATATTGTTCGAATTACTGCAGAGCGCAAGTATATCCACGACAATTACAAAGTAGTCAAGATTTAAAGTTAACAACGATGACGTTAACAACATTGTTCACTTTAACAAAGGTCTGAACAATCGGCCCGATGATTAATGGTGGGAACGAGCAAAATGATGAGTTGAAGCTTATATTTAAAATAAGGTTTAGATTTTTTTAAATTATTTAAATTTATTATATGTTTTCCGGTGGCTTATAAAGTTTAATCAGTGAAATAAAAATGTTTTTTCACCGTTTCAAACAGTGAATTAACATTTTGATATTTTTATCACTTTTTTTTAATTTTTATCCGGCTCTCAATTCCAAATCAAACGTCAGCGCGCACAGGGACAATTTCAACGACGTCGTTTCCGAAATAACGTTACATTTGCATAACATTTTGCGGGATTTTCTTTAAAAAATCAACTATTAAATGTCTTTTTATATCATTTTTAGGCATATAATGAAAAGAAAAAAAAAATGTTTGCTTCTGTGTAAGATCGCAATGTATTTCACCTCGTGAGTACCAAAAGGGAATATTTCACCCGTGACTTCGCAACTCGTGAAATTTAACTTTTGGTGTTCACTCGCAATTTTTCAGCGTCACCCAAAATGAAAACTAGTTTATGCTTTTATACAACATTCACAGCAATTCATATATATATTCCTTGCGCGTCTTCGGTTGCGTACACCCAGAACACTGTATTTCCAGGATAGGCAGATCAATAAGATAACCCGGGGACAGTGGATAAGGTGAGTGCTTTAACACACGAAGGTTTCAAAGAATGGCATAATGTGTTTTGCTACTATCTGTTTTATGCGGTTAATTGATCAGACGCTTCATAAAGTGATAAATGATAGTTCGGAATGCATACTTTAACAATGACACACAGACAATTAATGCGTTTTAATCTATTTTACTTCTCTTTGACGTATTTTTCACCAATCTTGATTCTGCTATATTCAATTTAATTTGCCTATCAATAATCTCCTATACCAGTATTAGAGCAATAATTGTCAATAATTAGACGTATCTTACACGTATAAGAAATACATTGACTGATGGATCTGGCCATTTAGCACAGTAGCGAGACTTTAGTATCATTTGTAATACGAATATATTCATAGTGTTTTTACATACATTTGAGGCTATATTTTTAGACTTGTCGGAACCTTTGACATAGAGGGAGAATTGTTCCGCACGCTGTCCGTCCGTCCGCGCGTTGAAGGTGAACAGCGTATTGCCCAGATGTGTGCGCAGAAAAGTACAGAAGTCATGGCCAGTCTGACAAGAAATTTCAGGGAACAATAAACGTCTTCTCTGTTACTGACGCGTATTTGGCCATAGTTATGTCGTATACACATGAACATTGTTGTTCTTGAATTTGATTTACATCGCTTTTTACATATATCAATATTTTATTCTCAATCGGTTTTTGTAAAGACAAACGCAGGTTTGAACAGGACGTGTGGCGTTGTTTTGTTGACATGTTGTTAATGTGTTATTGTATTTGTTCACCCCATGCTACTGTTCATTTGTTTAATGCAGCGAACTCTTAAATCGCTTTCTTACGAGTATGAGTATTTTACTACTGTTGGAAGATGCGACTCTGCAATCTATTTCCTGATTTATAACCATTATGAGAAAATCTAATTCTGATGAACATATGCAACTTGTACCATCGATGATTTGCTATGGAGCTAAGCTTTGTCACATATGTCCGATGGAATGTATACTTGTTTTGGTCTGAAGTCGGTTAATATATATCAGTTCTGTGTTATATCAGTTATTACAATTGTTTAATATGGACGTTGTTGATTTATACATGTTATAGAAGTCTGTTCATACAAAGGAATAAAAAAATATGTTGGCTCAATTTCAATTTTATCAATTTTGGCTCATATTTACTGACGTCTTTAGTCTCAGTTTAAATGCTTACTCAGAAAAGCAGATTTTTAAGTGCAATAATGCTATAAAAGTTGTAAGTTGTTTGTTATGTAGGCCTCGGTATTAGTTTACGTACAGTGACTGGATCGAGCTATGCATAGACTATCCATCTTTAAAGTTTACAAGCACGCTGATCATTAATTTGGAACATGACATTGCTTTATTTTTGTTTTAAATGTATTACACGTCGTTTGCACAATAAAATATATCCCAAAAATACGGTTTATTTATTTCAGTCATATACATTGTTTTACTGTTTGATCAGGGTCTTCAAAAGACAAAATAACGAAACTGCTTCCTTCTATTATTTGTTTTTATTTGTATCAAAGTAACACATATTTACATTTTAATACAGACACAATATGTTCATTTACACATTTCTAAAAGAAAGGATGCTGGCCATATCCCCGTCAGCGGCTGCTGCACATCACAAATGATTGAGATCTGAAAGAGAAAGTAAATACCGTTGATATCTTACACGATAAAGAGTCGCATTATTTTTTAAAAAATATTTCCTATTCTTACATTCAATATATTTCGGTACAATTGCTTTGAACGCCTGAAACCACATAATGGTCCTCTTTTCCAAATTCCTTTGTCCTTCCCCTATTCTTGGGTGAATGTATTTCCAAACATTGCCTTTTCCAAAGCGGTTCCGATATTTCTTTTTTCTTTCTGCTCCTATTTCTTCTTTTTCGACGATGCAAGCAAAAACCTACATTGTGTCGTTTTCTACAATTCCTTCTTTATCTACAATTGCAGAAACGGACACAATGCGGGATCTACTCTTGTTTGCGTCCAATATTCCAGATCTTCTCGCTTCCTCCAAGGTTTATCCATGGGATATATTTTCTTTGGTTCCCGCGGCTTCGGTGTGCAAAGCAATTAGTTCTTATCATGCGTGTTTGAGTTAAAACTGATCAAAAGTCTTCTATCATTACATTCAATGATAAAATGTAGAAAGGTTTAAAATTAAGGTTAAAATATTTGAACGTACTATAGATATTACCACAGAAAATATCCGATCCGATTACACAAACACCCTAGCTTCCTTAACCGAACACAAATAAAACACACTGGCTACTACTCATATAGCACTGGTCATATATAGGCGGTCAGTTATGTAATGTGACTGATGGATAAAGCCATAAAGATGACTAGACTGAGTCATTTTTACTGCAACTTTATGATTAAGTAACCTTTGAACTCTATGGATATGTGTGAACTGTACTTTCATAAACAATGATTTTGTCATCAGATAAATAGACAAGTGACAAAATGAATTGTCATTTTGAATGTATGCATGTGTTTTGCTCACTTAATGTAAGTTAACTTGTTTATTTTTCTGTCTTATCATCGCTTCAGGCGTTCGTTTATATTGTTTGAATCGGCAAATGACAGGCGACATCATTGATTTCGCAATAATGGTGATCGTTGTAATGACCAAATACAAATATTGGAAAAAATACTGCTGAACAAAGAATATAAAATAGACTTTACCTTCAAAACCTGTCCTCCTTTAGGCTTTCCTTAAGACTCTTCACCAGACTGCTTGCTTCTTCCTTGTCCTCTACCAGATTTGTGTTGAGAGACTCTTTGTGCGAATAGGCTTTCCTCAAAGTGGGTTTCCCAACGCTGTTTTGTCGCTCAAAAGTTGTTCTCCCGCCCTTTGTTAGATAGTCAAGTTGACTACCGCTGCATTTTGGTGTGGCACTTGCTATTACATCATCAAACAGTTTGAAATTTGCCCGCCATTTCCCATGTTCGTGGTCAAATTCTACGATGTTTTCAAACCTGTAACCCCACAATATGTCTTTTGATGTGTACGACGTTCTTGCTTGGCATATTTCTCCAGTGGATTCGATAGTTCCTTCTAAAATAACCACTATTTCAAAATTGTTTGAATGAAGAATGTCCTCCGGTTTCATGTCATACAGCGGACTGTCTTCATTAATTTTGTGATTAAGAACAAGGGGCCAGATCAGAAACACCCTATCATCCATTTTGTTGGCTGTAAACTCCATATGATGCTGGTAAAGGGGGAAGTGGACCCCTTCGTCAGTCACTTTGTCTTTGATAAAGATACCATAAGCTTTTGTGTCAACTAAATGGGATTTCCTCAAATCACCAAGTCTTACTTGTAGAACTAGCTCACCCTCTTCCTTCACAACTGTTGCTACACTGCTGTAAACCAATGTCTTTCTCCTATTCTTTGGGCGTGCAACTTTCACCAACATGAAGCCAAGTAGAATAGTCTCAAGAATAAAACCAACAGTTACTTGCAAATACACCAACGGGAGGGTCCCCATACAGTTCGCATCTGGCCAGATGGTTCCATAGCCGATGGTTGTCTGTGTTTCGATGGAGAACAAAAGTGCGTCTGCGAAGTTTCGCATGAGGTTGATACACGGTACCCAGTTTGGGTCCCCGAAGTGCTCGAAATCCCCGTGCGTGTAGGCCATGAGCCACCACAGGATGGCGAACATCAGGTACACGAAGAGGAAAAGCCCGCAAAAGATGATGATCACGTAACGCCATTTCATGTCGATCAACGACTGATAAAGGTCTCCGAAGAAGCGCTTTCCTTTCTGGCCCATTCCTGCAAAAAAATAAAACCGGTTAAAAGGGTCTTTTCGTTATGAACAAGCAAAATGCCATGTTATACGAAATATAAACTCTCATTTTGATTTGTTATATAAAATAACTGCCACATGGCAGTCTGAAGAAAGCAAAATACAATTAATGCACATATTTTGAACAGTAGATTTATCATTAGATACATCGTTTTGTCCATGTTCCCATCAAATTTATATCCTTAATGTTAACATCTTCAAAGGAAGGATCAATTATTGTTAAGATTACATAAATGCAAAAAGATAGAAATAATATATGAAAAAGGTGCAGAAAATATCTATCATTCAACAAAATAAAATTGTTCAAAGATTTAATGTCTTTACTAGTCTATTTAGTCATTTTATGTCTTTATCAATTCTACAATGTTCCCATTATTAATTTTGATGAAATAAACGGTTTTTAAATTGATTGGTTTTTTACTTGTGAGTACCACAGACTACGTTATGATGCATGTCAATCAACACTTTATTTAGTACATGTTACTGTATTTAATTGTGTCAAAATACACGTCAAATGAAGAGCGAAGCCAGCATAAAGTTGTAAGTAAATGAGGGACAAAATCAATATATTTACGAAATATAATGTAGCATATTAACTTAAAAATGGGGGAAAACATTCCAACAACTTGAATTTATCCCCAATTTTTTAAAGAAATAAAGAATAAACTACTTCGAGTGGCTAGCTATGAAATGATGTATATGAATTTAAAAGTTACCTCTGTAAGAGATGCGGTACTGGCCGCCTTTCCGGACGAGGGCCGGTCGGCCCATCTGATAGCCTCGGAGAACCTTTCCGTCCTCTACTTCCGGAAATTCCACCATCTGGAAACTGTCTTGTGTTTTCATGGTGAAGATGCTGTGTTTGTTAAGTTAATTTTATAAAAGAAAGATATGGTATTTCAAGTGTTGTTAGGCAAAGAGAGCCTTAATATACATGCTTATTTAATATAGTTGTCTAGTATCTAACTTTAATGCAATAAGAAAAACAACTGTAATGTGCGATACAAATGAGTTGTGAATTAAAACGCTGATGTTTTCAGAATGATCAAAATTTCATTTTATTTCAGTTCAAATAGGGGCTTGAAATCAATGGAATACTATGCATGGGTAATTAATCGTCGTATATTTGATATATTGACACATTTGATGTTTGTCGATTTGTAGTATTGTCAAACGAGCATGCCGAATCAATCAAAGTACGATGTTGTATTTGTCATGTAAAAATAGCAGTGAAAGCTGTCGTATATTTTATGTCAATCAATCAAATGTCACCCATTATAATCATTACAAAACACCTTTTTATATTAAAATGAATATGATGATTATAATATATGACATAAAACGTTTTTGTATAAGTGTCAATGAATTGTTTCTGTTCAAATCCTACGCCTGACAATGTCGCAGCTGGCTTTCATTTATTTTAAAGGAATGCTTTTAAAAAAACACACACAAAAACACCACCAACAACAACAACAAAAATTCGGTGTTAAATAATTAGCATCGAACGTGACTTTTTGATAAGAAAAATATCTTAATAACTTAAACGCTCTTGGATGCTTTCACAAAGTGAAGTGTCAATGAAATATAGTTGTAAGTAGCCAGTCTGACAAAATAACGCTTTAAAGTTAAACAAACTCAGCAATTGATTTGAACTAATGTACGGCTACGGCTACTATTTCCTGGTACAGACATACTCGTTTCCAGGTCAATCTCCTTCCACATAAGAAACATTGTTAATGTATAGATAATTGTCAACGTAAAGCTGTGTCTTCTAACATGTGTTTCCAATTAGCCTAAACAATTTGGAGAAAATGTTTATTCTTTTGCGATTAATATCTCTGATACTGAACAATTGTTTTACTGGATTATCTGATTTGTTGAAATCTTTTACGATTGTCGTTATTTTTTTACTACTTGTGTACCTTAAATATTGGAATATTGTTTAATTTAGCGGCTATCTTTCTTATTGTTACTAAAACCAAATGAAATGACATACATCCAATGACACTTTTGAGTGTGCGTGGGTCAAAGTTTAAATATTTTCTACAATAGTTCAAAATGATATTTTTCCTCGTGCTGGAACGTATGTTTTCAATGGGACTTTGAGCACCTGGTACAATTTATTATGATCAATGCATTGTGATCTTAACCCAAATTTGTCTTCATTCTTTTCATAGTTTGCAGCAATATAACTTGTAAAATGACAAAGATCTTATGGCGCCTGCAATCACACCTATTTGTTCATAAGATGTTTTGAACACAAAAGGCGGATGATGATTTATACATTTAATGATACATCTAAGCAAAATGTAATTGCCCAACGATCTATATTAATGTACAAAATTTGACATTATAGACAATTAAGGAATGAAATGAAGTGAACGTCACGATATGATTTTAATGAGATTGCATTATAGAAGAAGTTAAAACAAAAGTTTAGGGTGAAACAGGTTCAATATACTATTTCATTTTAAATTCGAATAATATCTTAGTTAGTGCACAAGTAGTTTTTAACATAGCACGGTAAACATATCTCAGAAGAGGCAGCCTGCTTTGTTAGCATAGGTATACATCAACAAGGGGAAACAGACACAAATTATATAAAATGACGCAACACGAAATTATCCAAAACCATAGAAACACCAAAATATATTGCACACCATAGAAAGTTAAAAAAACGTAGAATATGTCGCACACCAGAACCATAGAAACCACAAAACATAATTATATCACCCAAGACTCAAATAGAAACCATAGAATATGTCACAACCAAGAATTAAAGAAACCCTAGTACAAGTCGCAACCAAGATTCATAGAAACCATACAACATGTCGCAACCAAGATTCATAGAAACCATACAACATGTCACAACCAAGAATCATAGAAACTCTAGAATATGGCGCAACCAAGAATCATAGAAACTCTAGAATATGTTGCAACCAAGAATCATAGAAACCATACAACATGTCGCAACCAAGATTCATAGAAACCATACAACATGTCGCAACCAAGTATCATTGAAACTCTAGAATATGTCGCAACCAAGAATCAAAGAAACTCTAGAAAATGTTGCAACCAAGAATCATAGAAACCATACAACATGTCGCAACCAAGAACCATAGAAACTCTAGAAAATGTTGCAACCAAGAATCATAGAAACCATACAACATGTCACAACCAAAAGTCATAGAAACCATACAGCATGTCGCACACATTACCCATAGGAACCATACAACATGTCGCACACATAATCCATAGAAACCATACAATATGTTGCAACCAAGAATCATAGAAACCATACAACATGTCGCAACCAAGAACCATAGATACCCTAGAAAAGGTCGCAACCAAAAATCATATAAACTCTAGAATATGTCGCAACCAAGAATCATAGAAACCATACAACATGTCGCAACCAAGAATCATAGAAACTCTAGAATATGTGGCAACCAAGAATCATAGAAACTCTAGAAAATGTCGCAACCAAGAATCATAGAAACTCGAGAATATGTTGCAACCAAGAATCATATAACCCATACAACATGTCGCAACCAAGAATCATAGAAACCATACAGCATGTCGCAATCAAGAATCATAGAAACTCTAGAATATGTGGCAACCAAGAATCATAGAAACTCTAGAAAATGTCGCAACCAAGAATCATAGAAACTCGAGAATATGTTGCAACCAAGAATCATATAACCCATTCAACATGTCGCAACCAAGATTCATAGAAACCCTAGAATATGTTGCAACCAAGAATCATAGAACCCATACAACATGTCGCAACCAAGAATCATAGAAACCCTAGAATATGTTGCAACCAAGAATCATAGAACCCATACAACATGTCGCAACCAAGAATCATAGAAACCATACAACATGTCGCAACCAAGAATCTTTGAAACTCTAGAAAATATCGCGACCAAGAATCATAGAAACCATACAACATGTCGCAACCAAGAATCATAGAAACCATACAACATGTCGCAACCAAGAATCATAGAAACCATACAGCATGTCGCAATCAAGAATCATAGAAACTCTAGAACAATTCGCAACCAAGAATCATAGAAACCCTAGAAAATGTCGCAACCAAGATTCATAGAAACTCTAGAATATGTTGCAACCAAGAATCATAGAACCCATACAACATGTCGCAACCAAGAATCATAGAAACCATACAACATGTCGCAACCAAGAATCTTTGAAACTCTAGAAAATATCGCGACCAAGAATCATAGAAATCATACAACATGTCGCAACCAAGAATCATAGAAACTCTAGAATATGTTGCAACCAAGAGTTATAGAAACCATACAATATGTCGCAACCAAGAATCATAGAAACCATACAACATGTCGCAACCAAGAACCATAGATACCCTAGAAAAGGTCGCAACCAAAAATCATATAAACTCTAGAATATGTCGCAACCAAGAATCATAGAAACCATACAACATGTCGCAACCAAGAATCATAGAAACTCTAGAATATGTGGCAACCAAGAATCATAGAAACTCTAGAAAATGTCGCAACCAAGAATCATAGAAACTCGAGAATATGTTGCAACCAAGAATCATATAACCCATACAACATGTCGCAACCAAGAATCATAGAAACCATACAGCATGTCGCAATCAAGAATCATAGAAACTCTAGAATATGTGGCAACCAAGAATCATAGAAACTCTAGAAAATGTCGCAACCAAGAATCATAGAAACTCGAGAATATGTTGCAACCAAGAATCATATAACCCATTCAACATGTCGCAACCAAGATTCATAGAAACCCTAGAATATGTTGCAACCAAGAATCATAGAACCCATACAACATGTCGCAACCAAGAATCATAGAAACCCTAGAATATGTTGCAACCAAGAATCATAGAACCCATACAACATGTCGCAACCAAGAATCATAGAAACCATACAACATGTCGCAACCAAGAATCTTTGAAACTCTAGAAAATATCGCGACCAAGAATCATAGAAACCATACAACATGTCGCAACCAAGAATCATAGAAACCATACAACATGTCGCAACCAAGAATCATAGAAACCATACAGCATGTCGCAATCAAGAATCATAGAAACTCTAGAACAATTCGCAACCAAGAATCATAGAAACCCTAGAAAATGTCGCAACCAAGATTCATAGAAACTCTAGAATATGTTGCAACCAAGAATCATAGAACCCATACAACATGTCGCAACCAAGAATCATAGAAACCATACAACATGTCGCAACCAAGAATCTTTGAAACTCTAGAAAATATCGCGACCAAGAATCATAGAAATCATACAACATGTCGCAACCAAGAATCATAGAAACCATACAACATGTCGCAACCAAGAACCATAGAAACCCTAGAAAATGTCGCAATCAAGAATCATAGAAACTCTAGAACAAGTCGCAACCAAGAATCATAGAAACTCTAAAACAAGTCGCAACCAAGAATCATAGAAACCCTAGAAAAAATGTGGCAACCAAGAATCATATAACCCATACAACATGTCGCAACCAAGAATCATAGAAACCATACAACATGTCGCAACCAAGAATCATAGAAACCCTAGAAAATGTCGCAACCAAGATTCATAGAAACTGTAGAAAATGTCGCAACCAAGAATCATAGAAACTCGAGAATATGTTGCAACCAAGAATCATAGAACCCATACAACATGTCGCACACAAGAACCATAGAAACCATACAACATGTCGCACACCAGAACCATTGATACCATAAAACATTTCGCACACATAACCCATAGAAACTCTAGAATATGTCGCAACCAAGAATCAAAGAAACTCTAGAATATGTCGCAACCAAGAATCATAGAAACTCTAGAATATGTCGCATACAAGAATCATACAAACCTAGAATATGTCGCAAACAAGATCCATAGAAATAATAGAATATGTCACACACAGTACCATCGCACACCAGAACCGTAGAATCAATATAATATATTGCAAACAAGAACCATTGAAACCATATATTTGGTCTCATACAAGGTCAATAGAAACCATAGAAGAACCATGGAAACAATACAGCATAGCGCATACAATAACAATAAATGTATTAACAATAGATTATAAATGTCACATACGAAAACTACAGAATATGTCGCAAATAAAAACCATAGAATCCCTAGATAATATCGCATACAAGAGCGAAAGAAACCATAGAATAAGTCGCAAACAAGAACCATATAAACTCTAAAACATGTCGCACTGATGAACGATAGAAGGCGTAGAAAATGCCGCTCACAAGAGCCATAAAGAAAACCCATAGAAAATGGCCCAAACAAAAACCAAAGAAACCATAATAATGTTGCACACAAGGAAACAAAATCATGGACATATATCGCACACAAAAACCATTCAAACCACTGATCATGTCCCACACAAGAACCATAGAAACCATAGAATATGTGGCACACAAGAATCATAGAAACCATAGAACACATGTATGTCGCACACAAGGACTATAGAAACTATAGAATAGTTCGCATACAAGAACAATAGAAACCATAGAATGTGTCGCACTCTTGCACCATAAAAAATTTCGCATACAAGAACCATATAAACCATACTACTTGTCACACACAGGAACCATAGAAACCATAGAAAGTGTGGCACACCAAAACCACAGAATCATTAGAATTTGTCGCAAACAAGAACCATAGAAACTATATATTTGGTCGCATACAAAAACTATAGAAACTATAGAAAATGTCGCAAACAAGATCATAAAAAACCCTAGAACATGCCGCACTCTTAAACCATGGAAACTATAGATCATGTCGCATACAAGAACCATAGAAACCAGGGATATATTGCACACATGGACCATAGAAACTATTGAATATGTCGCACACAAGAACCATAGAAACCAGAGATATTTCGCACACATTGACCATAAAACCATAGAACATGTCGCACACAAGTACTATAGAGACCATAGAACATATCGCACACAAGAACCATATAATTCATAGAACATGTCGCACACAAGAACCATAAACACATGGATATGTCGCATACGAGAACTATAGAAAGTTTAGAAACCATGGAATATGTCGCACAAAAAAACATTGAAACTAATAACATGTTGCACACAAGATCCAAAGAAACCACGGAACATATCGCAAACAAGAACCATAGAAACTAAGAACATGTCGCACATAGGAACCAAAGAAACCATGGAACATATCGCACACAAGAACCATAGAAACTAAAGAATATATAGCAGACAGGACCCATAGAAACCATGTAACATATCGCACAAAAGAACCATAAAAACCATAGAACATATCGCACACAGGAACCATAGAAACCATGGAACATGTCGCACATTAGAGCCGTAGAAACCATAGAACATGTCGCATACAAGAACCATATAAACCATAGAACATGTCGCACACAAGAACCATATAAACCATGGAACATATCGTAAACAGGAACCATAGAAAATAATAACATGTCGCACACGAGAACCATTGAAACCATGAAACATATCGCACACAAGAACCATAGAAACCATAGATCAAATCGCACACAAGAACCATAGAAACCATAGAACATGTCGCACACAGGAACCATTGAAACCATGGAACATGTCGCACCCAAGAACCATAGAAACCATAGAACATGTCGCACACAGGAACCATTGAAACCATAGAACATGTCGCACCCAAGAATCATAGAAACCATAGAACATGTCGCACCCAGTAACCATAGAAACCATAGAACATGTCGCACACAGGAACCATTGAAACCATAGAACATATCGCACCCAAGAATTATAGAAACCATAGAACATGTCGCACCCAGTAACCATAGAAACCATAGAACATGTCGCACACAAGGAGAATAGAAACCATATAAAATGTCGTAAACAACAACCATTGAAACTATAGACATACAATTTCGCATTCGGGAGCCATAAAAGAATAGAATATGTCGCAAAAAAGAACCAAAGAAGCCATATAACATGTCGCATTCATGGACCAGATGAACCATAAAATGTCAGTAACCATAGAAACCATAGAACATGTCGCACACAGGAACCATTGAAACCATAGAACATATCGCACCCAAGAATTATAGAAACCATATAACATGTCGCACACAGGAACCATTGAAACCATAGAACATGTCGCACCCAGTAACCATAGAAACCATAGAACATGTCGCACACAAGGAGAAAAGAAACCATATAAAATGTCGTAAACAACAACCATTGAAACTATAGACATAAAATTTCGCATTCGAGAGCCATAGAAAGAATAGAATATGTCGCAAACAAGAACTAAAGAAGCAATAACATGTCGCATTCATGGACCAGATGAACCATAAAATGTCATGTATAAGAACCATAGAAACCATAGAACATGTCGCACACAAGAACCATAGAAACCATAGAATGTGTCGCACACACAAACCATAGAACGTGTCGCACAGAAGAATCATTGAAGCCATATAATGTGTCGCACAAACGAACCAAAGAAACCATAGAATATGTCGCACACAAGAACCATAGAAACCATATAATGTGTCGCATACAAGAACCATAGAATATGTCGCACACAAGAACCATAGACACCATAGAATGTGTCGCACACAAGAACCAATTTAACCATAGTTCATGTCGCATTCAAGGACAACATAAACTATATATTTAGTCGCATACAAGAACCATTGAAACCATAAAATATATCGAATACATGCAAGTACTCATCTTCAACTAAAATGCGTCCAGACGCTTATAAAACCTGCCATCAATCTCAGGTACCTACATGTAGCAGCACACATCTTGTCTTCGTGTGGCAGTCTTTGTCGAAGAACATACGACAACGTGTTTGTGTTTATGAGGTTGTTTTTTCCCCCAGCGGCCTGTGTGTCGGGTAGTTCCTTACATCTAAACAGAGTCAGAAATAAAATCACAGAAATGTTCCTAGGGTCACCCTCTAATAAAATCTTCAGACATAATTGACAAGGGCGGGGTTGGTTTTTCTTCTATTTTTGTCGTTGTGTACACTTCAACAGTCTGTTTCATGATGGCAGTTGATATGTTTATGTTTGTCAATATAGTGTTGCTTTAATTTCTGTAAAAACATAAGGGGGTACCTACAACCACCCATTAGGAATGCCGGATTTCGGCCATTTCCGTGGTATTCCGGGTTCCGAGGTTTGGTGCGCCGAATTCCATTTGCCAATACAAAAACAAGCAAACATAAAAGCCAATAATAAAAAAAGATTTTCATTCACATATGAATTGACCGTCTGACGCCATTTGATAAGAATACCTGAAGATTCTCGTTTGTATCACATTCAGACCTTTGGTCGTTTTATTCGTGGAAATCGACTCTACGACTTTCAACGTCAAATCTTGGAACTGCCGCAGCTTACGTCAAACGTCAACTCTAGTGTAATCTGGTAACGTCGATTTAATATGAAAGTGAAATCAGGTATCTTGGAATAGCGAAAATAATTAATGCTGATTTGGCGTTTTGAACGTTGTATATCAGTTTGATTGAGCGTACGGGTTAACATTTAATTTGGTCAGATTTTGAAACTTTCAAATGTAACTATTAAGATTGTGAAGTGTTTTAAAAAAGGCATAGCTTAGAATAACATGTATCGAGCATATTATATTATTCATCGGATGTTTATTGATTGAATTGAGTTTAAATAACACATTTTAAGGCGTAACCTAGCATTCTTTTGATCTTGAAATCTAAATTATATCTATCGAAAATCTATCGTCATAGTTTTGAGATACAATCCCGATATGTTAACTGATAGATATATTATAACCTAATTTGTATAACATTATTTATGCAGGCTCGGAATCATTGCACTCTCTTTTTTTCTTGCAGAAACGATATAATAAGTGATAACAGTAATGTCACATGAATGTACCAGGTTCCTGCAAGTGAGTTTGGTTCATTAATAATTCGCCTCTTAGCGCGACGCCAGGGTTTTCCTTATACGTTTTGTAAAATTGTAAACTTTCAAATCTTCCCATAACCCATACCTTGATACGGCTTTGGTATAATTGGAAAATGTTGTATAACTAGAGAAAGAATATATACAAATGATATCGAAAACAATTAACAAACACTCTATTTTGGCCTTGTAAAAATGCAAAATGGGTAAATTCACGTGTGGTTTCAGTAGAAATAAAGGACTTAAATATAAACTGCAATAAACTCTCTAACAAATGTCGGTCATTTATTTTTCATACTATTCAAATGAAAGCAAAATTATGAGGGGTCACGAATCACAAAAAAAATACATTGTCAAAACATTCTTTACTGAAATGAATATTTGAATTTAGCGAAGATAGATAAAAAAATATTTCTTGTGAAATTTCAAAACATTACACCGCGTAAAGCTCACTATAATATCACAATTAAATGAAAGGCTTGTGGAAAAGACATAGTCGGAACATATTGTAGAGATATAAAATGTATGGCCAATTCGAATACTTGTGGTCAAGATGGTGTTAATTTCATTTTGTATACACATGCTTTAGAATACTTAGACTTGTTTGGAACTTATCATCACATAATTTATAGCAATTTAAGACCAAGTTTTATAGTCTTTAGACGACAGATGGTAGTGAATTGTATTTGTTATTTACATTCTGTAGCATCATTTCAAAGTTGTATAGCCCGTTCACGGAGTGAAGGTACGTGCAAGAAAAGTTAAACAATAAAATATTTTTATTCCAAGAATTGATGTATAATGACGAAAATCAAACCTTCAAATCAAATTTGGTGACAATTAAGAAGTATTGTCGAATGTCACTAAACAATGCCCCGTCTGTCATCATTGTGTGATATATCAAAAGTAATTAATGTACCAATAATGTTGAAATCGACACCTTAAGCGTTTAAACAACAATTCAATCTATGTCTTGTCAAACTTGTGTGTTTGAAGGCTTGAAACTGTTGTCGAAGGTTTCGCTGAGGCACACGTCACTCCGGGCGGTGCCACCAATGTGGCAGACCGACAACCGTGGGTCACGTGACGACTTTTCGGGCTTACATTAAGTCGAAATATTGAGATCAGTCATTGTTCAGTCGTATTTCACTTCGAAGGAGTACAGCTCCGTATATTTAAGAAGATTTATAATTGCAACACACATTAGTTATAAATTAGTTAATACTGAACACATTTATTATGTTTTAAAAAAAACAGGAAAGCAGTATTTATATCAACACTTAATTCTACAAAGTTTGAGAGAAGACACTTAATTTTTCTGTAATAGTATTTGTAATACTGGTTTTGCCGCAATGCCGAGCACGAAGGAGGTACCGGAAGTAGGCACCATTTACCTGTATGACGAGGAACATGTGCCCCGGAAGTCCAGATGGAGCAAGATTCCGCTATTCAACTTCTTCAGGTAAGAGTTTGTAAAATGTATTCCAATGCCATTCAAATTTTATGAAGGTTTCGAATCGCCTGCTATGGAGTCAGCTAATGGCCATGCATTTCATTAATTTTTACAACAAAACGGTTCTAGCGAAAGTAGGACTATTAATTTCATATTTATTTCGGAGTTTGGTTTTCATTCATACAATAGCATTTCTAAATGGTAAGAATTATTGTATTCAATTTAAACTTTTAGAAAACAAACACCTGTGTATTCTTTTACCTCATATACACGATGCATTTGTGAGTTTCCTATGTGTAGTTGAGAGGACTATATCATGAAAGACATTAACAATTCACCATGTTTAATTCTGGTATTTGCGGTTGTTGTAGGCGGAAGTTGAAGCTTGATGAGCGCGAACTGGAGGAAAAGCGCCGCGCCATCATGAAGAAAAACGGGAAATATAGAGTCAGGTAAGAAATCATGTAGTAGCTGAACAGTTTTAAAATAGATACTCATGTTTGTATACATGTATCTTTTAGGTATACCCTAAAAATGGTTAATAATATTACAGTAAAAAAATGAATTAACCGGTAATTAGTGTAAAAGTAATAAATTAGTAATAAAGCTTGTTTCTGGCAGTCTTGTATTCCAGTGGCATTAGTTGAATTAACGATGAATAGCAACGGCAGTATATATTTGTTTCCTAAATATAGAAAAACACTTTTTTTCTTTCGATGTCTTTTAAGTGAAGAAGCCATACGAGTTTTTTTCAACATTTTTTCCAAGCATACTTCGTTACTAGTCTTATAATAACGTCATCGGTGACACAAAATTGAAATAAATGATTATCCTGGCAGGTACACGGGGCTGAACGGTTACCGCCGGAAGTATCTGCACGACCTGTACATCACCATGGTGGACCTCAAATGGCGCTACGCTTTCGCCCTCTTCTTCAACCTTTACCTCATCACCTTCTTCATATTCGGTGTCTTCTGGTGGTTCATCGCCTACAACCACGGGGACTTCGACCATGTGAATGACCCCACGTGGGACCTGTGCGTCAGTTCGGTGACAAGCTTCCCGCGCTGTCTGCTCTTCTCCATCGAAACTCAGACGACGATCGGATACGGCGTCGCTTATCCGAATACAGACTGTGAAGGAACTCTGTTCATGGTTTTCCTACAGATCACTGTTGGCATTTTGTTAGACAATATTCTCCTTGGTTTCATATTTGTTAAATTCGCTCAACCTAAGAGAAGACAAAAGACAATCATATTCAGCAAGAACGCATGCGTAAACCACCACAACGGCGAGCTGTCCCTGCAGATCCGTGTGGGTGATATCAGGAAGAGTCATCTTCTCGCCGCTCAGGTGCACGGGGTGCTCGTTAGACGACACGTGACAGAGGAGGGCGTCAACTACCCGATCTACCTTAACAATATGAAATTCACGGCAGACGACATGGACGACACCATTGTGCTCATGTGGCCGATGGTTTTGACGCACAAGATTACCGAGGATTCCCCGTTCTGGGACATCAAACCAGCAGATCTGACAAATGAAAAGTATGAATTAATTGTATTCATTGAAGGGACAATTGAAACAACTGGGGAGTTCTGTCAAGTTCGAACATCGTACACACCAAAGGAATTGCTGTGGGGACACCGATTCGACAGAATCGAGGAATTCGACTCTGGAAATGCGCGGTGGGAAGTCGACTTTGCCGCCTTTAACGACGTTGTCTACACATCGAACATACGACATAGTGCAAAAGAGCTAGCAGCCTTTAAAGACAGAAAGGTTCTTGAAGACGACGAGTATGACAATGACCTTAAGGCATTTGCGCACATCCAAACCAGATCTCTGAAGACAGTTTCCTATGATGTGGGTCCCGAGCTACCAGTTCGGAACCTCACGGAATCGCGGGGCAAGTACTTCCCGGTCTCGAAGACAGACGCTGAAAGTGAGTCAGACGACACGTTGACGGATAATAAACTACGGAAAACGGACAGCGTCATGTCCTTCCAGACCGCGGACGGCGAGGAGGAAGAGGGAAATTCCAGGTTTCAAGTCTGGTGAGTTACTAAACTCCTTACTAGTAAATATATCTTCTTTGCATAATTATATTCTACGTCTTCTTAGTCTGTAATATCGCGTTCAACTTATTTCTACAAAGACGATGATCTTCATAGTTATGTACAAGTAGTTTATATAATTAATACTGGCAATGACAATACTGTACAAGCAAATAGGTTTGCATCGAGAATATTCAACCAAGTTCAGCTGTGTAATACATTGTGGTTTAAGTTCCAGGCTCCCTTTACAGCGACATGCATAGTACTGTCGGAATGTTCTTCATCTTCTTATAATATAAATCATGTAATGTAACTATCATTTTATTCATCAATATGTTATTCTTCTTATTTCAGAAGGAAGCCGTCATCGGAGTGGTTGATCCAGTCAGAGCGCCAGATGCAGTTTTAACATTGTCATCTGGCAGTTTTGTTATGTCTGGCAGTTTTGATATTATCGTCTGGTTTCACAAACATTGAACACAAAGGACCAGTAATAAATAATAAAAGAGACTTGCTAGCTATAAGTCTATGACCATTCATGTACACAATTTGTTTGGTGCTACATAAATAACAAACACGCCCAAACAACAATCTCTTTTATTATAAAACATGCACTGTTTTCGTGCTTAATCACAAAACATTCCATGTTCTTCTGTTAAAATGATATAGATATGAAAATATGTACATACTGACCCAATTGTAAATAATTATGGTGTTAGATTATCCAAATCTCGTTATTGATAGGAAAACTTCTGTCTTGCAGAATATGAACAGTGATTTGAATCACTAATAGGGACTTAAACATACAACCAAAACAATTTAACATGTACATATTTTTGTAATACAGTCATAACTAGTTTTCAAATTGGTGAGAGTTTCAGATGCTTGTACAAACTACTGTTTGATTTAGACTTTTTAAATGATTTCGGACCATTTGTGATTTTGATCTCAAATGCTTTGGGACATAAATTTACATCCATATGAATTTACAGGTTGTGGTCCATGGTGTATGTTTATGAAAAAAGACTGTTTATTATTTCTAATTGATCCATTGTTAATTGCCTGCAGATGTATTTTATTGAAATAAAGATTTGTTTGCTACATGTAAATACAAAAAAAGATACTACAATACTGTTTTTGCCATAATTTGTAAATAGACACAACAATGATGGAAATAAACCAATGGAAAAAATCTGCTCTGTTCTTGAACCTACTACAGTATTTTAAATCTTTCATTTAATAACTGGGTAATTTAAGGGGCAATTGACTCTCTATATTTATAAGTTATTTGCCAAATAAGGTGCATACTGACTGCATATTTTAACAGAACATACAACAGTATGGAGTTGAAAAATTCCTAAAGGCTTACTACGAAACTGTTTTATAGTGATACCTGTCAAATAAAATACCTTTACATATCATTTACTTCTGAACAATAATGTGCTCAATTACTAAAACAGATTTCATACCGCATTTAAGTCTGTATAAAAAACATGTGAAGTCTTGCAATATATTATCACACGATCAATGCCATGGCACAAATGGAAAAGAGCTACCATTTCTTCTTGAAGCTAACTCAGTATCATTGCATAACACTTATGGTTGCAATTAAAATCTGATTCACGTACACACTCGTTGTTTGCTGCACAAAGAGTATTGAAAACATTCCATACGACAATGCTTTTTGGGATGTAATGGAACACACACACACCTCTTATGAATTATCCCCTCTTCAAAATGAATACATATGCATTCAAGACATACCCAATGCCTGTCATGCAAACTGTAATGTTTTTGTACTGCGTAGACTACACAAGTCCTGACGTGTGTGTCCAATGTCAATTCTGCGAAACAGTGTGTTCTGTTCCATGTAGAGAACTTCAACTCCAAAGAATTCTAGGATTGTTTTCATTTCTTCTTGTCCTCCTTACATATGATGACGTATCTCTGGGCAACCATGAGGGGTGGAGAGTAACCATCTGGGTATGATGTATCCTCAAACAGCACCGAGTAGTCATCTTGTGGCTGCAAGACACACACATACAATTAAAGGAAGAACCAAAAAAGAAACATTTAAGAAGTGGGTGTTTTAATTATCATTGCCACTGCAACCTCTGTTTATGTCAATTGAAGGTGCATACAAACTATTTTAATTATAGTGATCAGACGTGCTAATCTTGTGAATTGTCATTGTAAACAACTCTGATAAGTTTGATATGAATATCACCTTATATTCATGCTACAATGCCATCACATTTATACTCCTAAGGCTTCTTCTTTCCTTGGAAAACAGACAAGCCATAGACAAGCACAACAAGCATTTGACAAATCCATTAGCTCCTATTATTGCCAGTATTTTAGGACATGCTTCATAAATGTGTATTGCCATTTGTAACATGTACCGTATAATAAGTTTCATGCCAACATCTTGAAAGAACAGATTTCTTTCGTATAAAAGCACTTGATAATAATTATTATCTGCAAACCATTTTTGTAGATATAAGTTAAAGATGAATACCTTAGAGCCAAACTATTTACACATTAAAACTATTCCTTTTCCATCATAAATACATTGAACAGAACTAACTAGAGCTATCACTGAAGGTGATTAATACCCCCGAACGCCGCCTTTCATTATGATTTATCATTGTATGAAGTTTTATGAACTTCCATCTAGTAGTTTTCAAGTTACTGTGCGGACAAAAGTTTGACAAAAAAACACAGAACAAGAGCTGTCACAGTATGTGACGAATGCCCCCGAATGTGACATTGACCTACGAACAAGGTCAGTACATGAAAAGTTGATCTTGCCTTTACGTGTCAAATACATATGGCAAGTTATTTTAAATTGCCTCTGAACATAAAAAAATACCACCCATACTTGACAACCTACACTGTTATGTCCTTATATTCAGAATTCCCTTGTGAATAAACACTTAGTGTATCTTTCACCTTAGAGGTAGGGACATGGGTCTTGCACACGACACGTCGTCTTCGTATGTGGAACACATGTAGCAAGTTATTTTAAAATCTGTCCATACAAGAGAAAGTTACAGCCCCGGACACGACAACCTATACCCTATGTCCTTGTATGAAGCACTCCATTGTGAATAAACACTAAGTGTGACCTTGACCTTTGAGGTAGGGACACGTGTCTTGCACGCGACACGTCGTCTTGGTATGTGGAACACATTTGGCAAGTTATTTTAAAATCTGTCCATACAAGGGAAAGTTACAGCCTGGACACGACAACCTATACTCTATGTCCTTATATGCAGCACTCCATTGTAAATAAACACTAAGTGTGACCTTGACCTTTGAGGTAGGGACATGGGTCTTGCACGCGACACGTTGTCTTGGTATGTGGAACACATGTGGCAAGTTATTTTAAAATCTGTCCATACAAGAGAAAGTTACAGCCCAGACACGACAACCTACACTCTATGTCCTTATATGCAGCACTCCATTGTGAATAAACACTAAGTGTGACCTTGACCTTTGAGGTAGGGACACGGGTCTTGCACGCGACACGTCGTCTTGGTATGTGGAACACATGTGGCAAGTTAATTTAAAATCTGTCCATACAAGAGAAAGTTACAGCCCGGACACGACAACCTACACTCTATGTCCTTATATGCAGCACTCCATTGTGAATAAACACTAAGTGTGACCTTGACCTTTGAGGTAGGGACACGGGTCTTGCACGCGACACGTCGTCTTGGTATGTGGAACACATGTGGCAAGTTATTTTAAAATCTGTCCATACAAGGGAAAGTTACAGCCCGGACACGACAACCTATACTCTATGTCCTTATATGCAGCACTCCATTGTGAATAAACACTAAGTGTGACCTTGACCTTTGACGTAGTGACACGGGTCTTGCACGCGACACGTCGTCTTGGTATGTGGTACACATGTGGCAAGTTATTTTAAAATCTGTCCATACAAGAGAAAGTTACAGCCCGGACACGACAACCTATACTCTATGTCATTATATGCAGCACTCCATTGTGAATAAACACTAAGTGTGACCTTTACCTTTGAGGTAGGGACACGAGTCTTGCACGCCACACGTCGTCTTGGTATGTGGAACACATGTGGCAAGTTATTTTAAAATCTGTCCATACAAGGGAAAGTTACAGAGCCGGACGGACGGACGGACGGTGCGATTTTAATATGCCCACCTTCGGGGGCATAAAAAGGCAATAACTCTGTAATTTGCTAAAATAGTGTAATGATTCATGCACACTGAACTCCTTCTCATTGTGCTGTACCATTGTATAAAGTTTTATTACATTCCATCTGGTAGTTTTCAAATATGCTCCGCACAAGAAATAAGTAACAAAGGGCAATACCTCTATAATTGGCTGAAATAGAATTGCAGTTCCTGTACACTGCACTTCCTCTCATTATGATCTATCACTGTATGAAGTTTTATTAAATTCCATCCAATAGTTTTCAAATTATGCTCCCGACAAGAAAAAGTAACAAAGGGCAGTAACTCTGTAATTGGCTGAAATAGAATTGCAATTCCTGTACACTGCACTTCCTCTCATTATGATCTATTACTGTATGAAGTTTTATTAAATTCCATCCAATAATTTTTAAGTTATGCTGCGGACAAGAAGAAGTAACAAAGGGCAGTAACTCTGTAATTGGCTGAAATAGAATTGCAGTTCCTGTACACTGCACTTCCTCTTATTATGATCTATCACTGTATGAAGTTTTATTAAATTTCATCCAATAGTTTTCAAGTTATGCTCCGGACAAGAAAAAGTGACAAAGGGCAATAACTCAGTAATAGGCAAGAATAAAGTTATGGTTATTGTACACTGCACTTCCTCTCATTATGCTCTACCATTGTATTTAGTTTAATCCAATTCCATCCAGTAGTTTTTAAGTTATGCTCCGGACAAGGTAAATTGCAATGGACTGACCGACAAACCGACCGACCACAGGGTGACTCCAATATACCCCCTTCAAACTTCGTTTGTGGGGGGTGTAAAAACTACATTAGATTCTACTTTAAATATTTTGCTTTTAAATACCTTCTTAATCTGACTAACACAAGGTGCATTCAAGATTCTCAGTTGAATCTAAAAGTTTTGACTCCCTTAGATAAATTTAGAAAATGTGTGAGACCTTCATAAATTGATTTAATAGAATGCAAATGACATTTAATCTATTGGCCCTAAATTGTGAATCTACAGATTACAAAATCTGTGTAAGGGAGAACCCTGGCATAAAAACAAAGCTTAAAGTCAATGCAAAATTGTACCTTTTTTGGTGGTTCGTGAACTAGAGCTCTGTAGAAACAAGTGGTTTGTGGGTAAAGAGCCAAAACCAACTGAAAATAAAACAGATGAAAAATGTTCAGAAGGCTGTCTTTAATACATTTAGTTTAAGCAATAGTAAACAAGAGAAGCACCTGTCACAAAATATGCCCACCTTTATTTTAGAGCACCAAGTTTGGTCATAAATGGTTGTACAATATCAAGGGTCATAAATCTAGTGAATGAGGCAACATGGATGGTTATAAACCCTGACCAAGATGTTCTGTAAATACACATTTTTTTTTAACAATTTTGGTGATGATCGGACAAAGTCTTCTAAAATTATTTTTCAGACAAGACCAATATTTGGTAATTACGGTACTGTAATTAAAAGGGTGATTACTCTCGATTGACTCAAGCAATATGGCTGGTTAACAAACTTGTCTAAAATATTGTGAATACGCATTCTGACAAAATTTGGTGATGATTGGACAAGGGCTTTATAAGTTATTGATCAAACAAGACCAATTTTAGGTCATTTCTATAATTGAAGGGCGATAACTTTTAAGTGACTTAAGTGATATGGACGGTTAACCAGTCCCAGCTTGTCCCAGTTATTATGCCCATACACATTCTGACCAAGGTTGGTGATGATTGGACAAAGGCTTATCAAGTTATTTGTCAGGCAACATACTGGACAAAGATCGCACATTTAACAGTCTGTCTGTACGCTGCAGGTAAAATATATGTCATTCTATTTACAAGCAAACTCTTGGACAATTTAAATGTACATCATCGTACATTTGTTATTTTAGTACATATCTTTTAACGTGACCACAGCATGTTATACTTACTGCATGTTTTGGGAAGAGGGCCTCTTGGTCAGTCTCTGGAGAAGCCTTCCATATCGGTAATGCTACAATCTTCCGCTTACTTAACGAATGACGCCTGCAAAACAACAACATATTGGCTATTAATAATTGGGAGAATAACAGTTCATTCAAATTGTACAAGTATGATAGTCTGAGGCCTATAATGCCTTTTGAGCCTTATAGAAATTCCAGTGTAACAGATGCAATGGGTTCATATTTGTTTGGCATTTACAGTACGAACTGCTGTATATAGGCCTTCAGATTTGCCTTTGGGCCTATGCATGTAATACTTCTACATGTAAAAAAGGCCTGTGCTTCAAAATTATTTCATAAAGATTGCATAAATCTATTTAATAATAGAAATCTGCTGTTATAGTATACAATGAACACAGAAACTATGTTATGAGCATCACTATCACACAAACATACAAATAATTGTCAGAGAACATTTCTTTAATTATTTCATGTTTTTAAATTTAGCCAGAGACTTCATTTATTGTAGTTTAAACCTTAAAGATACTTTTTTTATATTTTCAGAAGTGTCAGAATGTTATTCAGACAAACCTATTTACTCAGACATACATGTTTTTGGAACTATTAAAGATTCAATTTTTATATTTCACACCTCACATATGCTCTAGAGACACAATAGAAAACCTAGATAGAGGTGTTATATGCACATGTAGGTGTAAAGAAAATACATGAAGAGGTGACTTACTCTTTGCCTTCCTCCGCGTCAATGTCATCAACTTCATATTTGTTAGCACTTGAGTTGAAAGTTACGACTTCTGCCAGGATCCAGTTTTCTTCCCCGTCGGAGGATTTCACCCTTGCCGCCACCTTGTCTCCCGGCTTTACCACATAGTTGTTGTCTGCTGGTACTGCTCCACACAGCGGGGGAGGTCTATAGGAAAGATTTAAGTCATACACAAGTAAAGCAAAGGAAATTGATGAGCCTGATCAATCTATATGTACAGAAAATACCTCCATATCTCTATCAAACATTACTCTCTATTTTTTTGACAGCATTTGGTCACTAAAGTAATAAGTTAAAGACAAATATGACTTATTGTTAAATCATTTAGTCCCTTAACAAATGTTTATAAACTGTGTTTCAATGAAGAAAACCTCAGTGGTCTACAAATGAGCAATTCTAAATACAGTAATAAGATGTTTAATTGTAAACAGCAATGTTATCATATAGGTCATCAATTATGCAGGCATAGGTTATAATTTAAACCTGCAGGATGGAATTTATTATCCCATTATTCCATGAAAAAAAAAAGTTTAATGGGGCTATTTATTTGGAAAAAAATAAAGCTGCATACTTCATTTTGTGTAAAAAAAAGTTGCAAACTTGCAGACAACAGATTTGAAAAATTCATACTACTTATCATATAAAACCACACTATGTTAACAAGTTATTTAATCTATTAAGTTTTATTCAAATTTAACAACCTTTCCCCAGGCTTGCTGACCCACAGGGGCAGTGTGGCAGCGTTCTGCTGAAGCATGCTCATTAACACACCACGTCGCATTATTGGCTTGGGTCGGTCAGAATCTCCTGAAATGTTCCAAGATAAACAAGGCTTCCATTAAGAATTGGAAATTGGAAGTATGAACTTCTTGATTTTTTTCTCCCAGACATGGACGTTCACGTCTCAAACACTAAGAATTTCAACATTATTGTACAACCATTCTGATAAAATAAGAAACAATTTGCAATTAAAACATGCCTCCTCACTGATAGAGTTTTCAAACAATTAATTTTAATTCCAAAATGTTGGATGTTTCTGTACATCCAAGGCCTCAATTAGTTTTAGCTCATTTTTTTCCAAACATCCTTTAATGGAAGTGCTGAGTTAATGTCTTTTCAAATTCTTCACTACGAGTAATTCAATTTCTTAACTTAATTCTCACCAAATGAAAATTAATAGCATTATGAAACAATCATTTCATTCTGAAACTCCTGTATTTTCTAAATGAGATTTTTCTCCAAATACATGCAAAATGAAATTTTTAAATCAGACATTTTAATGGTGAATAGCAATATTTCAAGAAATGCTGCCATACAAAATGCACATGTTCTATTACATAGTACATAATTCTGGTTGTCAATTTTTACTGTTCAAATGACCTTCAAATCACATTGTGTCAATTTGAAAGAGATTTCAATAAGGTTAATCATAAAATGTCTCATGAGCATAAATAACATGCTTTGCATAATTTTCACTACACAGATATTAAAGGAGTTGTGTGACTTACCAAATCTTCTGTGTTCTCTTATTGATTTTATTTCAGAAATTTTATCAAGAGCCTTCCTTAGTAACCTGTAAAAATGTTCATGTTTTTTTTTATATTGTAAGCTAGAATCAGAATAACTCTTTAGTAACATGTAATGTTCTTCAAAATCTTTGTGTTTCCAATTTAATAATACGTTAAGAATGGAATTGAATTTGAATAATTAAATGTATTAAAAGTCAGCTCTTTGTCTGCATTTCATATTTCATATATATTCAACTGCTTATAGTACAAAAAATGAAAGTATAAATAGTTAACATATTAACATGCTGTTTAAGGAGTAATACAGGCTTTAAAGTTTTAAAAGATGGGTATTAGATATATTATATAGTTTGAATGACAGTTTGCAATTCAAATAGTTTACATGTAAGTAAGAAATGTCTTACTCTGCTTCCCCTTCCGCATCCTGCATTGCTGTATTGTAAAGTCCTCGCAACTTACTCTTATAGTAAGGAGTGACTGAAAAATAATGTTTTTCATGACATTTCAAATTCATGTACACTTTTTTTCAGTCTATTAAAAGTATTTCCTGTGGTTTCGAGTCAGACTACATCATTGTTATCATTAGGTTTTAAATGTATTGCAAAACTATATATGTAAACTATTACCATTGTATGAAGTTTAATTAAATTCTAACAATTAGTTTTGAAGTAATGCTCCAGAAAAGAAAAATTGTAACGGACCAAATAACTGACCAACCAACTGACTGATCTCAGAGTGACTCCAATAACCCTTTCAAACATCTTTTGTCGGGGGAATAACAAACACTATGACATACTTTTTTGTTCCTGCTGCATTCTTTCGTGTGTTTTGGCTATGTTAGAAAGGTTGTGTTCTCCCCTTGACCGTTCTTCCTGCAAATGAAATATTCCATATTTATTAATATACTAAGAAAATCATAGGTAAAAGACTTCACACACATCCACACAGAACCTGGTATTTGACATAAAATAAAATAAAAAAATATATAATTACAAATTTGAAATAATTTTAATATACAGTTTTGTACATTTCATAATTGAATTATATAGTAAATATGCATCAGACATTTATGTGCAGGTGTTATTTTTGAAAAGATAAAATCTTTTTCTTTTTTTATTTGACGATGGTACCACTGTGTGCCAGACCACTATAAGAAAAAAGAGCAGTTAAAATACAATACATCGATTTTTGCTATTGTAACAGATAAAATAAAACATACTTGTTTGCACATGTCATGGATGATTTATACCTGACATTAAGACCTTAAAAATATAGCTACTCTTTTTTATTCAAAAAATATTGTGAGCAGTTTGAAGATAGCATTTTTATACGTATGTATGTTTTCAGAAAACATTGTCCAACTTTAAAAAACTATCCCTTCAACAACACTTCAATGAAATGTTTGCTAGCGCAATTAAAACCATACAATCCTGAAAGAATTATCTTTCTTTAATAAACCACGTACAAAAATATATTTCAAAAGTCTTCCATTGCTTGTGATAAATATAAACTTGGTTCCTTTTTTGTTATGACATTAACCGTTCTTCTCAAAATTTATTAATGTGAAATATATTCATTTAATTAAAATGTGCCACTTGTTACAACTACAGGTGGAATATCTGAGTCTCGTCATGAGCACATGCAAAGAAAAGGATAATGAATCTTTTTTGACCTCAAAGACTGTTTGCTTTTAAGCCTTTATGTGGTACATACCTGTTTAGTATATCAAAATTATCAGTCTCTTATATTTTACAATTATTCAGTATTTCTGTAAGTACTGTGCAGCAGGCTTAAAAATAGTCATACAAAGCGTTGATGTATACTTTATATAATACACACTTCACTCATTATTAAGGTGTTGTACATTTCATGCTGTACTACTTTGCAGATCTATCTTCCCTTTGTTTAAAAATAAGAACTCAGTGGAATTGAAAGTAATCAATTTCATTTTTGGTTTGTTATAAATAAATGACTTTTGTCTAGATTTTTTCTGAAAAGTATTGCGGAGGCTTTTTCTGGGAGAAAAAAATCAGGGACAGTTGCTGGATGAAGTAGCGATGTATAGGCTACGGCAAAGAACGGTAAAAGACCCGGACAGGGATTTTAAGCCTCTTGATGATACAGGTTCAAAATTCAAGCATCCCAGCACACCCACTGGCTTGGGACTTGTAAGTTACTGATGATCAACATCGCTGATATTTGTACAAAGGCAAACCTGCACTTGATGAATGAGACTGAAAAGCTCTTTAAGGCTCTCTTTGATCCGGGATTCTGCTGATGTTGTGCTGGATGTGCTCACTTCAGAAGAAGCTGGACTCTGGCCCTCTGGTGGCATGTGCTTGCTCGTCGAAGCACCGGAACCTTTTGTACGCCCCATTTCAAGACTTATTTAATACTATTATTGTTTAGTCTAAAGGGGCGTTCTGTTACCAACTTATGCGTCGCGAAAATAGGTGACAGTGTAAGCCTTGGTCTGAGAATTTTGTTTAATTTTGTTGTTTTTTATTGCAATCAAATGAATCATTTGGATAACTGTATTAAATAAATATATGGGTTGAAGAATGTGCATAAAAACAAACAGAAACGAAAGAAATTGGAAATAATTGCACTATCCGGTGTGTGTGAAATAAGTTTACATTGTAAAATTTGATAAAGAAATGGAAGAGGATACCAAAGTTCGATTTCTTTTACAATGATGTGGATGCTGCTGTTGTCAGGAGGGGTGTTCTTCACGTCTGCAAATCTTTTATTGAGATTTTGTCTTGGCAGAATATTTTCAACACGACTGTCACTCGCTGACAAGTTCTTAATAACTGAAAAGTACAGTATCTACTATATATTTGTATCATAACGTCATATTAAAAATCTTTTAAAGTTTAGTTTATTGATTGATATAACCATATGGTATGATTTATAGTATTTTCTGACTGTCTCATGAAAATGAATTATATAAAATCAGATGTTTATTCATGGTTAGAAAAGTGACCCCATCTAATTGATACATTCAACATACAGCTGAGAAAACAGGGACTATGCACCAGTCAATTGTAACCACGGTCCCCCAAGGTCTGGGGAATAGCGGGAACTTTGACTTTCGGTCCAGCCAAGCCCGGGAAAAATCCCCTGCTATATTTGGTGAGAATACAAAACCACCGCATTCACCCGGCACTGCTGGGACACCTGGAAGGTAAAAACACGGCCCATTTCCCCGGCTATCCCCGGAATACATCCGGACCTGGGGGGGCCGTGGTTACAGTTTACTGGCGCATAACAGTACAGCCAAAATGAGCAGATCTTATTGCCCAAATTAGCAGACAATATATTCCATATTGAATGAACATACAACCAAATTAACATAAAATTAGCAGTATCAGATCTGCCAATATAACCGCCCAAAAAGGCAATTTTGTAATATTAGCCATATTGACTTATGATCTTAGCATAGCACAGAAAACCCGGACGTTCAAGTAATTCTTTTTGTAATTTTAGTCTGACTTTGGTGTAAAAGGTTTGTATACGCATTCTGGGAGTTGTTTGTACTGGTCCCAGGTGCATTCTAGAAAAACAGCAAACAAAGCTGGGCATTTAAAATTATCTTGATATTGTTATACTTTTATGTATTATACATGTGTTTTATATATGTAATCTTAAGTAAATTAAATGATCATATATATTGTATTTAGGCTTGTTAAATAAAATCTTTATTTCGATGACTGTATCATTCATATACATTTGTATATACATGTACATGTATGTATTTATACTTCAGATGCGTCGGCTCCCTGCAGGCGGTGATGGCAACATGTGCTGGTGGAATAATAGTGCAGCAGTGTCATAATAACATCATGACAGACACGTTAGTGTCCTCTTTAATTTAGTGATATACCAACATTTAAAGCTATAGCATTAGCTTGATAAAAAAAATCAGTAAAATTGGCTCACTCTATATAAAATATTTGAAAGGTAACTGTCAGAGAAATATTACTTACGAATTTATACCTGATAGCACCAACTTCAGGCCTGCATCCAGAAGGTCAGGTGCGAGGGGCCTGTGGGGAGGGTGTGTCCCCCTCTTTTCAAGAGAAATTTCGACTAACACGCTTGAAATGGTGAGCTTGGGTAGATTTTACTGGTCTTGCTAAAACCTACCAAGAAGTTTTAAGAGTAGCTTTTAAGCATTTACATATTACGAATAAAGATAAAGAAGTTGAAAAATGCTAAGAAAAAGAAGCACTTTTTAGCAAGGTTTTAAAATGGGCATATGATGATACAGAAGATGAACATGGGCCCTAAGGGTCCTTCCCCAAAAAGGATAGTTCAATAACTGTTTCATGGCTTAACAGTATAATATCCGCAAATTCATGCAGTACTTTCTACTTATCTTCTTGTTTGAATTTTAGATTATCATTTATTTCATGACATAATAACATTTCATAGTGCATAGTGCTTTTAACTATCTCTAAGTAGTTCTTAGTATATGTAGTTCTTAGTAACTAGTTTATCTTATATCTTCATATGAACAAAAAAAAATTTCATCACCAATTTACTATGACTACCTTGCTGGTTTCACCTTTAACATTTCTGCTCAGGTCTACTTTTCAGAGTTATTTTTTCATCTTTGCACCATTAAATAAAAATTGCAAATCCGATTGTTTTGGCTACCGAAAAGTAATCGTACCTTCTTCTTAAGTTCTGCTGTCTTTCCTGCCCTTCATTGTTGTTTTGTTACCTTCCATCATTGGTCATCATAAATTAGATTTGCAATGTGAGGAGTTTATATGTGCACCTTCAGCGTTGTGTGATTATGCTTATGGTTGGTATTATGTGGCCACATAGTCAATGAGGTACAGTCTGTCAGAATTTCTAGTGTGTCTGTTCAAATTAGAAGTTGGATTCCCATGAAAGATTTGTGGCCACTTTTGGTGTGTCCTAGAATACCTAATAGTTTTCTGATGTCTCATTATCTAAGTTACTTCCTGGCTATTATTGTATCACCTGAAAGGCGATAGACAAGTATTAGACAAGTATTGTGTTTTTGCATCTGTGGCATCAGCGCCATCAGCATAACTTCAGTATCTATTATCCCCTTTTGTTTAAATAGTGTTTGTAGGCCTAATGTCTTTTTCAAGTTTGATCCAAACAGGAGACACATCCAAATCTGCAGAAATCTAGTATGTCAATGTAAGTGCAACTTGTATCTATGTTTCAGGTTCTGGCTTACGAAGGCATATGCTTGGTTTGGACTGCCATACTTCATCTACGACACATGGGCAATCTACAACACTCACTACTACCTGAATGAGCCATACATGAGCTCGGCAGCTTGGAAATCAAAGACAGTACACTTCTTCAAAGGCAATACAGCAATGATCTTCCACCACGTTATGCTGCCATTAATTTTCTTTCCCACCATTTTGGTAAGTACTTTGATTTTTTTTTATCGTAAAATTATCATTTCATTGTTACATTTGCTTTGATTCAGACTTAATAAAAATAGTTCATTGAAAGAAATCCATATACAACCCATAACAAGATGGTCTAGTACAGATGCCTTAAAAGTAGAGCAAGTTATTCAAGACCCAAAGTTTTAAGTGCCTTCGAGTCTAATGGTCTCACATGTCTTGACAAATATCATCTTTATATAAACCATAAAGATTTAAACAAGTCTGATGTCATTTTCTCATGATCGGATTTTTCTTTCAGTTTCTGCGTGAAGACAAAGGGGATTACTTTGTTGGTCTCTTCTATATGGTTGAGGCAGCCATTCCATTCATTTCCCTGAGGTTTATTCTTGCTCAGGTAGCTAGATAGACTTTCATGACAGTAAAGTCGATTATTAAGCTGGCTTGGGCCATCGTATTTTTATTGTCTCTGTCTTATTTTCTCTCTACTATTACATTGTGTTGTATGCAACTTGAACAAACTTAAGCCGACTGTCACAGATTTCATGTTGGCAACAATTTTTGGATATATATATATAAGACATTTCTTACAACATCTTAAGCAAGTTTCATTCATTTTGTTTTTACTGAATCACTATTTTCTTTTTAATATTAATCAATCTATACATAAAAAAAAAATTATGATCCTTTTTTATTAGCCTATTAATTTTTGTTCTTTGAAGAAAAAAATGTTGTGTTATTGTTATAGCCTTGGTGACGTTGATGGCATTGTTGTCATGCCAAAAGTTGACCACAATTTAAAAAAACAACATGTTCAAGATATTCACATAAAACGTACATATGTTACTAATGTCTAACAAGGCCCATAACTCTGGATTTAATAATGGTCAAGTTATGCCCCTTGTTTGAATTTAAAACAATAACAGAGGAACATTGGCACTGGCTCTGCTGCTCTCTTACTTTGTTTCATAATGTCTTTATTCTTATAGAGTAGAGGAAACTATTGTTTATTAAAGTTGATAATTCATGTTGCTTTCCTATTTCAGCTGCAGTTCAAGGACAGTGCAGTGTACATTATCTCGGGACTGTTGATGATACTTGTGTTTTTCCTGGCCCGAGTTTGCGTGTTCCCCTTCCTCTACTGGAAGTACAGTGTTTTCTCAGGGATTCCATTTCTACAAGTGCCCTTTACTTTACCTATCAAATGCAATATAGGCTGTCTGATATTGTTAGTGTTACAGGTTTATTTTCTATTTCTAATGATCAGGGGTGCCTTCAAGGTATTTTACAAAATGTATCAAAATAAAATAAAAAAACTGAAAAAATTATAGACAAAATCTGCATGGGAACATATTAGTTCCAGACAATCTATTGCACATTCAATGTAAATGCAACGCAATTATTTTAAATCATCAACATTTCTTTAAGTATTCATCACCTACTGCAATATGAATATGCCTGAGTTTATTTTTACAATGTCATATGATTTATATACTTGAAAGAGGACGATACTCAGGCTGTGATATTTTGACTATTTTACATATTATCCATTTTATATTAATTTTTGCAATATTACTAGACTCTTGATATACATGTAGTTAACCTCATTATGAACTCCACACAATCAAGAGATTTGTTATTGTTTTGCAACAATCAAATGATTATAGGATGTCATCCCTTTATGTTGTTTATGAAGACTTTATCAGCAGCGTTGAGCATGAGAGAATGTGAGGAAAATATGTTTCATATCAAACATGTGGAACCTACTTTTACATTCCAAACTTCATAAATAATTGTTTATCTGGTAATCACGGCTTAACAAAATTGGTTGGTGTTTTTTGAATGAACATGTCATCATTTATTGTTTTTGGATAAAATAGCTTAATTCAATTGCTGAGGTAAAAATGAAAATAATAAAACATGATAGCACTGACACAGTGTAAATAACTATATATTGTAGAGATTATTATATATAAACAGAGAAAAAAATCTGTATATCCGTATACGGGGTAGATTGTTTTTTGTTTCTTTCCTTTAAATAATTGAATATTGATTATGAAGATGCTTAAAAATGTCTGTTAGTACTTCAATGCATGACCCCATAATGAATTGGTACAACTGCATTGTCTCTCAGATGAACAAAATTTCAATTCTCCCTAATTTCAAAATTGTTTCAAATTTTATAATACGAAATATGATTAGGGTTTATTAAAAAAAGTTGCCAATCCTATTTCTGGTGTTTAAGCTTTTGCGTGTATTCTCCATGTATGTAGGAGAAGTGTTTCCCTGCCATTCCATGCTATTTATTTCATGTTACTTATTTATACATTGCTGTTTCTTGAACTCCATTTATTGTGTGTTTGAATATATGTATTTTATGCACATTTAACCAGATTAATACAGTTTTTGCACTTTTCTACCTTGTCTGTGATAAATAAATGGAACTATGTCAAGCTATCGCCTTGTTCTTTTATCTTGATCAGTATGGGCCGGATGTCCTTTGGTCACTATTGTGTGTTTCACATGCTGTAAAACCAATCCTTTTGTTTATAAACTTAAGATTATAATTGTTAGGTCTGAAATGTGTTAAACATAGCCCTGCTTCCTACGAAACTAATAGTGTAAAATACTTAAATGTTTAATTTGAAAGTGTTTTTCGTATTGTACATAACCATTGCCCACCCTGCATTTTGAAACATCAAAATGATTGAAAACAACTGACCAAGTGCATCAAAACTTTCAGGATATCTTTGTTAGGACAATAAGTTTTTGTTTTTTTCAATAAAAATAAATTACTTTGCAAGATTCTTGAGTTTTGATTTAACATCAAAATCATTTTTCAATTAAAACTTATTTCCTGAAGTTCCAGGTGCAAGAATTATGCAAAAAAATAATAAAAATAATGCTCCAAATTAAAAAAAAATGAATAATAAAAAAACAATCGGAAATAACCATGATTCTACATTGTGTGAAATGGTCAATTATGTTCGTACTTGCCAACACAATTTCTCTTTATTCATGTTTATTATCTAACTGTAATTAAACAATATAGATCTATACACAGTTTACTGGCATTTCTTGTTGAAACTCTCGATGATCTACTCACTAAACGAACTGCAATGATCAATACAAATGCACACACTCCACCAAGTTTGACTCATTTAGCATACATAGTAAATGGCAAATATATTAAATTTGCAAAAGCGGTTGTGCCTCAAGAATTGTGTATGCCAGTAATGGGCAACTTGTTAATTTAATAGAGCTTTGTTGAGCAAGTTGAAAACTGGCCATGCCAAGAGGTGCATGGCTGCATTATTAAAATAGAATTTCCAAAGCAATATATTTGATGTGTAAACTGAACTAAGAAAAATCAACTGTAAATTTACACCTAATAAAGGAAAAAAACAACATCATGACCATGCCCACGTTTTAGCAGTGATCATTTGTGAACACAATAAAATTTAGAATTAACCTTAACAAGGACTTATTTCTTAGGAGGATTCCTTCACTGCCGTGCATTGTGGGGCTTACATCATGGGTGGGGCTTACATTGTGGGGCCATTCTAGCATCGAGCGCACCTCAAAAATCGTACGGTCGGGATTTTTAGTTAAATATATTTAGTCCGTCGTATCAATTGAATTGAACTGTTTAATAGCAAAATCAGATAACCATTCCAAAAACTTACCAATGAAGCTCGTAGTTTTAAAAAATATAGTATATCTACTCAGAAATATTTGTTTCAATTGTAGGATACATCACGTGGATACATGCATTGATAATATGGCCCCAGTAGGTACACAGATACAAATTATGAAAAAATCACCAATTTGAAATTGCGTCAATAGTATTGGTGGAAGGCAAACATTTCCAAGTGATAGATCGGATAAAGCAGCAAATAAACCTTTATACCCCTGGCAATATATATTACATATTTAAAACCATCCTCCCAATATGTGCAATCAAAACCACCGTCACAATATTACATATCTAAAACCACCCAAACAATATATGTTCATATACTTAAAACAATCCTTGCAATACATTTTAAACCAGAGATGTTTGTCAAACACTATCCCCCACCACCTATCATGTTCAGATGATGACTGATATTCGCAGATAAAAATGTAGCCTCTGAGCAGCAGGGAATAAGTAAATATGACAAAACGTTAATGATGAATATGAGTTATGACCATGACCTTTGACTATATGACCTCAAACTCCATATGAGTCATCAGCTGGTCGCCCCAAACCTAAATGTCAAGTTTGAGGGCCATGGGTGCAGGCATTGTCAAATTATCACACAGACAAGCTTTTTGCGTTCAAGGTCACTGTGACCTTGACCTTTGACCCCTTAAATCAAAGGGAATCATCTACAGGTAAGTCCTAACCCCAAAGTCAAGTTGAAGGGCCATGGGTGCAGGCATTGTCGAGTTATCACTCAAACAACATTTTTGCATTCAAGGTCACTGTGACATTGACCTTTGTCCCGATGACTTATAAAATCAATAGAGGTCATCTACTGGTCAGGACCAGCCTCCATGTCAAGTTTGATGATCATAAGTCCAGGCTTTGTTTAGATAGCTCTAGCTTTGTTAACCTTTTTTGTGTTAAAGGTCACTGTGACCCAATGACACCCAAAATCAATATGGATCATCTACTGGTGAGGCCTAACCTCCATGTCAAGTTTGATGACCATAGGTCAAGGAATTGTCGGGTTTGCCTTCAATGTCACTGTGACCTTGACCTTTGACCCGATGACCCCTAAAATAAATTTGGGTCATCCATTGGTCAGGCCCAACCTTCAAGTCAAGTTTGAGGGCCATGGGTGCTAGCATTGTCGAGTTATCACTCGGACAGCCTTTTACCATTCAAAGTTAATGTGACCTTGACCTTTCGCCTGATGACCCCCGAAATCAATATGGGTCATCTACTGGTCAGGGCCAACCTCCAAGTCTAGTTTGAGGGCAATGGGTGCAGGCATTGTCCAGTTATCACTCGGACAACCTTTTATCATTTAAGGTTAATGTAACCTTGACCTTTTGCCCGATACCCCCCAAAATAAAAATGGGTCATCTACTTGTCAGGGCCAACCTCTAAGCAAAGTTTGAGGGTCATGGGTGCAGGCATTGTCGAGTTGTCACTCGGACAACCTTTTATCATTAAATGTGAATGTGACCGTGACCTTTCCCCGATGACCCCTGAAAATTAATATGGGTCATCTACTGGCCAGGCCCTACCTTTATGTCACGTTTGTTGACCATACGTCCAGAAATTATTGAGTTATCACTCGGACAAGCTTTGGTCTAACGACGGACGGACCGACCGACCGACCGAACGACATGTGCAAAGCAATATACCCCTCTTCTTCGAAGGGGGCATAAATATCTAAAACAACCCTAGCAATATGGCACATATCTAAAACAACCCTAGCAATATATGTTAAAATATCTATAACAACCCTCGCAATTTATGCCTCATATTAAACAGCCTTGTAAAGTCTCAGTTAGCATATAAACAACCATTACAAGCAAATGATTCCACAAACGGAAAACAGACATGTGACTTAAAATGAGTCTTCAGCATGTAAACAATGCTGGCATGTATATACAACCAGAATTATGTGAATTGAATATGTAACCTGCTTGGATCACCCTTTTTCTTGACTAATACTATTTACTTATGAGTAGGACTGATGCAACTAGAGCTATTGAACTTTATTAAAATTAATAAGATCACAAACATAATGCAATAATGAGATGGTCATATTTGATCATTCAAAGAAGGCCTATATTTCTGTAGAAGATGTTAATATTATGCCTGTAACATTACCATCAAGTTTGGGAAATATTGGCTAAAGGTATTGTGTACGAGAGCCTAATATATATAGGTCAAAGAAATTGGTCAAACTTTGACAATCAATTACTGTACAAGGTGTAAATATGAGAAAGGAGAAACTCAAAAGGGGGACAATGCGTATGAGGTAGAATTTGGCCAACCATAACACATAGCGCAATCTGGCTGTTCATCAATCTAAGTGGAGACTTTATGCCAATGTGGTTGAGTTTTGTAAAGGTAAGGTTTTAAAAGTTTAAGAGTGGACATGAAAGTGTGACGCAGTGGACGAAGAAGCCGGACCTTGACCCCTATATGCCCGCCACGATGCGAGGGCGACTTACACTAAAAGTACAATCTATTTCGGTTTATACAACAAATCATCCCAGTCCGGCCAGTATTTCTCCTTGATGCGGTGCAGGTAGCGAACAACGTTGTCAACTTCTCCACCTGAAAAAAACAGCTTTGTGTAATCAACGTTATACTTTTATGTATTTTGTAATGAAGATTCACAGAATTCAGAATCTAATTCCACGTTGTAACTTAAATCAGTGCTTATGTATTTTTATAATTTTTGAGGTATTGCCTTAATGTCGTCGTTCAAATTCTTGCTATAAATATAAAACAAACTGTTCAAGGTTCTCACATAACATATAGTTCATATGCTACCGTTTACAAATCTGGCTTTAAAAACTATAATCGTTGAGCAGTGCCATTTCCTTAACACAGAAATACACGGACCAGCGTTTGCACCCGCTTGCGTTTCTCCAGTTTAAAATTGTAACAAAAACAGTCTTACCTAGTAAGCTAGGTTTACCAAGGTAGGTTAAGATATATGCAAATGTCTGCCTATAATCTGAAGTATTATGAATCTTATTTAATTTTAAAAAAAAATGGAAAAAAAATATATTTAAAAGTATTGCAAAACAAAAACGTCTTCAACTAAAAAAATACGAAGTGTGTAACCAGATCACACCATACTTGTTTCTGTGGCGTCTCAAGATCGATGCAAGACGCTTTGCGTGAACATAAAACAGAATATATGCAATACAAAATGGAATTTCATCACACTTTATTATTAAACATAAAACGATATATCGCTCACAAACTCGTCTACATACTTTTGAGCAGAGCGTTTCCTCTGTCCTCCCGGGGCGTGGCCCAGTAGACACTGCCGATGACGCCGAACGCCGCGCAATCTACATCCGATATCTGGCTACCCATTATGTATTCGCTGTCACCTGCATGGTAGAATACAGACATTGCCCTTCTTTCTGATAGTTAGGATGACATGTGGCTTCTTTATGCACAATTGAAACTTGATAATACGCGAAATGCATATGTGATTAACGATCATACCAGGGCGCCTTTGAACCCCAATTCAATTGAGAGCCAAACAAAGTGGGTGTGAATGTGGACCGTGATTTACAATAGTATTTTTATTACAAATTCACTTATTCGCCGCAAAAAATGCGAATCTACGAAATCAACTATAAATTACATAAGTCTGAGCATGTCATGCATATAACTTTATATATTGTTTAAGTATCCAGCGAGATGAACATGCTTAATAAAAGCACTGAGTACTTTTTTCTAAGAGTCCGATTTCTTTTCTGGACGGGTATTTCGGACATGCTTTGGCGGTGCTTGGACAAGGGATTAGACAGGGATGTGCGGGGTTTCATACAGGCTTTGTCGGGCTTTCCATCATGGGTTGGCAGAGGTAGTCCGGGCTCTGGATAGGGGTGAACGGGGTTTCAAACAGGGTTGGACGTGGATGATTACCTGATAATATGTTTCTCTTTCATAATTATGTGTATGAATTAATTAAAATATATACCCAATATTTGTGAGAACATGCGTATATCCTTCTCAATCATGGCCTGAACCTCTTCGTTGTTATGCCGCCCGACGCCAACGGCGTATGTTTTTGTGCCTACCCTCTTTTGCATGAAACCCTTCACCATTTTCGGCATTGTGGCCAGGTTCTGGTCAAAGAACTCGTCAGCATAGATCACCCATCGACTGTGAACGTTTAACCTATAGAACACACACATTCACACACTATTATCTATGATTTTAGAAGTTTCATAAACAAAAACGAGGAGCTTTACTTTTAATTACTTCTAAACGCTGATGTATGCGTTTTACCTGTCGTTTGGTTCAAACGGAAGCTGTGTGAAGTTAGCTAAACATACGACATTGGACATTGGACATTCAAAATCGAATGTTGTGCTGGCACGACATTGGACATTGGACATTCAAAAGTGAAAGTCGTGCTAGCACGACATTGGACATTCAAAATCGAATGTTGTGCTGGCACGACATTGGACATTCAAAAGTAAAAGTCGTGCTAGCACGACATTGGACATTGGAGATTCAAAATCGAATGTTGTGCTGGCACGACATTGGACATTGGACATTCAAAAGTGAAAGTCGTGCTAGCACGACATTGGACATTCAAAATCGAATGTTGTGCTGGCACGACATTGGACATTCAAAATCGAATGTTGTGCTGGCACGACATTGGACATTCAAAAACGAATGTCGTGCCAGCACGACATTGGACATTCAAAATCGAATGTTATGCCGGCACGACATTGGACATTGGACATTCAAAAACGAATGTTGAGCTGGCATGACATTGGACATTCAAAATCGAATGTTGTGCTGGCACGACATTGGACATTGGACATTCAAAAGTGAAAGTCGTGCTGGCACGACATTGGACATTCAAAATCGATTGTTGTGCTGGCACGACATTGGACATTGGACATTCAAAAACGAATGTCGTGCCAGCACGACATTGGACATTCAAAATCGAATGTTGTACTGGCACGACATTGGACATTCAAAAGTGAAAGTCGTGCTGGCACGACATTGGACATTCAAAATCGAATGTTATGCCGGCACGACATTGGACATTCAAAAGTGAAAGTCGTGCTGGCACGACATTGGACATTCAAAATCGAATGTTGTGCTGGCACGACATTGGACATTGGACATTCAAAAGTGAAAGTTGTGCTAGCACGACATTGGACATTCAAAATCGAATGTTGTGCTGGCACGACATTGGACATTCAAAAGTGAAAGTCGTGCTGGCACGACATTGGACATTTAAAATCGAATGGTAAGCTAGCACGACATTGGACATTCAAAATCGAATGTTGTGCTGGCACGACATTGGACATTGGACATTCAAAAGTGAAAGTCGTGCTGGCACGACATTGGACATTCAAAATCGATTGTTGTGCTGGCACGACATTGGACATTGGACATTCAAAAACGAATGTCGTGCCAGCACGACATTGGACATTTCAAAATCGAATGTCCAATGTCAACATTTATACTTGTAGAAATCATCAATGCATGTCTATATATATAGACATGCATTGATGATTTCTACAAGTATAAATGTAATCGTCCGTACATCTTTTTTTATCTGGTTTTACGTAAACACAAAAAATATTGTCAATGAGTCGATAAAGTAACCTATTCCTGCCTGTTGACTTGTTTTTTGACTTATATATATATATATATATATATATATATATATATATATATATGTCATTATATACTGTGAATATAATTATCTTCACTTCGTTTATAAATGGTACTAGATGTGTAGCAGTGGTGTGTAAACAATTAAGCTTATTAAAAATATGCCATTTTGAAAGCATTATCACTGTTTGTCTACATATAATCCACGACCATTCATAAGTATATTCATTTGAATCTTTCTCTGCATATGTGACATCATATATATCTGAATCATGCTTAAGTTTCAAATATTGCGATGGAATCGTCATGACAATGCTCTCTTGGTGTTAATAAATTTTATAATGGTCCATGGCTTGTGATCTCTAACCCTTTTCAAATAATTTCAAGAAATATCTTAAACAAACAAAACATCCGAAAATTGCATGCCATCCGAATTAATTTAAAGTCGGTAAAAAAACAACATTCATTCATAAAACATGTCATACATTGATTTGAATGTGCTAGCTGCTAGCACGACTTTCACTTTTGAATGTCCAATGTCCAATGTCGTGCTGTCACGACATTCATTTTTGAATGTCCAATGTCCACTGTCGTGCCAGCACGACTTTCAATTTTGAATGTCCAATGTCGTGCCAGCACAACATTCAGTTTTGAATGTCCAATGTCGTGCCAACACAACATTCGATTTTGAATGTCCAATGTCGTATGTTTAGCTAACTTCACACAGCTTCAAACGGAATACATATTTTATATTTTCGTTTTAAAGGTCGAGTTAATTTTGCTCGATTTATCCGAGATAATTTACAGGACATGCAAACTTTAGTTTTCAATGCCTCTTTATAAATAAGTTTGTTATATTCATTGTAATACTCATTCTGTCAAATATATATGGCATCCTCTTATTTAATAAATAAATAATTCCAACCACACGTATAAAGAAAAAGGCTTATGAGACCAGTATGTGAATTCCTCAAGCCATTTTTGAACCGCCCAGGCTATGGCCCTGTCCCGTTTGGCCAGATGCGAGTTCAGCCCCACCCCCATCTCCCGCTCCAGGAACTCAATGATGAGCTGGGAGTCACCCATCGTTGTACCATTGTACTCGATCCACGGGATCTTTTGTTTAGGCCCCATTACGCCCGATACGTCCGTCTGTGAACAATACAACACTGCACTTTAGTTCCAGTCTTACAACGCAATTTAGGCTACATGGAAAGGCAGTTGTGTATTAAAAGACCTTGTTCTTGTACGAGAATAACAGCATAACGGTCCAAGGGCTTCACCTCATTAAGATGCTGTGCTCAATCCTCTACCGAACCGCTTCCTCATGGTCTCAAATACCAATGCAAACTTGATATTGAAATAAGGAAGTTTCGAGTTCATTACCCACCAAGGTATTTTCTACAGGTCCCAAAGGTCACCATATCACTATCGATATCAAGTGGTGCCGAGTTCAATACCCACTAGGAGCGATCGTGATGGATACCATGACCGGTATTGATTAAGCATCAAGATAATTTAGTGACATTATTTTTGAATATAATTTATATAAAACATCTTTGAAAGAGCTTTACCTGGTAAGGAATCTTGTTGATTCTAAGGTACAACTCCAACTTGAAAGCCAGGTGACCCAGGTGTGGTGTAGTTTTCTCTCTTTGAAATATGTGCAGGATAACAGTATCCTTTGGGTAATCGACCCCACATTTTCTGCAATAAATTCAATTTGTTTTTAGAATGTCGATCTACTGCCAAAATATTCTCAAACATTCGTTTGGTACCAGTACAAGGATGGATACTAGATTAAATGAAGTTTTAATGCATAAGTTGAAAGTGTATTTCCATTGCCACTTTTTTTCTTTTTTTGGTGGGGGCAAGGGGGTTGGGGTATCGGCCCATTACCTATGCCAGACACACCTAATTTAAACAACAAATCTCTAAAAGAAAGTAAGGGTTGAAACAAAGTACGAGTTGGAACAATGATTATGCCAAGATATTTGACCACGTTTTTTTGTAAAGATGACTTCCGGTGTTTATTTTATTAGAAACAAGCCTAATCAAAGTCTAGTATTATGTTAATTTCTATGAAAAACGATATTTTGTCTTAAGAGCGTTGATAAGAAACCCACTAAATCACGGTATCAAGGTCATCTGATATTGGGCTACCTGTTGATTCCATATCTTGTTGGTATTATTTGAAAAGTTTTATAGGGAGACTGACTTATACCGAACATTGTATTACAAAACAACTTTTTTGTTTATTTTAAAGATATCTTCGGTTATTTTTCAACTTTACATATTGACAAACAGCAAGCATTACTGTCTAAAAACAGTGCCGTCAAATGGAACAAACAATTAAGCGGCCATCCTGAACCCCGCAGTCTGTGATATCATAAGGGGAACTGGAATGTGTCGACATTGCTTGAAAAGTTTAGCTATTTCCCTGTCTCTCATGTCCTCCGTTCCTGGAAGGTGCTATATTTTAACCTCAAATATACGCATGTATACATGATAAAAATTATAACCATTACCGATTAAATGGTTGTGGTTGACCGACGAACCTCTTGTATACCAGCACTCCAGTCAAGGTAGCCACAGATCCAGCCACAATATAGTGGATATTATTTTTTACAAATTCCATGACAAATTTATAGTTTCTCTCGGCTTAAATAATAGTAGTACCGTCACATTATGCCAGAATTGGTTCTGCGTCGTATACACACAGATACAGATACAGATAGTGGTGTGTAACCGATACAATTATGAGTGTCGTAATTTTAAAGAACTTAAAATAATTAAGAATCCATGAATTTCTGATTTCTATTACTTTCTCCATATACTTAAAGTAAAAGCATTACACAATTTACACAACCATTCGACAAAAGTTGAAATGATTTCGAAAATAAGAAGTGCGGCACGAAAACTATTGTTGCCTTAATCTAGTCTCATTTAGGCCACGGTTACAGCCCACTAAATAATTTTCCTATACAGTCTATTATAAATTGACCAATTTGCATGCAAGATAGTGTTCACAGATTTCTAATGCTTCACGACCCCAAACTCTATATAAGGTGAGCAAGCTCAACTTGTGTACTGAGCATTAAACAAGGTTAGTAAAAAGTTTACAGTAACCACAGTGTATTCGTTAAAATACCAGGTGTACGAGGACAAACAATGGCGGTGAAAATGTAAACAATAAAAATAGATCCAGCATGTTAAGCCTGTTTTTTTTTTAAATAACAAACCATTCGGCTTCAAACCCTATAAATATTGAACGCCAATGGTCTGAGATAGTAAACCATGCATTCATTCACTGTCATGTGTCAATTAAAAGAAATAAGGCCTACATGTAACAATGAGTAGGCGCTACCGAATTGGTGTAGATATTGCCCTTTAATTGTTCTTAATGTGCATGCATACATACATACATACATACATACATATATACGTGCGTGTGTGCGTGCGAGACGGTGCGTGCGTGTGTGTGCGCGTATGAAATAAATTGTACTTTTATTGTAATGTCGGCTGTGTAGCATGGTCATGTTCAAGGTCCGGCTTTGTCGTCCACTGTGTCACAGTCTCATGTCCGCTCGCTCCTATTTTTTTTAAAGTAAATTACTCACTGACTTGTCCAAATTAACATTGTCCACTTTCTTACACGATTTAACCCACTTTTTTTACCCAACTTGATAACGTTGTTATTGAGCATATACTGTCTCTATTAAGAAGAACTAATATAGCCAGATCACTACTCGCTATGGAGCAATGGCACTTGTTTTGTCAAGAAATACCAAATTCACTATATCCGATCTCTAACCGAAGCCGTTGACTTTTTATCCAATCTTTACTTAATTTTTTGATATAAAGCCTTGCTTTTTGAAGTTTAATATTAAAACAATAATATGTATCAGCTTATTTGATTATATATATATATGAATATATGATAGATAGAAGTCTTTTCCTATGCCCAGACAAAAGAATAGTTATTAATGGAAGACTGTCAACATAATTTAAAAGAGAGACCACCCTACGACTGATGGTTAGGTTTCGCGTCATTTGCACTTTGGTTCTTACTCGGGTTTAATATACAAGCCTTACTGGTGTATTTGATCGATTTTGACCCAAAGTCTCTAATGAACCTAATGGCACATAGCATCAATACTAAGCAACCTACAAACAAATGAATACAAATGGCACTTGATATCTGCATATGAAGCACAATATTTTGCAATGTAAGCATAACACTTTTACTTAGAGCTACATGGCTCATTTTCGCAAACGACGTAAACATTTGTGTTTAATTAAACACGAGCGCTTTATAAAAACAACAACTTTTCCCAGTCGATAATCTAGAGAATACATGAAGACAGGGCCATAAAGATAGCACAGAAGATGCTCGTCAGCTAATGGTCAGTATAGGTATAGTATTTTTGTTTATTTTTACTTTATTAAGTCTACATTAGCAGGCACAGTCACGGTTGTAAAGAATACATGTGGTGCAGGTGCAATAAGCGTAAATGTATCCTGATGTTTGTGTTGTCTAAAGTTAGGTTGGGAAGTAAGGCACAATGCAATTTTTTAAGTACGGATGAATAGCCTTGTACCGAGGATGCACAGTAGGGTCTAGATCCGTTGTCTAATTCCTGTGTTGAGGGTGTCCCAGGCATAAAAAGCCCAACCAAGTTGTTTTTCAAGGGTAGCGATGAAAAATAGTGCGGTTTTTGCTGTCCGCTGATTGTTAAGAGCCGGCCACAGTGCAAAAGATGGCGGGGGAAGGTCAAACATTAAAACGTTTAAAAAATATATTTTATTTAGTTTTGAGGACCCATCGTTTTAGGGAGTAAAACATACATTCTTGGTGACACTGTTTGGTGTACTAAGGGAGTAAAACATACATTCTTGGTGACACTGTTTGGTGTACTAAGGGGTTGAGTAAATTTAACAAAAGAAGATTTTATCAGATTTTGGATAAAAATGCCACAGACTACCTAATCAAAAATGCCTTGAGAGATCTTGATGATATATTTTCAAATAAGTAATTGAAAATAGATGATGAGATTCATTTTCTTGTTACAAAAAATGCAATCATCACAATGCCGACCTTAAGACAATGTTGATCGGGTAGTTCTAATAAATTTGACTCATAAACATATTCATTTTGTATTAATACACTGCCGGGAAAATGTAAATGTTTTTATTGGAATTCTGATAAAATATTCTTTCGTTAAAATTGGTCAACTCCTAATAGCTTCACATGTTGGAACGTATATATATGAAGTCTGCCTGCACCCTGTCACACTGTCAATTGGATCCGCGAGTTACCACTAGTGCTGGTGAATTATAAATCGCCAAAAATGCCACGAAATGACCGCAGATTCCGATGCTAGGTGCATCAGTTCGACACCTGCTTGAGTTCTCTTCCATGTGAATACGAGAGTAGTACGAGATTCTTCTGTTAAACTCGAGTTTAAGCAACATCGGAACGATCTGTGTACGACATCCTTTCGACAATCACAGAGATTTCTACGAATTATGTCGATATGTGCACGATATCATGACGAGTTATTAAGAGTGAGCTACGAGAATGCACGAGAAAGGACGACGTACACATGGCGAACTGGGTATAAATACAGATGGTGCTGCACATCAGGACCAAACCTCAGTTGATCAGCGATGGTGACGCCTCGTAGCAATGGCAGATAGACTGTGAAACCTTGAACTAATTGCCCAGATGGAATAAGTTGGTGCAGAAGATGATCTTGCGATTACTTAGCTTCTACAGTACAGGCAAAACAGAAGAAGGAGAGCCCAAAGAAGATATTGGGTGAGGCCATTGATTATGAGACGAGATTTATTACGGGCATTATGACCGACTAATGCATGAACTTGAGAATGAAGATAGACAGTCATTCACAAACTTTCTCAGGATGTCACCTGAGATGTTCCGAAAAATTGAGCAGAGACTTTCAGAGCGATTGACTAAAAAGGACACGTGGTATCGAGAAGCCTTGAAACCTGGTCTGAAGCTTGCCATCATATTCCGGCATGAGTCTTATGTACTGATTCAGAGTGCCACACCACACCGTCTCTCGCCTCATACCGGAAGTTAGTCAGTGCATCATTGACGAGTACAGTGATATCATCTCCTTCGATCAAGAAGAATGGCGAAACGTTGCACATCAGTCTGGAACTCGTTGGAACTTCCATCATGTCCTTGGAGCAATAGACGGAAAGCATATTACCATCGAGACTCCGTACTACATCTACAAAGGGGTTTTCTTTATCGTTATGCCCGGTCTTGTCGATGCAGACTACACATTTCTGTGGGTAGATACTAAGAGTATTGGAGCTAATCAGATGCACAATTGTTCAATACCAGTCAGCTAAAAGAGGTCATCGACAGTGAGGAGATCAACTTTCCAGGACGACAAGGATTTGCCGTATTTCCTTGTGGGTGACGATGCCTTCGCTTTGAGGATGTGGATGATGAAACCATTCTCAACACGAAATCTCCTGAATAACGCATCTTCAATTACAGACTATCAAGGTGCAGGAGGGTAGAAAAGAATGCCATCGGGATTTTAGCCAACCGCTTCCAGCGCCTCCTCACCACATTGCGACTAAAGCCATAGACAGTGCAAGTAATCGCAGTGGCTTGCTGTTGTCTTCACAACCTAGTGAGAATCCGTTATCCAGCTGCCCAGAACGCTGTCTTGGATCAGACTGACGGCAACGACAATGTCATACCCGGTGAATGGAGAAATGGTGTAATCATGCGCGACCTGGGAGCAAACCAGAGAGGAAATGTAGGAACAAGAGCTGCACAGCAACAGAGAGATTACCACACGATATACTACAACATCCCATTCGGCGAGATTCCTTGGCAGTATAACATTTTATGAAGTGTTGTGAACTTTCATTCGATATAAGTGACCTGATATAAACTTTGGTTTGATGTTTAACTGAGTGAATGAATGTTTTGCAGTAATTGCATTAACTTTGTATTGTGTATATTAAAAACTTGTTTTGTTATGTTTAGTGTTACGCTCTATCAACATCTGATATCATTTAAACGCGTTGTTAGTTTAATCATGATTTACAATGGCACAGTTTCCAGTACATTCTCGGTTTCACTGCAATCAGATGACATCGTTCCCACCTGATACAGACGTGGAAGGCGAAAGTCAGCAGCTAAATTCTTTTATCATATCACTACAGTGACCTTTACCGCACGGACCCAAATTCCAACCCGGGACCTTTGAAACTGTAGTAAAGCACCACATATTGCGCTATCACAGCTGGTTTATGTTGTAGATGGTTCCATGCACTCAATGTGTATAAAAGAAGAACTCGTGAGGAACTGAGAAAATAAAAACAAGGCACTTACAAAAAGCTCATATAGTTAATTGTTAAATTGTAAAATCTTGAACTTAGAATATGATCATTGGTTTTGCTTGTTTAATTAATAATTAATAGGAACAGAAAATAAAAACTTCTTGAGACAGTAACAGCCAGCAAGAAATTATTATAGCAATTATTAATGTTTTTATTTGTTAGAGGCAACCAGAAGACATCTATATGATTGTAGACTATTTTTCTTTTAAAACAGACCACAACAAAACATTAGCTATGTAACGTGAAAATATACAGCAAATAACAGTTCAAATTATAGCAAGCAAGTATCATAAAACACACAATAAAACAATGTTCAACAGTTCAGGCGGTCGGCAACACCCTCGAGCTTCCCCATGAAAGATCCAAAGGGAGTCCTGTGAACCATGAGAACCCTGTGAGCCCTTAGACAAATTCGGGGTAGAAACCACTAAATTCACATAACATTTTTTTATGTGGGTGAAGCTGTGTTCCACATCTCATCGCTGACACCAGACTGAGTGACACCATGACCAGGGCGTGACTGTTGTGACGGCATACTAGACTGAAGTAACTGATGTGAGACCATAGGTTGCATCTGGCTGTAAGTGGTTGACTATTGTTGAAACTGCGGCTGCATCTGATGCTGTTCATCGAGTCTCCTCATGCGTTTCGACCCTGTCACATAGTATATCAGGGTGTCATGGCTTTTCCTAAGATAGTCCTCCCAAAGGTATGTGTGGATTGATGTATGGAGGTGAGGTAAGTAGCATACTGTATGGGGATTTTCCATAGCTTTGATCATCTCATACACCTTCTCTCGCATCTCTCGACTGCCCTCAACCCTTTCGGTGAGCTTGTCTTTAAGCTCTCGAAGCTCTGTATCCTGCGATTTCTTTTCCTTCTTTGTTGCTGGAAGAGCAGGTGCGGCGGCGGCATCAGCTGTCGACCCCTCTCTATTCTTGTGATCGATGATTGGGTCCTCTTCCTCCTCGTTCCTGTCGGATTCATCTGAGGGCGGTGCTGGTGTGGTGGAAGAGGTAGGGCGGCCAAGCTTGCCCTTCAAAACCCCAGCTTGTCTACTGGCAACACGAACGTTGTGACACTTCAGGAACGCTTACTAGGCCATAACCCGGTCAGTGTAATCATGAGCGCCATCACCAAACTTCTTTTGTAAAAGAGGGGGCTTTATTGTTTTTGATTTTATACCAGTTATTTGTTATTAAAAAAAGTTATCAATTTAAAATACCAATAATTGAAGTATCAATTGGGTGTATTTAACATATTAAATGTAAAATGGTCATATTAAGCAAATTTCTATATACCAGAAATATTCAATTTTACAGCCATCTCTGTCCACAAAGCAATCTTCTTCTCCATGTTTTTGTACTCAGGCTCTTATTGTTGAGTAAGGGGTTATCCTGTAACCATTCTTCCAAAAGTTCCTATTGTCTGTTTGTGAAATTGTTATAAACCCGTTTTTCCTTTGGCCTGACATCTAGGCCGCTAGCATTACCAGCAGGAGACTCGAGCTCTTCTCCTGGCTCTTATTCTGGACCTCCGCTCTTATTCTGGATCTCCGTTTCTGTGTTGTTATTCACATGTAGACATGTCTTCGCTTGTCGTCGCCTCTCGCCGCGTCAAAAAGTCGCTCGACAATCTACGAGTTCAGCAGCGACTCAGGGGGGCATTATTACGATCTCTGCCCGAGCTTCGTTCGAGTTGTTGTGAGTTTGTACGTACACCTTCGACATGTCCTCGAGACTGTTGCGACTTCGGGCGAGTTCAATGTGACCATATCAAGAAAAAATCACTGCATCATTTCTCCTGAAGATTCCAACCAGTAAACATCACTATGTTTACAAGAAGTAAACCATTGTTAGACTAGTCATGCCTTCGACGAGAAAAGGAAAGGCTCCGTAAAGACAAAAGGTGGCGGTGAAACAAGATGTTGAGTCACCACCCCCTGCATCAACACCACCTTTGAAATGATACGAAGCGCCACCTACGCTGATCAACACGAATCTGGTTCTTATGTGCAGCACCATCTGTATTTATACCCAGTTCGCCATGTGTCGTCCTGTCTCGTACATTCTCGTAGCTCACTCTTAATAACTCGTCATGATATCGTACATATATCGGCATTACTCGTAGAATTCTCCATTGTGAGAGTGTCGTACACAGATCGTACCGATGTTGCTTAAACTCGGGTTTAACAGAAGAATCTCGTACTACTCTCGTATTCACACGGAAGAGAACTGCGGAGCAGGTGTCGAACTGATGTACCTAGCATTGGAATCCACGGTCATCACGTGGCATTTTTTGGCGAGTTACAATTCACCAGCACTCGTGGTAACTCGCGCATGCAAGTTGTGACAGTGTGACAGGGTCATTACCGAGTACTTTCTTTGTGAGGAGACATGTCTTCGACATGCAACGACAATGCTTCGAGTGCAACACGACACCTGAAGAGTTAAAGCGAGTTAAAACTCGCAACAACTCGTAGCTGAAAATCGCTGCAGTGCAACACGGGCTTAAGAATATTAAGCCTCAAAACTAAATAAAAATTGATTTTTTTAAACATTTTAAATTATGGTTCTTCAAACGACGATTGCACTGGGACCGGCCCTAAGATCACCAAACAAAAATATAAGGCTAAAGGGGAACAAATGTGTTAAAAAGTCGATGAATTATACTAAGAGTTACACTAGATGGAATGCAATTGGCACGTAAAGTTAATTTAGAAGAACATGCATGACACTGCTCAATACTGTCAATATTCTTCCGTCATTTAAGTTAACCAATCCACAAATTTAGAAAACAATATATGATTTCTTGTGAAAGATGGAAAAGACAACAACAACAACAACAACAACAAAAAGACCAAAAACATTTTCAGTAAACCTAAGAAGATTGAAATGAAAAAAATAGGTTATTCTGTTTAAACTTTCGCATGTGTGTAGATCGATTACATTTATGAGGAACCCATGATTGATAACTCTGAAATGGTTTGAATGATAAGGAAGACTAAATTGGACTTTAATTCGAGAGAAAACGAGATTAAACAACACATGGACATTTCATTTATTCATCAATTATTAACAATACAATACATATCTTTTTATCAACATCACTTATCAGAGCTTTACGACTTAAAATTACTATATCTAGTACACATGTACTATTGCTTTCTCTACCCGGAAACGCTTGACCGTAAAAGTCAATTAATTAAGAACAGTATGACGTCATTAATGCATAACATGACGTCATCGAACAAAACGCACTCGCGCAAACTGTCATGTCTGCCGCCTTGACAGACATCGGACTAGAACAATCCGACGAGATGTCAACATATGCAACATGTGAAACCACAGTAAGTGATATCAAATTGTCTCCAAAAGATTGTACGGACAAAGACATGCTGAAATTGAACAATTATGACGATAATCTCGGAAAAACTGAGCGTTCAAATAACGCATCTTCAGAGACAGTGAGGCAATACCCAGTACCGGTAATAACGGTAGACACATCAACATTGACGGAGAAGACTCACGGGGAAGTTTCAGACTCAAAAGAAGGGCAGGTGAATATAGGATTTGAAATTGAAAGTAATTCTGAGGACGGATTCGTGCAACTGACCCGTTCAAAAAGCGATGATCTTCTCGAAGTAAAACATCAAGAAATGGTATGATTTGCATTACGTTCTTTGGCGTAAGTCTAGAAAGTAAACACAGAATAAATAGTTTAACAATTTAGACGAAAATTGTTTGTACAGGATAAGTTTAACCAATAAGTTGGAAGATTTATATATATGTATTCTTATCAAAGCTGGGAATTGTGTAGTATTCTTAAAAAGAATGTTGCCATACATGTATTAGAATAGATGTGTAGATGCCAGGTAATGAATCATTTGTTGTCAATGTTTTCAAACAGATTTAATAATGAAGCATTTCCGTTTCTCAATACCATTGCCATGCTTTTGGGTTTGTCTGTTTGCCCCTCATTTCAAACTGATCAGTAAAAAACCGGTAATGACTCATGAAGACACACCCTCCCCAGGACGAAATTCATAATGCTTGCAATGATGGACTAACTGCCCCCATGTTGTGCCATTTTCGAATGTTATTTACCATACATGTTGCAATTTTATTATATTTTACGACCGTTTTACGCGGTAACAACATACAACTTGGGGGTATTTTGCCCATCTGTAAACATCAGTGGGGGATGGTTTTGGTTCGGGTTGTATTTTGTCTTACACTCGATTCTGCTTATTTTAAATTAAATATATAAGTTTGTCTTACACTCGATTCTGCTTATTTTAAATTAAATATATTAGCTAACATATTTAATAACAAAGATAAATAAAAAAAAATCAACATACATTTGTCATTGTCTGTGCCCCACCAAAACCTCTTCCACTTTCTTAGAAAAACAACGCATAAGACTCTTCGTTGCCAGTCGCCCTCTGACTTGGCTTGATTTACTAGATATTTACACTAGTAGCTTTGTCGCCGCAAACCCGCTCCACAGAAAAGTAACGTTAGAATGCCCAAGTATTTTAAATTAGTTATCTGACGATTTTTCTAAGTTAGGCATTGTTACATTTCATTACAATGCATATTTCATTATTGCAGGCCAGGGAGGCAGCGGGACAACTAGGGGAGTCGCCATCGGCGGTGAGCGAAGTACAGGGCGGCAACTACGACACGGAGGATAACATTGGGGAAAACTGTACGCCGGAGGTACTGGAGTTCTCTTGAAGTATTTGAATGATTCCTGTAGCAGTGGTCGAAATTAGAACAAGCCCGAAAGCCCTACACTGGTAAAATGTCTTCCGGGCTTGCTCAAATTCTGAATTTTATATAGCAGGGCTTGTTCAAAAATTTGATGCCAAGCAATAGTATATGAATTCGGGCTTGTTCATCCAAAAGTCTAATTTGGATGACTGCGTAGAACAAGAACAATGCTGGTCGGTATGGCATAATGACGTTTGCATCACACTTTCCGATAAACGTCATATCTCGATAAATACCAAGTTCAAGTACAAATATAAAGTGACTATTCTGAGTTCAGTTAAGCGAGCCGTCATGTTATGTTTAGATAAATATCTGTCCTGCAGTATGTGCTTGTCGGAAGTTCGTGTACGGAGTCTCCGGTGACAGCCAGTGAGGATGATGTGGGACAGGAGGGGGACGATTACTTCATAGAGACGTCAGGTGATGAGCGGATGGCCATCATTGAAGAAGAGTACATAGATGTGAGTTTGGTCTGTTACAAGATTTCGCATACTGGGACGCCCACGTACGATATTGTTTTATACTTTTTGCAGATATTTCTCATACAGCTAATAATACAAGTAGTGGGACGAACCTGCAATAAATAATTTTGGAAAACATGTTAGTATTTAAGTAAATAGAAGGGTCGCTACTTTTTTACATAGAGTGCATTATAAAGAACAGCACTTTATAATTATAACTCTTACCAAGATGAGATTCCTTAGTATACTGAGTGTTTAAGTTGTGTTGAAATGTTTGCCACTAAAGGAGCATAAGTGCTAAGTGCATATATATTCAATTCGTATTGTCATTCGGATGCCGATTGCGTGCGCAAGTTACTGGGTACACCATTATGACTCAATTGTTTTATAGCAGTTGATATTTATTTTGCGTTTCTAATATCCAGAGGATCACGATGCTAGAACAACGTAACTATGACTTGGAAATCGTTCTGCGGCGCCTCACATCAGCGGTCGAGCGCCTTCTATGTCTGTCCGAAGATGATACCTCTGAAATAAATACCGATGACGTTGAAGGTTATGATGTAATCGTTGACATAAAGCCACAGAAAGAATATGATTCCCCAGAGGAGGTCGTTGAAACTGACGATGTCGATAAAATAGAAGATGCGGAAGATAATTTTAAGGCTGATGCCCAACCAGAGGCCAAAGATGCAAGCGTGGACGATGCTGGCGAAGCTGCGGATGGCTCCAGAAAGGAGGGCCTTGTGGATAGCACTGCGCGAGAAGTGTCCCGAAATATCTGTATAGAGCTGTTTATCGAGTTCCAGAAGAGGCTTATGATGTTTGCTGGAGAGTTGAAAGGTATCCATGATAAAGCAATATATTTTTTACCACATTTCAGAAAGACAAATATAGTAGTATTTTGTAATTATACATTGTGACAAAGTGACTTCAAATACCTCCTTACATTGGTTTCAATATACTGGTAGGTGTGTTGAGTTGCGGGGAGTCGGCGATCCGGCACGGACGGGTTGTACAGGAGTGGGGCAAGAGCGTGCAACTCATGTTTGAACAACTACTGCACGAGAGGAGAAAGATGATGGTACACTGTAACACAGATAGATTTAAGATAGATGGATATGAGTTTCGTTCCTTCCAAACTGAGCAGAACAGAACTATAACTGATGTTGTTGTTGTTGTTTTTTCTTTCTTTTTACTGTTTGATACAATACTTATACTTACTAGTAATAAAATAAAACTTGAATACTGTTTAATTCACGAATGATAATAAACATATTTTTTGTTTTCCAATTTTCTCACTACCTTTTAATAAGCATTTTTGTATAAAAATATATTGAATCAATTATGTCTTAAAGTTTATTCGTTCAAATTATTTTTCAAACTGTTTTTATCATTTCATTCAAGAACTTCATCGATGAGCGGGAGCAAACATTAATGTTGGCGCGGGAGCAGTTCATAGGAGAGCGTCAAGAGCAAGGGACTCAACTAGAACACCTGCTTGAGGACATGAAGAAGTACAGGGATCTGGTGGAGGAGACTGAAACTGTCTGCAGGGACAGGAGTATGCCACAAACGTCTGATACATAGGCGGTTTATTATCTACAGTTTTAAAGCTTTATATAAAATTGTATTTTTGTTCAATTCTATACCACGTTTTAAGCGGCCGTAAAACATACTAGTATATTTTATTATTTAATGCTTACATCTGAAAATGTTTAATCTTTTAGTGCTGGAGTCGAGTCAGCGACGGGCGGTAGCGGAGGGCCTGGCGGACCAGCTGCTGCAGCGCCGCCTGGATGAGGAACGTGCCATCATCCTAGGCCTCTCCAGGCAGTCTAAGGTACCCCCGACTACATGCTAGCGTCGTATATTGCTATATTCTATAACTGTTTACACAGTATGTTGCGTAAAAAGGGTGTTTTTATCTTTGCTAGTGTGATATGCTTTTGGAACAGGATTTCGAACATGGTACTAGAGTATTCTTAATAAATGTCGTTTTAACACTGATGTTCATTTATAAAAAAAACTTCTTTTAATTGAATGAAAAAATTATACATATCAAAATTGCTAGCTTATAGTAACACTAGCAGACATAAAAGCCATACATTGTCTATTTGTCCGTGGTAGTACTTTTAAAGTTTTTTTTATAAAATGTTCTTTTTGTCTTTGCGTTTTTTTCCTTGATTATAACGCGAAACATTATACGCCGTTTAATATTTTGTCATTGTAGATATCTGAGATGAAGCTGTTCATCATGCACCAGCAGAACTGCATCCAAGACCTGCAGATCCAGAACAGGGAGTTACGGGCTGTCATCGAGGGGCTCGTGGGGCCAGACGACCTTGAGGTACTCGAAATAAGCGATTGAACGACATTCTGACTTCAGTCCATTTCCATCATGTTGGTGATCAAAACAAGTGGGTAATTTAAAATGCATTTTTGTGGGTTTTCTTCACGTTAATTCTATAGTAATTCCATGTTTGCTATAATCGTGCATTGCAACATTTTAGTCTGAGGAACCCAGTGAAACAGAAAAGAGCTGCACATCAGGAAGTGTGAGCGCTGGTACCCCTGCAAGCGTCGGCACACCAGAGAGGTGTCTTGTCATGGAGATGCTTGACAAGGTGGGCGACCAGCCGATCAGTCTAATGTCGGACGTTCTCAACTGCGACCGAGGACATTTTTTGCCTGGAATAAGCACAGATGGCGACCTTGCCACTATACAGGCATACGGACTTGGTATTACATTAACTGGACGGTCATCTCTTTGTTTTGTTCAAACAGTGGAGTTATTATCGTAGACGTTGTCGTCAGCGTGCAACAGCTTTTACGTTTGAAAGAACTATAAAGATATTTACATTGAACTAGTTATACATGATTGTTATAAAATTATGCGCATACTCTATGTTGCAAATGGCAAGAATTATGCTTGATCCAGTGCCAGTTATCAATAGTTCGTATTAAATCGATTTAAATAAATAATAATATAAACATAATATTTTTAATATAATCATATATGCATTATAACTGCTGACAGTATGTACATGAAGGAATTATTCCTGGGATCTAAAGCGTACTGAATTGTTCCTGGCACATCTTACCCTGTTCCAGGTGGCGGGAACGGGCGTGTTAAGGAGGAGGCGGGGGTCGAAGCGGAAGTGTTTGACCCGTTGTCTGTGGACTACGTACGGGAGCACTGCCGGCGGGCGGAGGAGACGGAAAGAAACGCACTAGCTCACACCTTCACCAATGTAATCAATGATCAGAATACCAAATGCTTAGATATTTCAAAGAATTTGTTTTTGTCACGATGTTCTTAATGTCTCATCTATCCCAATTCAAATACTTACGAATACTTTGAGTACTTGTTCAGTTCGTCCTCTCGATCCTTCCAAGTTATTATTATTTAAAGATAGAAAAGGAAACATAATTTTTACATTTTTCACGTACTTTTATAAGGAGAACGAAGCGCAAGATGACGGTCGCCTGACGCCGGAGACGGACCGTGACGTCATGGTCATACAGGACGGTGTCAAACCTATCAACATTGAGCCCTATCTCAGAAAAAGAGCTGCCGGTAACGTTCCTCTATTCACTATATATATTTATATATATATATATATTGGTTTAAATACTTGAATTCAGAAAAATCCGTTTTTTTTTAGTTAGTACACCCCTATACTTTCGAAGAAGTGGGGTTAAAGTCCTTCGCACATGTCGCTCCGTCTGTCGGTAGGCCAACCTTGTCCGATTGAACTAGAGAGCTAAGGTCCTCAATCTTGGTAGGGATGTTGATCATGACCAACACAATGCCCCGTTTGATTTTGAGGTCAGTGTATTAAGGGGTACGGTCGCGTTGACTTGAACACAAAAACGGTTTGTCTGATTGCTTGATCCTAACGTCCTCAAACTTGGTATGAGGGTTTGTCAATCCCTTAAGAAACCCTATTGATTTTGAGATTAGTAGTTCAAAGGTCACGATCACGGTGATCTTGAACTTAAAAAATGTCCGATTGATATATATGATTGGGCACACGGTCTTCAAACAAACATATTGGTTTCTAATTCAATTGATCTTGCATAGCACATACTCTAAACTTTCTGTAATCCATTTAACTAATTTACTGCATAAACATTTTACTGGAAACTATTAACCGATCAACTCCTATAACAGCATGTAAAACTGGTCAATAATTGTAACTATCCTTAAACTTGTAGGCATGTTGGTCATAACCTTAAAATAACCCACAGACATTTTATGCAAAATGAGTAATTGTCTGCCATTAGAGGGCATTATAGGGGCGTACCTGAAGCATTTTGAAATGTACGCCCGTACACTTGAGAACGGTGAAAAAAAGTAAAGGTATTTCTATATTCTGGCCCCAATGTGATAATGGGGTTGGAGCGGGACAGATATCCCCTGACGTGGGACTTTTTACTGGCCATTTCGCGGGAACATTAATTCATTTGTACGCCTGGGCGCACTGGAGTATGCCTAGGTACGCCCCTGCCATAATGTTTTACAAACATTTCATGGGCTCTAATAATGGCTATCCGTCCGACAAGGCCCACTCGGGGGTATTTGTCACTTTGACAGCTCTTGATTACCGTGCTATTTATTTTCAAAATTATTATAAACTTGTTTATGTCCGTGTTGCCGTCATGAAATAAACATAGAAATTATAATACTGTTATAGCCTGACATTGTGCACATTTAATGTACAACATATTGTTGTAGTTTCGAGAACACAATAAAGAAATACAATGTATGTGTGTCATTATAAGCCTGTCAGAAAATATTTATAGTGTAAGTGTTCATGTTTCGTGGTTTTATGCTATAAGCAAAACTAGAAAGACTTATGTATTTAAAGTTGATAACTTCAAAGTATTAAGTTTGTGATTTCAAAGTTTTAGCTGAAATAGGAGTGCTATAGCTTTTAATCAAATGTATTCTGAATGTTTAGAACTCCATTATGACAGTATACATTCATGTACATCACTATGTGTCTCAAAGAAAGACTTGCCAATCTCACTTGAAAAACTAAGTTGTTAAATCTGGCATTGTAAACATGATATTTCAAACTTTTGAATCCTTGTAGATACATCTGCCGAGAAAATTGAACGAGAAATTTTGATATAATACATGAGTTTCTTTATTTTCTGTTATTTATCAATTATTTACTGTAAAACTTTGCCAACATCGAAATACACCCGGGATCGGGGTAGGGTTGATCTTTTTTGCGTTTATATGACATAAAATACACACAATGTCAAATTTACCCAACCCCCATATTTGGGCAAATATGAGCCCTAGGTGCCCCTAAGGGTAAATCTATCCCCGTGGTTTATTTGCGACTATTTGCACATATATGCCCAGGTGGCAAAATTGTCCCGAGGGTAGTTCTCGTCTTATAAACAGCCTTATATTTAAAAAAAATAAAGCAACTTTTTAATCACACTGGTAGTTTTACTTTTATTTACTTTTTCGCTGTTCTTTGTAGAAGAGAGGGCTATGGCAGCCATAATTCCGGAGGCGGCCGGTGACGGCGGTGATGTAAAAAGCCTGGTGGAGGCCGGGAAACGGGAACTTTTGGAAACAGATGAAGGAGCCAGCGACGAAGTAAAGGCATAGTCCTGCCTTAATCATTATCGATAGTAGTGTACAGATATGATGCCGGTCTCTATGCACGAATTTGACCATAATTTCCATACGTCTGTGATAGGTTTTTGTGATTTGTAAAAACTACTCGGGTTTTCTGTATATTTTGTTATATAAACACTGGATGTGATATGTGTATTGATACATATACTGAAAGTTTTGTAATGCGTCGTCATATGTAATGTTTTATTTTTTGTTGTTGAATGTTGAAAAAAATAAAAAAAGCAATTTCGACGAAACCAAAAACGTTTAGGCTTGAATTCAGAATGCCCTTGTGGGAACCAGTGGTTCCTGGTTGGACATGTGTAGTCAACTGCTTCCCGTAACTGATACTCCACCAGACTCCCGGCTTCCGGGGACTGGTGCTCAGGACGGGGCCGTAAAATAAACAGCGTGTGACGCAATGCGCCACATGTTGCGTAGGTAGGCTTACACCCATGTCAGCTTCAATCTTGTTTGACCACTGGGCCAAAATCAACATTTGCATATATTTACATAGTCTGACGGTCAGTAGCAGCAGCATCCTCGAATCCTATTCGACAATGTGCGCAACATATTTCCTGCCATTTTCTCATTTACATTGCAGATGACTTAGATACCGTAATGAGATCTTGTTTTCGCTAAGAGTATTTCAAATGTTGCTTGGTATATTTTGTTCATTATATCTTTATACTTTTATTTTAAGTCTCTCACATAAGTATGTTCCTAGTAATATTTTTAGTTTTCAACTCTGTTCAGGCTTTTGGTAGATATTGAAGAGTCAAAGCTCTGAAACGAAATACCACACCAGCAGAATGTAATTAATAAAGCAAGAACGCTACTGAACGAGCCATTTAATACGCTCCATGTTTCAGTTCGTAAGAAATATATTATGCATTTAATATAAATCAGATAACTCAATAATGGGGGGCATTTGGGTACAGGGAGAATACTTGAGTGTTAGACGGTCGTCGCGTGCCACCAATAAATGGACGTTGGTGTTCGTTCATGTAAATAAAGTTTGAAAAGCACCATGGGCCAAAGTCATTTATATATCTCTTACATTGTTTTTATTTCAAACTTCTTGAATTTTAAAGCACTTTGTACTTTTTCCATTTTCGTTTGTATAAATGAAAACAACAATAACACAACAGTAATAATACGTCCAATATTGGCAAAATGTCAGCATTTTCGTACACTATTTAAAACATGTATTTCTCAATATTGCAAAGGTAAATAAGTTGTAAATAAAGAGCACATTAACAGTTTCATGCAATAAACACATATTTTGTATCGCTTAACAAAAATATATTAGATTGCAAAAATAATAAGCGAACTATAGTATTCATTCATTGTAAAAGGTTTCCATATTTTCGAAAACTTTACATATACATATAAAAAAGCTTTTGAAAATGTTTTCGATGGCATCACCGTTAATAGCATGTCTTTTATTAAAAAATAAATTGCGGTTTTGAGCGAAAGAAACAAATCCATCACAAACATCTAAAATTGATAAAAAAAAACAAAGTCACAACAGTCATTTGCAACAGAATCTACTAATTATGAAAATTGATATAAAATACGCTTTTATTTGCTCCATACATTTTAGCTATATAAATAAATCCACCGTTGTCAAATTATAGAGAAAAAAAATCGAAAAGGGCTTGATAAGTTAAATATCCTATGGAGGTATTTTATCTAACAAGGGCATTTTTCCGGAAAGATTTTGTCCGTTGCGTCTTCGGTTAAAGATGCACTCACACTCCCAAAATAAGATTTTCCAGAATTAATACAACTATTTTAATTTACAATGGATGAAAACATGCCCAACACATTTTTTATGAAGGATACCGAGTTTAATTTGAAAGAAATGAGCAAAAAACAGGGTATTTCTAGCTCATGAGACGATAGTAAATCACAGTAAATATTTTGCCACTCACCAATTATTTAATATTTTTGGCGTTTTAAGCTATTAAATACACGGTTACAATATTGTTATCAGTATTTAATGTTTTCCATAAATGCATTATTTAATTAGTAGCTAAAGGTTTACCACTCAAAATTTATGGTTGGTGTACATGCGTATGTATTGATTTTGAATAAGAGTGTAACCTAAAGAAACTGTCTCCCTTTATTTATTATTTGTTTTAAAATATTTACAAAATGTGTAACAACGGTCTTTTTTGTAAAGGTACAATTTCAAATATTGCCCTGACAGGTATCTACGTAAATTACTATTTAAGTGAACGGACGATGATAATCTTAGGTGTGAAGTTTGAACCCCTGCTGTTTACTCGGCGATCTAATCCCGACCCTTGCTTTAATCCCGTGTCCTTGACACCCCGCTGTTGGATGTTGCACGTTTATCGGTTCGGGTGACACTTCGGTGTGAAGATAACGGGTTTTGTAACAGACCATCCAGGAATGTCCGGCTGTTGGAGGGCGGGGGCATGTGGTCCTCTGCTGTGGACTGCTAGATCTCGATGACCATCAACGGGCGTCTCTATAGCGCAATATACTTACGTTGTAGAAAAAATATTACGAACCCGAACTTTTATTGTTTAAATAAACTATGCTTGTACATTTGTAAAATTTAAGATAAGTCTGGTCGATCAAAATTCAAATACTTTTATAATCAGTTTATTAAGTATACGCTTTTAAAAACCTCATTCAAAAACCATGTCGAGATTTGTGTAAATGTAAAATAAAGTCGAAGAATTAGGTCCTAATTTCTCGAAACTTCCTTACGGCTCTTAAAACAGAATTACGCTTAGCTGAGATTTGTCAATAATATATTGTTTTTTAATAATAGTTTGTTTTTTATCTTTTAGATAGGAAATATCTTTATGATAATCACAATAAACCTTTTAATTTGTCAAAATTCAATTCAATTTTGGTTAATTGAAATAAGTTTCGAGAAATTGGAGCTAGTTGGTTAAATACTTTCAGCAGGATGTCATTATGAATTTTAATTTTGCATCTTACAAAGTTAAACGTTTTAAGGGCGGTTGACATTTAAACCAAATAAACCTGATAAAAAATATAATAATGCGATTTTTTTGTCTCTTGAAAGACATGATGCGTAAATTTTTCAGGGCAGAGATTCTATCCACATCTAGCCGACTATGGATTTTTTTTAAAAAAAGTCCTATACATATTCATATTCTTTTAAACACCACCGAAGAAAGCAATCCGCATTGATAAAATTGTTGAATTATATCTATTGACCTTATTTGGGCATTATTTTTGTTTTTCATTTCGTTCCAGCCTTGATGTAAGGCTTAATGTTAAAAAGAAATCGGTAAACCATCGCTATGAACATTATAGAAAAAAGTCTTTAATCTCATAGTTTATTATGCTTTGACTATTTTAATCCTTTATATAAAAAAAGTCGAGTACACATTCCAATAAAATACAAGTGAAAGGGGCAACTACAGCACTTCTGAGGGACTTGATTCTCATAAAATACAATTAATTTCATTATATGAGGATATCAAAAACACATGATAAGCCGGTAGCACGCTTAGACATTTGACATCAAAAATCGACGCAAAACTCACGAAGTCTGCGAAAAGGGGTGTTAGCGTTACCCTTTAACGCATAAAAGAAAATATATTCATTTTATTTCCTTGACATATTAAACAAACTTTGTCTTGATGATTTAAGGAAGTGTGGACTTGTATGTGTTTGCACGTTTGTTGTTTACTTTTACCGCTCTGTTTAAATACTACATAAGTTGAATACCTATTTCATACACAAATAAGTGGTAAAGTGGATTTTATAGAAAGAGCTTTAGAAAGGGCAAATCGCCAGATGTACAAAACACGAATATATCCGGTGGAACATGTTTGCCTGTAGATAGCTAAAATCCTGTAGGCGGGGCTTATCAGGTAACTGGCAGCCTCCTCCTGAGCAATCCACGTTTACTCGAAACGCTCGTATATATTGTCAGCATAATGCGGGGATAATTCAATTTGCATGTTGATTTCACGTTGATTAGCAACAGAATTTATTACATAGATTCAGATAATCCGTGATAGAACTACGGAAAGACATTTGACAGTTTATTATCAAATTATTCTGGATTTATTTTAATATTTGTTTAACAAGGATAATCTGTGACTAAATCGATGTTGTTTAATGCCGCTTTAATGTGAATATAAAATCAAAAACAAAACTCATTCTTAAACAACATTATTTGAGATCAAATTTGAGGGAAATATCCCTAGTGAAATCAACAAGACGAGTCAGCGCTGCGTTGTAGCGGATGATGACGACAGACCTTCTGAAGGTTGACCGGGGGATGTTTGAGCCGTACCCGGGGCTGCGGCTGCCGTTAGAGATGAAGGGCCGTGAGGATGGGCAAGGCTGCGGGGACAGGGGCGGCCTTGGGGACCCCGGGGCATTCAATCACCACTCCATAGATGACATCCTCGGCTACAGGCGTATGCAAGAGAACATGAAAGGTATGTGCAGGCCTCGTTTGCATTAAACCTGAACTTCTTTATATAAAAAATGAAACATTTTGCAAAATATAATCCATCATTGAAACGGAATTTCTTTTATCAAGGACACCAAAATGAACTGATATAAGCATAAACGAATCCGACCTACAAATGTATGAGTTTTTGGATGGCATGAAAACAAAACTAGTTTGTGCATCAAACGAAAATGTAAAAAACAACACACTAGATTATTTTTTAAGAAGTTGATATTAAAACATCAAAGAGCTAGCTTACGTGAATTTGTTGGTAAGATTCCTTAAATATGCACTATGTACTAGAAAAAAAACAAACAAGAAAAACGAGCACTACGTACATTAAGGAGTATAAGTGTACTCGCTCTAAGATTATTGTAAGTTTTATTCGAATAAGGTCATTTATATAAAAAAAAACAATGAATACAGAAGCAGTCATTTTTTTTATTTTTTTTTAAATCATTTTCAATACAGTACAACTAACCATGTGAAGCCAACTACTCAATCAATATGTTAAAGACTTAATTTGAAGGCGACGTCATTGAAGACCATTGCTTGTTTTTAAAAGTATTGTTCACGGTACACACATGTTAGTTTAAATGCAACCATACCATACATTTTAACTTAAGATTTCACCATTTAAAAAACAACAACACTAAAGTTAAACAGACAAAACATTACATATGTTTTTATTGTTCGGCAATATCTTCTGAAAAATAAATCCACAATAAAGACATGTTCTGCCGTTTTATTATTGTTCGTAATTAATTATTTATATATTATACATTATCGCTGTTGGTTAAACGAATATTTAAAAAAAAAAAAATGTAAAAAAAATAAATACATTTTGCAATCTTAGATAACCGTATATACCCGTTAACACACATGCAGATCAAACTCTGATGTTGCAACGGTAGAAAGCGCAGTTTGCTATTTCTTAATTTCTCAAACTAAAATCTTACATTTTTACTCGTACTTCTTCTTCCTAATTTTATTGCTGGATCACTATATAATACTATCATTGTTTTATATTCAAAATTAAAAAAAGTATATGTCGACAATAAAAAGGAAACATTAATGTACATTATATTATAATATATAAAATTATATTTAAGTTTGTAGAGTATGCAAATATTTGTAAAAGTCACATTACCTATCAGAACGAACGTACATGTAACTGGATTCACCCGCTCTCGTGTTTAGAAAATATGGCTATTCTAACTGAATAGGAAGTCTCAAATAATTTATAAACATTTAATTAACTCTATATTTTTTTGGCGGAATTTTCGAAAAAACTTGTGTTCGTTTTAATCAACAACTATATCAGACATAGTTCAGGCATTAATGTTTATGGGAAGCTATACTCGATCTTCTGTAATCATCGTAACTACTGTACATGTGTATACGCACTTCATATTTTACCCACTGAATGCATTTCGAGTTCAGTTTTTGCAAGTCATCAATTCTACTAAATGCATCGGCGGCTCTTAAAAGTAAATTGTTCTGGCAATATTTCTCAGTAAATCAAACAGTAAAAATATATTCGAACCTATAACCTTAGAGCTAATCTATATACAAACATAGGAATAGGATTGATTACTTTGAATTACTTCTAATTACCTTTTTGTTTATGACATTTTTTCTGTGTGTCTCTCCCCCCATGGCCAGGGTAATGGGCAGTAATTGACTGTAAATTGTGTTTGCCGTTCTCAGATCAGGGCTAATGTGGATCCGCGTGAGGTTGTGTACGTAGAAGACGGATTGTTATTACCTACAAAGCATGTAATAAATAATATATTACGACGGTGTTTATGAGTACTGAAGTCCAGTACAAAGTAGTCGTCAGCAAATTGTCAGTCTACGAAAATGCCTAATAATGGCCGATGGATTGCCACGTTTTGCCTAATAATGGCCGATGGTTTGCCACGTTTTGCCTAATAATGGCCGATGGTTTGCCCTAATAATGGCCGATGGTTTGCCACGTTTTGACCTTTATATAACTTTCCAAAAATCATCTCTTCGATAAAGTTCGATCTAGTCCCTCCTTCCCACCAACTTCTCACTGAAATGTTTCAATTTAAACCCTCTTTTCTTTAACGTTCCGATTTAGACCATCCTTTCTTCCCTTCCAATCCACTGCTCTCAGGAAAGTTCTTCTATAGACCAATTTACTGCTTTCTCGAAGGTTCCATCGAAGGTTCCAATCAAGAACATCCACTGTCTCTCGAAGGTTCCAATCTAGACCATCCACTGTCTCTCGAAGGTTCCAATCTTGACCTTCATTTGTTCCCATCCACTGTCTCTCGAAGGTTCCAATCTTGACCTTCATTTGTTCCCATCCACTGCTCTCCCGAAGGTGCCGATCCGTTGTATTCCCTCCATTCTTCCCATCCATTTCCCTCTTGAAGGTGCCCACTTACTTCATCACCCCAAGTCTACAGGTACTTGTTAGTAAATATATTTTAGACTAGGCCATGATCATTACGTTGTTGTTTTCTTAAGTGTAATACTTGTCATTGGTGAAATTAATACTCAAAGAGAAACTACGAAACGGTTTATAATAAGTCGTTCTTAAAGTAAAGACAGACAGGAACGATTGTTCTTCATCTATAACTCGTTTGATTGACTATACCCTTTTGGAAAATGTATATCTGTATGAGAAAATGGTTGCAAATAATTTTCTTGAGGGATTAGCAATTGTTTAAAACCGATTACCAGCGAACACCATTAATTATTTAACTAAGATCGCGAATGGTTTGGTGACGACAATACCATTTTGTCATTTAAAGTTCATTAGATACGCATTATGATTTGAGCAATACATAATAAACAAACGTCTACTAATTGAATGCAATTGTCATAATTATACAAATGCACAAAAGCAAAGCATATATTTCACAAGCATTTCAACTTAAAGCGTTACCCGTTTCACATGTTGAAACAAATTGGTCACCAAAGTACTCCGTTCAGACGTTATTACAGTCGATGTTATTGAATGCGTCGTGCAATACATCTTGTTGGCCAATTCCACTGTTTCCTTTTGAACAATTATTTTTTAGATCCATGAAATAAGAGTTCTAAAAATTTGTTTCCTACATGCTGTAACCAGCATAAAAAACCGTACATCGCATACTTTTTAAGAATGCACACTGCTTCCTAAAGCTGGTTATTATTTTTATGTCCCTTTAATGTTCCGCATCTGGGCACCGTACACTGTTTCGAACATAAGCGTTAATTAAGTTTTATTTCCGTAGAACAATACAAAACTCATTATTTCATTAGTTACGCATAGCCGGGGACAATAAAACAGGAACCAACCCATATTATGCTGTTTCTGCGGGCATAAATGGCCTGTAACTGCCTGCCAGACCACGCCCACTTTACCAAGTTATGATGAGATACTTCTAGTCGTTCACTGTTGAAAACACCTCTCTATTCAGTTAATACAGAACATTCTTTTTAGTATTTTATTTGCGATGTTTAAATTGACGTTCGTTACGTGTACAAAATACTATTAAAGAGTTTACATACAACAGTCTTTCTGCCAGGAATTCTGTAGGGTTTATATACCCCCTTATTTTGTTAAATAATATCCTGTATATATACTTAATGATACCATCTACATCTGTAACCCTTATACTTATGCAGAAAATTATTTAATAATTATCAAGTCCATCATAGAATGATTATTAATAGCGGAATAAGAGATTACTGATCGTTTTATGAACATAACAGAACAGAACAGAACAGAACAGAACAGAACAGAACGGTCATGCAAAGGTCCCTTTTACAAGTCCCTAACACTGCTTTTATAAAAGAAGTTCAACTTTCTTCTGAATTGATGGCGTTTCACAAAATCACTAGTAAATTATAATAATAAGAAAGTCAAATAATATTTACCGAACTGTTATAGCATATTTGGAACTAGCAATTTTGCACATAAGTGTACCTTCGAAAGGTGTCCCAGAATTGTGTTGGCTACGAGTGAGTGACGGCATGTTATTGCGATTTTTATATACATTATTTGGGCAAGCTTAAAAAAATATACAAATGTCAAAAAGTGACAGAGATATGCAGATTTAAGTACATCACTGCATGGAACCCGGCGCACACCAATCAAAAATCAAGACGTGTACACGTGACAAATTAAAAAAATGATTAGCGTGGTATTTGTGCGCATTTGCTGTTAGAAATTCCTTACATATCATACATTTGTTATAAAATAGTGTTCACTGAAGAAAAGTTCTCCCTAAAGTTAAAGCTACATTTGTAATAGTCGAAGCTTCTTAGACGTCTCTTTTACTTTATAATGCTCCCAAAATATATTTAGTAATCAATTAAAAAGCTAAAACAGATACATGGAAGCCGGCACTGCATCTGTGACGGCCATCCTTCGACCGCGGTCATTTTCCACGGCTATTGGTTATTTTTGTTTTTAGGTGTTCTCATAATATCACTGTTTCCTTCGTTCCATTCACTCATAGAAATGTTGGTTATTTGACCTGTAAGCAAGCGGAACACAATACTGATGAGTTTTTTTTTTTATATTCTCTATTTCAATGCCCACATTTATTTGTTATGTTCATTTTTCACATAACGGAATAACATAACGATTTACCGCGCCGCTAATACGCATGGCCTCATTACTGACGACGTTTTCAATTTTAGCTTCTGTTAATGAAAGCAATGGAGATCTCTTTTGTTCTGTTTTCATTTATGAATAGTGACAATACATATGTGATACTTTAGCTTGTCGCCCGGAATGGAGGGTTTTCTTAAATAAATTGAGAAATACTTAATATTTTGGAATTAAATTTCATAGAGAGAAAGTTAGGCCTTTCATCTTAAAAATCAGAACGATGACGCTTTTAATGTTCAAAAATCGTTACTGACATCAACATATGTTATTTTTTTTATAGAATTAAACATGTTGCTCTCTTTAAACGATTATCTTGAAGTAAAATAGTTCCAATTCTGTTCAGGAGTAAAAATCGATAATTCCCTAGAAGAAATAGGGCGCAACTAGTTGTAATTTCAATATTGCTGAACAATCGCTCATTTTCAGAGCAAAACGTTTTTCTATTTTGAAGCATTATCATATTAAAATATCATAAAAACAACGGACGAAATAGTGCGTGAATGAGAGAACAGGTAATTATCTGTAATATATATAATACTTATTTCCCCTTAAATCAATATTTAAGGGTCATATGTAAACTATTTCATTGAGTATTTCGTGTTATTTTTTTACAGCGTATACATTTTACATTCAATTCTAGGTCCATTCTCAATTCAATGTGTATTCGCCTTTTCGGTCATCCCCGTCATATACTATATAAACATTTCTAGAGTCTATGTTTTTACTCAAGAATGTACATTTTTAGTTTTGATAAGATTGCATTTTTTAGGAACATCTTCTGATGGAAACTGCTACAAGTTTTATTTGAGAGCAACGTCTGTGCAACACATGTTGGAAAACAGTCTTGCAACAACTCTCGGTCTTGACCTGACCAATTGTTAATTAAGCCAATTAACTATTTTCTGCCGATATTTATTTAATCAACAACAGCGCGAAAGCCTCTTTGCCGTGTCTGTAATTCTTGGCCGGCGTTTCTTAGCTTTTACCCATCACATTCCACATCCATGCACTCGTCATACAACCTCTGAATCCGCCCGTCGTGGACAAATGTGTTTGACAAACGCCCAGTCGGCGGCTTTAGTTTGAGTCCCCGATGTCGTAATTGAAGAGAACGTCTGCTGTCTTCCTGTGAAACCTAAGACCACCTGCATCAAGAAAGCAAATGCAGCTCTTATGATTTAAACATAGGCCGGATTTTTGTCCAGATGTAGGTCCCCTATCACAGCAGCAACGTCGATATTAGTGTTGACGGATAACTTAAATTGTTAATTTGCAAACTACTTAGATCTTTGCGAGCGCCCATTGAGTTGTACAAAAGCTAGAGATACTTCTTAATTACTTCATAATTAGATTTCTGCTTTTACAAAAGCCGTCCAAAACATTACAACAAAGACTAGTGTTTGCTGTTCCTATTCATTTCCCGTTATACTAAACAAAGGACAGATATAAGTGCGCTTCAAATAGTTAATTTTGACAGTGAACTCATTTTTTTTGTTTTAAAACTGTACTTTCAGAATTTACGGAAATGAAGTCCAAGAGTCTGACGAGTGAGCTGATTTCACCAACAAAGCTGGAGAGCCTGGAGCCGAGCATGTGCCGGGACAGAGACGTCTCCCAGGCCCTGGACAAGAACCACACGGGAAAGCCAGCCGTTGACGCCTCGCCCACATCACGCATGCTCAGCTCTCCGGATGAATCAAGCGACCGTTTGTCAACGGGTGACGAGTGCAAAAAAGACGACCCCGATGACGCGGATGAAGACAGTGATGCAAAGAAAAAGAAGCGAAGGAACCGGACTACGTTCACGAGTTTCCAGCTGGAGGAGATGGAGCGAGTGTTTCAGAAGACTCATTACCCGGATGTGTATGCACGAGAGCAACTGGCTCTCCGCTGTAATCTCACAGAAGCCCGCGTACAGGTCAGTTTGTGTCCACTTTGTTTTTTTTGTCTGTTCTTTTGTTGTTCAAGTAGCGTCCAGGGAAAATACTAAATACATTTTTTTGCTTCCCTTATTGTGAATAAAGCAGCTGTTACATATTTAAACACTATAATCATATCTTAGTTTAGAACGAGTGTTAAAACATTTATTTAGTATAACCTTCCAGCTCTATCATGACATTTTGTACGTGGCGCAATACTAGAGCATTCTAAATCATTCAACGTCTTCAAGTCACTAATTAAACTAAACATTAAAAAGCCATATACATGTTAAAATTTGGATAATGTTCACACAATACAAAGTAAGTGCATTTTGTTAATATATGAGATTTCTCAGTTGAAGAATAACTGACGCCCAGAGTAGGGACGCCAGTATTAGAAATGTTCCTGAGACTGCCTACCCATCCAGGAGCGATGGGTGCATTTAAATAGATATAAAACATATTCTGACAAGAAGAAGATAGCTTATTTATTTGAACAGGAAGAAACCCATTTGTACTTTTACTAATATACAAAAAAATAATCCCTTGGGTGTCTTGATACAGACAGCCACCAAAGAAAATCAAGCACTAAAATCTCCTGAGCGTTTTCAAATGGCGACATACTCATGAGGGGTCTTAATAGCGCGTATGGCACATTTTGTCAAAAGTAGAGCCTACACTTATAACAAGATGCTGAAAAATGGTATGTTCGCAACAGATAGTTAATTTACATCATTCTGAGAAAATATTTAAGGTCGATTTACCACAGATTTATTCATGGTTTATTTGATTATCCAAGAACTCCCCTTATGTTATGTAAGTGGTGCTTTGGATAAGATTTCAAGAAATGATAAATGTAAGGGCTTCATTTCTATTAATTTCGTTAAAAACGTTTACGGAACATTAATATCCTTTCAGAATGCCCTCGGCATCTTTTTAATAAGAAGAATCTATTTTTCTACCTTATTTTCATAACGAACCCAACAAACCAGTATTGTACTTAACAATTTTAACAAAAAAATCCAAAATATAACTAGATAATCATTTAAAATATGATAATTTGTTACCAACAGCTTCGCCATGTTCCTGAGTGTTATTCCTTGGTGTCCACGACTCGAATTCTGTTCAGACAGAAACCGGGAACCACAATAAGCATGAGCTTCATGTTGAGCAAACGATATCTAAAAGCCATCAACTGGTCGCTAACTTTATCAACTTAAAATAAGTTTAAATATAATTAACGGCATATTTGATATTTACCCCATACCTTGTGAAAAGGTGGAGTCGCGGTAACGTGCAGAGGGCTGGGTAAAAACCTCCGCCGAAAAGATGCATGTTCATAGTTACCAAGGCGTCGTGAATGTTATGTGTCGCTTGAAAAAGTCACGCGCGTACAATTCAGACATCACAAATGTATCAATGTTATAATTTAAGAAAATTATTACGCACTGAAGGCACCCCTATGAATTCTACTGGCACGGTGTAGAAAAACAGTATAAAAAGCGAGCCCTCGGTTCCGAGTTGTCTGAGATGTTTTTCTGATCTTATGCTTTTTGACAATTTACAGCGTTCATAATTCCTTCGTGCGTATAATGATTTTTATGAATCCGAGAGAATTCATTATTTCAAAGACCCGGATCATACCGGGGCCCAGTTATTAAGTAATTTACAAATAATCAGCTGGATGTAGACATGTTTTAAAACAAATTAACGACCCCTTCTCCAGGACGAACACGGTTTTATGATTTTCTCTCTTAGAGAAACAAACTATCTTACATAACAGTTGCATTATAATTATTAATTTATTGCTTTTGGAATAGAATTTTGGAACGCCAATGCGTCTCGTTCAAGAAATGGATTAACGGCAGCCAATAGGCTTATGAGTAATTTGACTTAAAAATTCCATCAACAGTGCAGGTTAACTGAATTCATCTTGTTCGCGTGTTTACGGGAGAATTTAAATACGAACGGTAAATCATCCCATTCAGCTCATAATCTTTCCAATTTAAAACATTAGTTAACCAAAATGCTTTATAATTGCCACAATTGGCCGAAACTACAGAAAACGAGAGAGAATCAAATTACAGTAATTGAATTACTTTAATAATACGGCCTTACTTATCAGTATAACGGCTATGATGCTTAATAAAGATAACTTACTGCATAGGGATTTTATAGCCTTCTGTCTTACCATTTTAACAAGTGTTAACAGATTTTGATTGTAGAAAATTTCCGGGTTTTCGACGTGAGAGCTATTATTCTATGGGAATTAGAAACAACCACCAACCCTTTATTAATGTCATTTATATTAATTATATTTTATTTTTAGTTGTGCGTTACCCAAGAATTTTCCCCAAAGAATCTGTACCAGAAACTTCTGAATCGTTAAGACACCGTCACGATTACATGTCATAGCGCAGTGGCCTAACACAACGATATTTACATCTTTCTTTAGGAAATTGTCGAACAATGCATTAAAAAAACTGTTTTAAATAGTAACTCAATATCATTAGTTAAAGATATAATAAACTTTAATACAATGTTGATTTTTAAAACAGTAGAGCACACATGCAGACTGAAAAGGAGAAAATAAGAAATGCCGAATTACTGTGCGAGCCTGCCTAAAGTAAAAGTGAACTTTCAACGTTATAACAGCATTTCAGAACAACAAATAACCAAAAAAAATGTTCACACAAAACAGTTTTAATTTAATAGTTTAATATAATTTAAAACATTTTAAGTATACGTAGTGTGTTCAGGAGACATAGGTTTTATCCCAGGGATCAAAAGGAAGCCGACGAGACCCCGACAGGAGTTTAATGTTTCCCCGTGCTCTAGTTGGCTCCAACTACATCGAGTGAAAACACTTTTTCTTTATGCTGAAATTGAAATCGCGGCGAACTCCATGATAAAACATATATTCCCGCTGAGCTCTAATGGTTTTATGGATGCGATTGTAACTTAACTGTGCTATAAAACCATGTCGTGAGTTTAGTGCTGATTTTTTCTTGCAATTCTACCAAGGAGGGACCACGATCAGAACTCATTTTTTACCTTTAGAAATTGGCCGCTTTTGTATTATAAATTTGAATCGGTCCGTATGATATAAAAAAAAATATCTTATAAACAATCTAGGAACACTGATGGAGATGTTTTAGACAATTATTTAACAAGATAGTGGGGAAATACAATAAGTAATAAAATTTAAGTACCGCGTAATAACTATAGAATAAAACTAAAGCATGTAAATGAAACAGGAAAATGCTATTCAGGAAAATGCTATTCAGACACATATTAAACTAAAAGTTCTGAATACGAAATAACGATACGATTTAAAGTATGTATATATTTGCTTTTATATACCATACAATTGTTGACAATTAAAGAAAAAAGTTTAGCATTTGGTATTAATAGTTCGATTACTTTATGGGTAAAAACCAGTATTGGTTGATTAGGAATTCTTTTCGTGAACCCACAAAATCGGAGGTGGACGCCTCTACCACTACCAACACCACTCAAATATATACTTTAGCTTCATTCAGTGATAAACAACAGTCATCAGTATCTTTAACTTAACTGGAATTGCTTGTTATATTAATAAATCGTACGTTTCCGTCTGGGAATGGTAGTAATACAGTTACTCGTAGGTTTCAGTCTGGGAATTGTTGATATACAGTTAACTCGTACGTTTCCGCCTGGGAATGGTTGTAATACAGTTACTCGTACGTTTCCGCCTGGGAATGGTTGTAATACAGTTAACTCGTACGTTTCCGTCTGGGAATGGTAGTAATACAGTTAACTCGTACGTTTCCGCCTGGGAATGGTTGTAATACAGTTAACTCGTACGTTTCCGCCTGGGAATGGTTGTAATACAGTTACTCGTACGTTTCCGCCTGGGAATGGTTGTAATACAGTTAACTCGTACGTTTCCGTCTGGGAATGGTTGTAATACAGTTACTCGTACGTTTCCGTCTGGGAATGGTTGTACTACAGTTACTCGTACGTTTCCGTCTGGGAATGGTTGTAATGCAGTTAACTCGTATGTTTACGTCTGGGAATGGTTGATATACAGTAACTCGTACTCTTCCCACTGGAAAAGGTTGTTATACAGTAAACTCGTATGCTTCGGAGCAAATTCTTGAATTATCACTTAAATTGCATTTTGTGGTACTCTGTAATATTCCTGAAAATTCAGCTTATAGTTTTTGTATACACAAATCCCAATAACTTATCTGGGAATAAAATCATTACATGTTAATGTAATTTTAAGAACTCCTCAATACCGCTTCCATTTTACATCCAAGGTTTGGGGTATTTTTTCAACATTATTACATTCTCACCATGAAGTGGATTGACTAAGATTTTTCCAAAGACCTAATCAGCCTGGAAGTGTGGGGTAGGCTTGATTATTCAAAGATTCATGATAAATCTTCGCTAATGTGATTTTCTCAGCTGTATACTAAATCAAAATAAGATATATCATTACAGAATAGTATTTCTGGGCGTTAGATTTACAAAATCTAAACGGATGAGTTTATTACTTTTTCTTTGGTGTTTCATTTCAATTAAGTTAAACGCTGATTGTCAATATTTAATTAACTTTATGATTTATTGCATGCGCAACACTTACACATTTCTAGAAGCATTGCACAAGTGTTATATAATACACAGGGCATACGCAATACCCGACATCGAAACATGCCAAAGAAGTGTTCCATAAACCATGACAATGTTTTAAAATAAAACTACTATAACATTATTCATACACTTGTCTTCCGCGTTCTGATTAAACGATACATTATAAATCGATATTTATTTTTGTTTTACTATATTATTTTTAATTTCAAGTGATTTTTTTATTCTAAACACAAAATAACTCTATCTGAACTCGCATTTTGGTTGAATGGATTTGTTTGATATTTCTACGACCGAAAAGAGAACAAAGCTTTTGAAATATCAATTGAATCAATCTAGCAAACTGCATTGCATATTGTAAAGAAAACTGGAAGCATGCACTGTCTGTCTGATCAATGAACGTGATTCCTTGTAACCTTTTTAACGCGCAAACCTTACTATACACAATACAAAAAAAACTGACTCAACAAGTGGCCATAAGAAAAACAACAACATAAGCAATGAATTCAAAAAAAAAAGAAGAAAGAGAACGGAACGCTCGTCTGAAGAACTCGAAGTTACAGCTCGATTATCTTTAATCCTGTATCAAGGTCCGCCCTCACCCGATAAACCCCGCCTACTCAGTCAGACTGGCGGCTGGCATCAAGCACACGAGGTCTCGTGTATCAATTATGACTCTACAAAACTTCAAAGTATGAAAATTGATATAACTGATCTGCGTTTTGTGTATGTTTTATATCCATTTTTTATCAAAGAAAATTGTTGATTATATATAGCGGTAGGCAAAGTGGTATTTTTCATTAAAAAATGACTCGATATGAGGCTCTTTACTTATATAACAGTCGACTCTTCATCATCGGCTTGGACTTAAACTTAACGTTATATTTCACGGGATGACATACGTTTTCATGTGCAATAAACGCAATAGTATCTTATGATGTTACCCCAAAACAACACCAGCGGCAAAATTTGACTGAAGTAAAATGATACAAGTACGAGTTTTAGCAGAGTCGCTGGTATGAGTTAGGTAGCTTCGCTGTCCAAGTCTCATTTTCAATGACAGAGGTAACAGCCATCTCCGTGTCTTCATCATGTCAGCTCGTTTACAGAAAAGTCTGGCAGTGTTTGTGGAACATGTAATGCAATATTTCCTACGTAATTCGCCTGATAATGTCTGGTGTCTGATGCCGACATGACCGGACCACGAGTCAGCCGTCAAGGGAGGTAACGATAAACACACAGACAGATGACTGTCGGATACCGTCGGAACAAATTGAACGCCCCCATAAGAGTGACACTCGTAATTAAAACATTGATAAAACTGTCAGCACTTGTTTAGATTTCGAATTTACTGATGAAATAGTGAAACGATACGGACATTTTCCAGTCAAGCCATGCAACATGCACCCAGAGACTATTTTCAGTTTGATTGTAATAGTTATTTCAGCAAGTACGTAAGGAAAGAAACTAGATCAAACCCAAACAAAATAAAACATTAAGAAACACAAAGACAAGTAGCATTCACAAACAAATATGGCCATACAAAGGTAAAGCAAAGTAAATTTCAATGATTTATATCTTCTTTGATCAAACTATATCTAAACATATTGATGTTGCGTCTATGTTGCTAAACGTTTTCTTTGCTGTTTTTCTTCTTTAAACTGTCATGGGTCTTCTTGGTTTGGAAATTACCTGTATTGAACTGTTTATTTATATGGCTAACTCATTTTAAATTCTTTGTATACCAGTCTTATAAAGTACCATTAATAAACAGCCTATCTTACACTATTTGCCAAAACACACAACTATTTATCAATACGTAACTACATAATGCTGATTACATTTTTTTCGAGAAAAAACTTAAAAGCAATAAACAGAACAACTAACAATGATGAAAGCATGACGCATGCACACACAAAACACACACATCAAACAAACCTTTCAAACAAACATGTAGAAAAACAAAATCGGAAAAAAGGTAAATTAGTGAATCATAATGTGTCTTTCAAGTGTCTGTGTGATAGTAAAATGGTAACATAGAAGTAGGATATACCATGTAATGTCGTGTTTTTTGCCTATCTATAATGTTTTTGAACCGGCAAACCTTCACTTTTTGTGACTGCACATATTTATGTGATTACACCTTTATCGTATTTAAAGTTGGTATGTCATATAACATACATATATAGACCAGATATAATACCAATAAATGATCATTTAAGATAGTTAACGTGTTTCTAATAAATCATTTAATTTACACATAACTGTTACTCTGTTTCACTGTTCCCTGAAATACGGTTATGAGCACCTTTCAGTCAGTTTTTGTAGTTCATACTTTTGCACATTGTCTTCAAAATCAACGTTTTCGTAGTTTAATTTGTGTGATGAGTTTTTTGATATACATAATGAATAAAGTTAAAAAAATAGAAGTTCAAAAATGTAGAAGATGAGTGGGTGGGGCAGATATTTTATGGACGTGAGAGAAGAGTCACATCAAAGGAGCTTCCCACATATAGCAACGGATTTCACGGGCAGTGGTTAATGAAAAAGGGCACACATAAACACTAATATTACCTTCACATCAGAATTTGAAATATGGAATTAACTCAAATTTAGCGTATCATTAATGCTTCTGATAGATGTCTTGTATTAACATGATTAATGAGGTTTTATAAAGAGGTGTATATGTGGGAAATTTTGTATTTAAACTTATTAAGTTAATTAAGGAGTAAATGACTTTCTGTGAAGTTTTAACGTATGCGACGCGCGATACATACATAGCATAATTTAAGAAACAGCTTTGGTTAACATGAACAAACACACATAACATACATACCTAGTTAATGTATTTGCACAAGTTATGTACGTAAAAATTTATACAGTAATTGAATTTTTACAAAATACATATACGTTGTTAATTTGCACCCATTTTGGCAGCGTTGACGAAATATTTGCTCCAGAGCACATGCTGTATTAATGTCATGTGGTATAAATTTATTATGAGTCTATTTTGCAGCAACAACTGTGAAAAACAACAACAAATATAAAACTAAAATTCATGCATATTTTCAAGTTAATGATTATAACAATAATGCTCATAATTTATTCCAGACTGAGAAATGAAAATATTTATTCAGGGACATATTTAGAATGTTTCCTGTCAAAAAAGTATTTAAAAAATTATTTGTTTTTTAAGTGATATGTATTAACCTGGAGTGTTTTGTGTTTGCAGGTATGGTTCCAGAACCGGCGAGCCAAGTGGCGGAAGCGCGAGCGGTACGGTCAGTTCCAGGGCATGCGCACCATGGGGCCCGGCGGTATGGGGTATGAAATGGCCGCCATCTCACCCAGGCATGACCCTTACGCACAGGTACGGCCGGGACTGTATAATTTTTTGTACAATAACGATCTTAAAAACAATAATAATAATAATTATTATTATTATTATAAATCATAATTATATAATAATAATAATAATAATAATAATAATAATAATAATAATAATAATATTATTATTATAATTATAAAAATTATAAAAATAATAATAATAGTAATAATAATAATAATAATAATAATAATAAGTATAATAATAATAATAATAATAATTATATAATAAAAATTATAATATTAATAATAATAATAATAATACTTTGCTCAATTTTTTTATTTTTCTTATTTTTATCACTGTAGTTCTATTATTTTTTTATGATTAATTGAAAAAAATAAAGCAAACATTTTTTTTAACGTTCAGATGCAGCAACTTCCATGGAACGCCGGTCACAACCCTTATGGTATGCCGGACAACAACTGCATGGCACCAACTCAGCACGTGCCGAACTTTATGGGCCTTGCTCATGCCGGGAACCTAGCTTCATACCCGGTACATGCGCAGACACCTTCGTCAATGGGGAACGTGAGTCCGCCGGAAATAGACCCTCGGGAGAACACAGAACTACGTAGCTCGAGTATCTCGGCTCTCAGATATAAGGCGAGGGAGCATAGTGTATCAATGGGAATATTCGGTGCCTATGCCAAGTGATGTGTTAAACTGTGCTATATGTGTTGTGTGACTAGTGAAACTTTTATGTGGTTAAGGGTAAATTGCAATCTTGTCACAATGTGAATTATTCCCCCTTTGACTTTATCATGTTGGTGTCTGCTTTGACACAGCAATCTTTGCTGCTATTTTCACGAGTTTGTTATTAATTTGTCTGATAACAATTCATTGTATTTAGTATTTCAACTTTGAATACTTTGCCTATAGTATTACAAAGACATGTTATTCATTTTCGTTTATGAACACTGAACAAACAAGTGAAAGGCAACCTATGAGCATTTGACGACAAGTCAACAACGAGGCTCATATAAATCTTACTTCTAGAAGATTTTCTGTTTTAACTGTGTCAATGGGAATCCTTCATTTATTTGTCATTACTTCAGGTGTTAAAGGTTTTCGACAGGCTATTTGTGTTGGGTTTTTTCATTTACTGGACATATTTAATAGAAGAAATAAATGTTCATGATGCATGCTTTGTTGAAGCTGTTCCTCTCGTTGTGTCCATATCCATCGGCCCATTTTGTAAAGTTAATGTGACTGTGATCTTTACACACGGTACACTTAACAGATCAGTTCAAACTGCAAGTCGGTCTGTTACTGTACTGTATGTTAACACTGCACCATTTCTGATACAAACTGCACCATATGTGTATTATCTTAAAATCTGCGACATAGGTGAAATTATTTATGTTATACAATCCTGCGCCATAAGTGCAGCGAAAAAAGACGTCTGATGTGATGTCACCTGAGCACAACATGCTAGGTTGTAGTGATCGCAGATGCCGTCTGTCTTCAGTTTCCCGTCGTCATCATTTTGTGAACAGTAGATTTTTTTCTATTTAATCAATTGAATGATTGTATTTATGGAATCATGTCCAATTTCGGGTCAAATTTGGTAAAAATGGGTAATTTAATGAAAAACCAGAAAAACTCATAAACACTAAGGATGTCGACAACATCATTTAAACGGCAGGAACTTAGATTTACTCGTGTCGTGCCATTTTGCAAAATGCATTTCCATTTGTGCACATTCACGAAATCTACAGTTCTAGACTGCATTGTTATGCCTGTACACTTTTCGGAAAAAAAGCTTAAACAGGAGCTGTTCCCCATTATTTGATGGAATTTGAGTCTTCATATTGTTTTCATCCGTACATGATCTAAACAGCACTGTATAGCTCAAACATGGTGCAGGCAAAACTCCATCGCTAGGGACGTTTCGGCAGTATTTCTGTATTTTGGAAGGCCTGAGGTTATGGCTGGTCAGCGCCATCACCCCAGAACCCTGTTGCTTTATTGTATTTAAATGACAACACTTCACTTAATTGTAAATTACAGGACGTCTCTGTGTGATATTTATTAACGATTTTTAGGTTGTCTTGATTAATATCCATTTGCATTTTTTGGTCTTAATTATGCAGTTACACTTATTTCTTTTCCCGTTCATGTATATGAAAACACTAAGAACTATTTCACTCTTTCATACCCGAATTGCAGAAACAAATAAACTTTAAGTATAAACAAATAGGCTGGTTTTAGTGGGTTGCGAATCCACGTCGTTACAGTCAATGAAAAAAAATAGAAAACTGACAACAAAACTTCACGCCAACAAGGACGCATTCACAAACATTAGTATAACTTAACATTTCAGCCTTGTGTTGAGGCGCGTTACTAACGCTTTTCGAAATCGTGGACAAGATAAAATAAGTGCATTTTACAAAAATACATGAGCGAGTCCCTTTAAGATCAGAGATACGTAAGAAATGCTCTATCTGAAGTAAACTTAAACAATCCGAAGGCACATGTATTCTAATTTCAATCTTGCACAAAACAGACTTTTGTCTCAAGTAAAAGCACTGCATCTTTTATCCGACTACAAAATAGTATTGCTTTTTGTCGTCTTGTGTCTGTTGCCGAAACCTCTGTGCTTAACTTATTGATAATAATAAACTAAGCCCGTGTACTTTTCATATCTTGATCAGGAAAATAACATCGTGGCCCGATCTCGATCTTATATTAGAACGACATTTTGAACCTAACTTCACAGGTCGGTTCTTGATTTTGAAACTTATTCGAGGTTATTGAAATTAATATTATCTCTTTTAAAATACATATAGGTACTGCTGCGCACCAAAACGAAGGCTCTGTAACTCGTTTATACGCGAGTAGCCTCTGTGGTAGAGCGGTTAAGAGTCCCTGATTTTAAATCACTCACTTTTCCATGGATTGAAAGTCCTTGTGCAATTCCGATCGCAGACTATGTCTTACTAAGTGAGAAAACAATTACGGTTTATAACGAAATATGGGGACAGCAGTACTGTTTCTTTTTTCAAGGAACGATGCTTATTTCAACTGCCCGCCTCTACATCACTCGTAAAACGATTTACCTGGAGAAAACCCATTTGTCCGGCTTGGTGACCACTAACCTAACTCACATGCACACAGGTCGGGAATCGAACCCGGGAAGCCTTGATGAGAAGCGAGTTCGCTTACCAATATGCTAACCGGGCAACCAAGTAGTGTTGCACTGGCGCCAAAAACCCATTAAATCGTTTTTGGTTGGATTAAAAGACACGAGCCACATCTTTGACCATGATAGGATACGAGAAAGATCTGAGTTATGATTGCAGAGGATCGCATCGGATCGTCAACAATGATGTAGAGGCTTGCTTCCACAGCAAAGTGACGGATATTGGACTGAATGTCAGAAACAATGTCATTGATATAATAAAGAAAGGAAAGTGGTCCTTTGATTGAGTCTTCGGGGACACTAGCGTGCGTGTCATATTCCCACCCTCCAATGTGCACTGTGCTGCCTAGGCCATGCACTAAGAATCACACAGGCCGTCGCATAGAATTTTTGTTTCTCATTAAATTCTTGATTCCTCTTTATCCTCTTTCAAACCTGATATGATAAACATAAAATTATCACAAACTTATCGTCTACAAGGTCAACAAATGTCTTCCATCCTTTCCAATCGAAGATACCAAACCTCCGCCATCAAACGTTTCATAGTCATTACTCAGTTACAAAACACTTTTCTGCACAATGGTTTTAAGAAGATGGTAGTTTAGGATAATATGGAGTTTAATTGAAGGCATTCCAACACATGTATGTTTCTTTGCTTCCTCATCTACGACTGCTGTGGTGGGCGATTAAAAAATTATAATTGCAAACATACTCTGAGTTCAATATTTTATTTTTCATTATCATGTGTAAATGTACGTCAATATCCCACACCGTTGCGTTACTCTTCGCCAATGATCCTGGACTGGGCAACAAAACCTTCCTGCCTTACGAACCAAACACTTATCGGCGCCCTGAAAGTACTTACCTTGATATTAATTAAATAGTTCTGTATTGTGTGGTGAAGTTTGTTGTGAGTTTTATTCTGCCTTTTGGTCAATTTGTCCCGATACCGTTGGTCGTTTTTCGCTGTATTGTTTTGTTATTAATGTATTTGACAATCGTTAAAAAAATAATTATGCGGCGCTGAAGGACGCATTAAGTTATTTATGCCTGTAGCTCACGTCTGAGGTATATGCGTTATTTTACTTTTAAAAAATCGAAAAATTACACTGAAAACCGAAAATCATCACAATATCAAAACAAGATCTTATTTTCGATTTAAAAGAGTATTTTCATCACTGTGATGGAAAACATAAGGGCGTTTAACTGAAAGGTCAAAACTAAGGTACGTAAATGAATAAATTATATGTCGGTACTGAGCTCTTGACATACATAAAATGCATGCTATAGATAAGAACAAGCTTAATAGTTTGTACCTCTTGCGATATATTTGTCTCAAATGGCAGACTGGAAAATAAGGTGTAAACATGTTGACTTTTTTTGGAAAAATACATTAACGAACTTTTCTCAAAATGTATCTTTAAAAGTTCTACAAAGCCTTCTACATTTATGTTTTAAAATATCACTGCCAATCCTTTAGAAATTATTGTAAAGATTCATTCATTTGGTATTGAACCACTATATTGTATTGAAGTTTGAAGTACGAATTTATTAGAATAGTTGAATGATTTTTCATTTTTGGCATCTACCGTTGGTCTTTACTGTTTGTTCAACCTAATGCAACGTATTGATTTCTGTATCGAGAAAAATAAACAATGAGACGGTCGGGTATTTTATTTCTCAATGAGACTTATTGATTCCAAGAAATATATTGGCATGCCTCTGTTCTGAATCTGGTGGCAAACATTTTGATCATGATCGATTAAACGGGTTGAAGTGATAGCTTACAAGTAAAATGGCTCGGATGAAACTAGTGTGGAGATGGGACGGAGTTTCGTTTTTGGTGATAATTTGGATACTGATGTGTCTAGAAATCACCGGTGAGTTGTAATACAACGTCAACTGTTTGTTCACCAAGATCCTTTAAACCAACGTTCTTTGTTTTTTTTGCGCTTCACAATTGTATACCTAAAAGATTTATTTCACTGAACGTTTTTTCGTATAAGTGTGTATTTTTTTTGCAATCCGTTATATTTACTATAGTAACAAATGAGATTATTATTGGAGTCAACTTTGACCAACATCCAACTCCACAGCCGCAATGCAATTTATATATAGTGTTTTCTCTGTTACATCAAAACACAACTAAAGACTCGGTAACTTTATCATGTACATGTCCACCCACTGTTTTCAAACAAATTACTGTCTGAACATGATTAGTTGATGAAAACAAATGTCCAAGCCTGAAAGTCAAGATAATTAAACATTCAGCAAAGCATTCAAAAGTATTTCTGTTAAGGTTACTAAAACAAGTGCGCATAAAAAACTACCATTTGATTGTGTTAGTTCTAACCAAATACAACACTACAAATTGAATGTGTTAGTTCAAACGAAATACAAATGTGTTAAATAAATAAAATACATTGATGATATAGATCTTGAATACTATTTACTGTTTTTTATTTTTTATTTTAGATGTTCATGGTACTAAATGTTACCGAAACGAAGATATTGGTGAGATCCCGGCCAACGTGTACTACTGCAGCGAGGGCGAGAAGACAGAGTGTTGTGAAGAGGACGAACAGTTTACATGTTGCGAACCTCAAGCCAAGAAAACACTGTAAGTAATGATGAAAACTAGCGAGTCCGACACGGCAGAATGTTGTGAACAGGACGAACAGTTTACATGTTGCGAACCTCAAGCCAAGAAAACACTGTAAGTATAGATGAAAACTAGCGAGGCCGACAAGACAGAATGTTGTGAACAGGTCGAACAGTTTACATGCAAGAAAACGCTGTCAAAATGGGGGCCATGGTAAGTAAACAATGCCTTACTCACAAACATATACAGCCAATGTATTGTACATATGAACACTGTAGCATGGGCGACACGACTAAAAGGTACACTGTATATAGGAAAAGCAGTGTACATGCATTGAAATACGAAATAACTCGAGTGTCCACTGAGGCGACCGCATGTTGTAAGGAGTGTGGACAGTTTACATGTCGTAAACCTCAGTCCACAGATAACAATGAAGGTATCAAAACTCACTGGGCGAGGCTGCCAGAATCCTGTAATGTAAAAAACTGGCCAAGATAACTCTGAAATAACAGATGGCCACTGTCGCGAGCACGACACATTCATACAACTCTGAAGCTAGAGCCACACATGCTGGTGACCACTGTAACTAGGACTATACAAACATGTGACTACTGTAGTAAGAACCAAACATATAGGTGACTGTTGTAGCTGAAACCACAAATATAGGTGACCGCTGTAGCTAAAACCACACATATAAGTGACCACTGTTGCTAAAACCACAAATACATGTGGCAACTGTAGAGAGAACCACAAAAAGGTGAGCAGTAAAGCTAGAACCACAAATACAGGTGACCACTGTAGCTAGAACCACAAATACAGGTTACCACTGTCTCTAGAACCACAAATATAGGTGACCACTGTAGCTAGAACAACAAATACGGGTGACAACTGTAGCTAGCACTACAAAATAGGTGTAGCTAGAACCACGAATTCAGGTGACCAATGTTGCCTGAGACCACAGTAGCAAAAACAATAAATACAGGTCACCATCGCAGCTAGAACAACACATATAGGTGACCTGTGGAACTGGAACCACTAGAAGGTGACCACTGTAGTTGAACCACAAATATAGGTGACCACTGTAGCTAGACCCACAAATATGGGTGACCACTATAGCTAGAACCATACATATAGGTGACCACTGTAGCTAGAACAACACATATATGTGACCACTGTAGCTAGATTTACAAATACAGGTGACCGCTGTAGTAAGATGGACAAATAAAGGTGGTCACTGTAGCTTTAGCGCCAATACAGGTTGTCACAGTAGTTAGCTAGATCGACATATACAGGTAAACAGTGTAGCTAAAGCGACAATACAGGTTGTCACTGCAGCTAGGTCGACAAATACAGGTAACCACTGTATCTGAAGCGACAATACAGGTGGTCACTGTAGCAAGCTCGACGAATACAGGTAACCACTGTATCTAAAGCGACAATACAGGTGGTCACTGCAGCTAGCTCGACGAGTACAGGTAACCACTGTATCTAAAGCGAAAATATAGGTGGTCACTGCAGCTAGCTCGACGAATACAGGTAACCACTGTATCTGAAGCGACAATACAGGTGGTCACTGCAGTTAGCTCGACGAATACAGGTAACCACTGTATCTGAAGCGACAATACAGGTGGTCACTGAAGCTAGCTCAACGAATACAGGTAACCACTGTCTCTAAAGCGACACTGCAGGTGGTCACTGCAGCAAGCTCGACGAATACAGGTAACCAATGTATCTGAAGCGACAATGCAGGCGGTCACTTCAGCTAGAATGACGATTACGGGTAGCCGCTGTGGCTAAGGCGACATTAAAGGTGGTCACTGTAGCAAGCTCGACGAATACGGTTGACAACTTTGGTAAAGCGATACATACAGGTGACCATTGTAGCTAGAACCACACATACAGGTGACCATTATAGCTAGTACCACACATACATGTGACCATTGTAGCTAGAACCACACATACAGGTGACCATTGTAGTTAGAACCACACATACAGGTGACCATTGTAGCTAGAACCACACATACAGGTGAACACTGTAGATAGAACCAAACATACAGGTGAACACTGTAGATAGAACCACATATACAGGTGACCATTGTAGCTAGAACCACACATACAGGTGAACACTGTAGCTAGAACAACAAATATAGGTGGCCACTGTAGCTAGAACCACAAATACGGGTGACCACTGTAGCTAGAACCATACATATAGGGGACCACTGTAGCTTGAACAACACATACATGAGGCCACTGTCGCTAGATTTACAAATACAGGTGACCACTGCAGTTAGATGGACAAATACAGGTGGTCACTGTAGCTTTAGTGCCAATACCGGTTGTCACTGTAGCTAGATCGACATGTACAGGTAATCACTGTAGCTAAAGCGACAATACAGGTGGTCACTGTAACTAGATCGACATGTACAGGTAATCACTGTAACTAAAGCGACAATACAGGTGGTCACTGTAGCTTGGTCGACAATTACGGGTGACCATTTTAGCAAGATCGACATAAAAGGGTATACCGCTGTAGCTAAAGCGACAATACAGGTGATCACTGCAGCTAGGTCGACGAATACGGGTAACCACTGTGGCTAAGGCAACAATATAAGTGGTCACTGCAGCTAGATCGACGAGTACGGGTAACCGCTGTGGCTAAGGCAACAATATAAGTGGTCACTGCAGCTAGATCGACGAGTACGGGTAACCGCTGTGGCTAAGGCAACAATATAAGTGGTCACTGCAGCTAGATCGACGAGTACGGGTAACCGCTGTGGCTAAGGCAACAATATAAGTGGTCACTGCAGCTAGATCGACGAGTACGGGTAACCGCTGTGGCTAAGGCAACAATATAAGTGGTCACTGCAGCTAGATCGACGAGTACGGGTAACCGCTGTGGCTAATGCAACAATATAAGTGGTCACTGCAGCTAGATCGACGAGTACGGGAAACCGCTGTGGCTAAGGCAACAATATAAGTGGTCACTGCAGCTAGATCGACGAGTACGGGTAACCGCTGTGGCTAAGGCAACAATATAAGTGGTCACTGCAGCTAGATCGACGAGTACGGGTAACCGCTGTGGCTAGAGAAACAATATAAGTGGTCACTGCAGCTAGATCGACGAGTACGGGTAACCGTTGTGGCTAAGGCAACAATATAAGTGGTCACTGCAGCTAGATCGACGAGTACGGGTAACCGCTGTGGCTAAGGCGACAATACATGTGGTCACTGCAGCTAGCTCGACGAATGCGGGTAACCGCTGTAGTTCAAGCGACAATACAGGTGGTCACTTAACCTAGATCGACAAATATGGTTGACAACTGTTGCTAAAGCGATACATACAGCTGACCATTGTAGCTAGTACCAGACATACAGGTGACCATTATAGCTAGTACCACACATACAGGTGAACACTGTAGCTAAAACCCGACTACAGGTGACCATTGTAGCTAGAACCACACATACAGGTTACCATTGTTGCTAGAACCGCACATACAGGTGAACACTGAAGTTAGAACCACAAATAAAGGTGACCACCGCAGCTAGAACCACAAATACAGGTGACCACTGTAGCTAGCACCACAACAATAGGTGTAGCTAAAACCACGAATTCAGTTGACCAATGTTGCCTGAGCCCCAAATATAGGTGACCACTGTAGCTAGAACCACATATACAGAGACCACCGTAGCAAAAACAAAAAATACAGGTGAACATAGCAGCTAGAACACATATAGATGACCACTGTAGCTAGAACCACACATACAGGTGATCATTGTAGCTAGAACCACACATGCAGGTGACCATTGTAGCTAGAACCACACATACAGGTGACCATTGTAGCTAGAACCACACATACAGGTGACCATTGTAACAAGAACCACACATACAGGTGAACACTGTAGCTAGAACCACACATATAGATGACCACTGTAGCTAGAACCACACATACAGGTGACCATTGTAGCTAGAACCACACATACAGGTGACCATTGTAGCTAGAACCACACATACAGGTGACCATTATAGCTAGTACCACACATACATGTGACCATTGTAGCTAGAACCACACATACAGGTGACCATTGTAGTTAGAACCACACATACAGGTGACCATTGTAGCTAGAACCACACATACAGGTGAACACTGTAGATAGAACCAAACATACAGGTGAACACTGTAGATAGAACCACATATACAGGTGACCATTGTAGCTAGAACCACACATACAGGTGAACACTGTAGCTAGAACAACAAATATAGGTGGCCACTGTAGCTAGAACCACAAATACGGGTGACCACTGTAGCTAGAACCATACATATAGGGGACCACTGTAGCTTGAACAACACATACATGAGGCCACTGTCGCTAGATTTACAAATACAGGTGACCACTGCAGTTAGATGGACAAATACAGGTGGTCACTGTAGCTTTAGTGCCAATACCGGTTGTCACTGTAGCTAGATCGACATGTACAGGTAATCACTGTAGCTAAAGCGACAATACAGGTGGTCACTGTAACTAGATCGACATGTACAGGTAATCACTGTAACTAAAGCGACAATACAGGTGGTCACTGTAGCTTGGTCGACAATTACGGGTGACCATTTTAGCAAGATCGACATAAAAGGGTATACCGCTGTAGCTAAAGCGACAATACAGGTGATCACTGCAGCTAGGTCGACGAATACGGGTAACCACTGTGGCTAAGGCAACAATATAAGTGGTCACTGCAGCTAGATCGACGAGTACGGGTAACCGCTGTGGCTAAGGCAACAATATAAGTGGTCACTGCAGCTAGATCGACGAGTACGGGTAACCGCTGTGGCTAAGGCAACAATATAAGTGGTCACTGCAGCTAGATCGACGAGTACGGGTAACCGCTGTGGCTAAGGCAACAATATAAGTGGTCACTGCAGCTAGATCGACGAGTACGGGTAACCGCTGTGGCTAAGGCAACAATATAAGTGGTCACTGCAGCTAGATCGACGAGTACGGGTAACCGCTGTGGCTAATGCAACAATATAAGTGGTCACTGCAGCTAGATCGACGAGTACGGGAAACCGCTGTGGCTAAGGCAACAATATAAGTGGTCACTGCAGCTAGATCGACGAGTACGGGTAACCGCTGTGGCTAAGGCAACAATATAAGTGGTCACTGCAGCTAGATCGACGAGTACGGGTAACCGCTGTGGCTAGAGAAACAATATAAGTGGTCACTGCAGCTAGATCGACGAGTACGGGTAACCGTTGTGGCTAAGGCAACAATATAAGTGGTCACTGCAGCTAGATCGACGAGTACGGGTAACCGCTGTGGCTAAGGCGACAATACATGTGGTCACTGCAGCTAGCTCGACGAATGCGGGTAACCGCTGTAGTTCAAGCGACAATACAGGTGGTCACTTAACCTAGATCGACAAATATGGTTGACAACTGTTGCTAAAGCGATACATACAGCTGACCATTGTAGCTAGTACCAGACATACAGGTGACCATTATAGCTAGTACCACACATACAGGTGAACACTGTAGCTAAAACCCGACTACAGGTGACCATTGTAGCTAGAACCACACATACAGGTTACCATTGTTGCTAGAACCGCACATACAGGTGAACACTGAAGTTAGAACCACAAATAAAGGTGACCACCGCAGCTAGAACCACAAATACAGGTGACCACTGTAGCTAGCACCACAACAATAGGTGTAGCTAAAACCACGAATTCAGTTGACCAATGTTGCCTGAGCCCCAAATATAGGTGACCACTGTAGCTAGAACCACATATACAGAGACCACCGTAGCAAAAACAAAAAATACAGGTGAACATAGCAGCTAGAACACATATAGATGACCACTGTAGCTAGAACCACACATACAGGTGATCATTGTAGCTAGAACCACACATGCAGGTGACCATTGTAGCTAGAACCACACATACAGGTGACCATTGTAGCTAGAACCACACATACAGGTGACCATTGTAACAAGAACCACACATACAGGTGAACACTGTAGCTAGAACCACACATATAGATGACCACTGTAGCTAGAACCACACATACAGGTGACCATTGTAGCTAGAACCACACATACAGGTGACCATTGTAGCTAGAACCACACATACAGGTGACCATTGTAGCTAGAACCACACATACAGGTGACCATTGTTGCTAGAACCACACATACAGGTGACCATTGTAACAAGAACCACACATACAGGTGACCATTGTAGCTCGAACCACACATACAGGTGACCATTGTAGCTAGAACCACACATACAGGTGACCATTGTAGCTAGAACCACATATACAGGTGACCATTGTAACAATAACCACACATACAGGTGACCATTGTAGCTAGAACCACACATACAGGTGACCATTGTAGCTAGAACCACATATACAGGTGAACACTGTAGATAGAACCACACATACAGGTGAACACTGTATTTTATGAAGTATATAAGCAATTTACATGATATGAAACATTTGGGAAAAACCAACATCAAGGATCAGAAATAGTCCAACCAGCGGATGTTTTAAATACAATTTAATGATTGTGTGACGATTTTAGCTTTTGGTATAATAGGTACAACGTATCCAACTGAGCTATAAGACACAATTTGTTGTCAAAACAAGCTAGATATTGATGTTGTTAAAGAACACAGTTACTAGACACAAGAATTGGTCGAGTGCATTTGTTTAAAGCGGTATTAATTTACTTTTTACTAAAAGGAGGATCTATCTCATTAAAACCTTTGCGTTTGTCGTGCAGTGGACAGTGTATGACCTAGTGTTTGAAAAACGGACTCCATTTGCTACCGGTAATCGAATCGATTCGAACCAAGTATTTCGATTAACTATCGGACAATAATCGAAAGTTCATAATATCAGTCAGGAATACATTTTTTATACATTGTATCATTATGATCATTTAAATGGTTAAACCCAGAATCAGTACGTGTGATGCTATTATCATGCTTTTTGCATCAGTAGGTAAATTTCCATAACCTTTTTCTGTCGTAAATAACTTAACGAAAAAACATAACAACACAACACATACTTAGTAATTGCACATCAATTGCAAAATGATGCACATCGCATCGAATAAATTATCTTAGCATTTTTTCCATGTAAAAGCATCATCATATTAGATATTTTTGAACAAGCTTAACATTCAATAACCTGTTATATCGAACATTTCATTAGAATATCTTAATTTCATAAAACTTTCACAAAAAAGTAAATTAGTTTATTACAAACGATACCTAAAAAGTTTTCAAAAACAGAATGCATCGAGTCGGGATCCCCAGTATTTGCAGGTAAGACCGGACCCACTACACCATAGAGACAGGTTATTGAAGAAGGTTTTATGAAATTTATAAACAATTAAAAACAATTTGCAATTTTGGGAGAGTTTGTTAGTTTTTAATCAAACTTTCCACCGCATTTGTGTAAGAGAGTGGCCTCCCTTGTTAAAATGAACTCAACGAAGCGAGAATATAGCGGAAAGAAAATTGACATTTACTCGACTTTTACCACAAAACAAAAAATACGTCTTTACCGAAAGTAACATTAGCGACATCGATGGGATAAAAGTGACACTCACTTATAAAATTCTTAGTTTGCACTTTGTGTGTAGTTTGCGTCTTGTGTGTGTTGGAGTTGGAAGTCAGATTCTTAAATTTTGAAGAGTTTGTACTCAGTTCTTTTAAAGACAGGGATCCAGGGAGTTGTTCCACAGTACGCGCGTTAAAAGTTTGGTTTTTAGAAAGCTGCGCTCAGTATGTGTTAAGTACTAGTGTATCAGGGTTGGGGCTTTGTGGAGTCCTAAGAGGCTAAGCACGTGTTTAGGTGAGGTAAGTTCCTACCACTATATGTGCAAGGGAACCGTTACTGTAACAATCCATGTCCTGAAAGGCTTGTGATCTGGACCTCTTGTTTCGCTCTGTAGGTTTTTGAGGGAAAGTGCCTACCATCAGAAATGCAAGGGAACAGTGTCTATAACTATTGAGGTTTTATACGGTCCTCTTGCTTCGCGCCGTAGGATTTTATCTATAAGTAGAAAAAGATATATATGTTGAAATAAGAAATGCTTCGGGATGTAGATGTTCTGTGTTTTGCTTCAGAGTATGAAGTTTGTGATAGAATGTTCTTTAAAAGGCCAATTTAAAGCAATCATAATTAATAAGAATGTCAACTATTTTCTTACTTCACTACTTAAATATTAGGACCATTTTCCAAATCGTTGGTATCTAATCAAAAGACGAGGGAGCCAGAGGAAATTCCATTCACATCAAGACCGCTTGGAATTTCATTTAAAAACAGTAGAACCGTCGAGAATGTTTTAGACGAATCGGAAATACATTATGCTTGGGTAAAAAGTAAATGAATACTTGTAAATAACTGCTGGAATAAACTTAATGTTTGTTCTCAACATGTCCTATTAACCGGCAATACGTTCTTGTTTTGCTGTACACATTTAACCGACAACCATTTCCTACATTGATAAACCAGTTAGTCTATCCCTTGCATTTATATTACGCCCTTTCTTGCAGGCGGGAGCAGCTGATTCTATGGGGCGTGATATTAGCGGTAGGTCTGGGTATCGCTCTCGTGTGCGGTTACTTCTGGAAGGACAACCTCTGCTCCAAGGACGACCGGTCATGCAGGCACCGCTGCTGTCCCTGCTGCGTTAAAAAAGAGTATGTGCTAACCTGCCTGGCTCAGAATTTTGCTGACGAAACCAACTACAAATATATTAAGCCTGATATGAATTTCTCGTACAAATTCATGTTGTCAGAACGTGGTCACAATCGAAAACATCCAGTGGATTCTGTTAAGAAATATAATTTGACAACAATTTAAATAGTAATACAAGCATGGCTGTTATTTAAAACATGGGTACGATATTGCAACAAATTGCAAATTCTAGTCGATTTATGCTTCAATTCTGAATTAAATATTTCAGTGAGGTTGATACTAAACAGTTGACAGGCATAGTGCAGCCGACCCCGTTCCGTCCCGCCACCTCTTCTGGTTGGCGTAGCGCTCCGCGGCCTTCGACGTCTATGACCGACAGCCCCCCACCCGCTTTCCACTACAAGTCAACTACTTACGGGAAATATTAGAATACTGGACTGGCTGATTATTTTGTCTTTTGACTTGCATTCATAGTTTATTTTGTTTCACAAAAATAATGTGTACGGGTCTGATTGTATGTTGATTATTGTTTTAATCTCAAAGGAACTAGCTATAATCTAAATCATGGTACGTGTTATAAATGGAAAGGAAATGGTAAAACATTGAGAGCGATCTATAGCATTCCTACATGTCATTGTTTATAGGTTATGTAGCTTCGAATTTTGTAACCCTTCTCACATTATAGTCACATGGGTTACAGGCAAATAAACAGAGCATATTGTAAACAATGAAAAGAAAATCAAAGTTCAATCCCAGAATTCGAGTGTTCAGGTGACCTACCAAAACTAGACATGTTGAAATTACAAAACATAACTATATTTATCCAAATTGCTTCAGTTTCTTACGCGTACATATTCCAGCGGTAGGGGTGAAAACATGTTGGTTTGAAGACGTACCTTGTTAGTAAACAAAAATAGAACATATACGTTATATTTTATCAGCAGCCAATTATATAAAACGTGATTACGTTGTCCATATGTTATCTTTCGGTTAGTTTGAACAATTCAATGATTTGATGGGTTGATATAAATTTCTGGATAAGTTATGACCAATCAACATTTGTTTCGGCTAATTTTGACCATTCGAAATACTTAACCACTTTTATGCAATTGGGGGCCTTTGTGAACATTAAACGTTCAGCTTGCCGCGCTAGGTTTGACCATTTCATTTTCATATCTGCCATTTATTTTTCATAACACATTCACAATAAACAATAACCTATACTTAAAATAAACCTATTTTTGAAAACAGGCGCAGTTGTAGTAAAGTGCATTTATTATTATATATGATAATATGATGCACCCAGCAAAAAGATTTGACATATATTACATATGCTCTTCACTAGAGAGTTTACACCGCGTACTTGTGTTATGTAAGAAACGGATTGTACAGTTTTTATTTTGATTAGGTGGTAGAGGTAGGATTATTTTATTCTATGGGATTGAACATTTCAATATTAATGGGCTGGAGGACATTCCTGAAATGATATCATTGACGATAGTGAGTGAGTGGAGTTTGACTACAAGAGTTTAAACTTCTGTTTTTAGTGCAGAGTCTGTTAACCTCCCCAAGTATGTAACACTTGTGCATTTAAGTGCCGTCATACAGCTGTTGTGTAGTATCTACGTTGTTGTTATGTTTCCAAAATGGAGATATTAAAACTTCCTTACATTTATGTGTTAATAATAACACTATGTTACCTTAAAACGACCATACAATGTGTGTCCACACCAGAACGAGGTAAGAAGAATCAGTTTTAAGTAAAAACATACGTCGCTATGAGTAATATGTGCATGTATATGATACCCAAATGGATGTCACAGATTTGGCTATCACTATAGTGGTGAGTTATGCAATTAAGTAATATAACATTTGATAGAGAATGATTACAAACGATGTAATGTATCGAGTGTACTTATAAGTAAAGGTGTCGCCCCTCACAATGCGCAATGACGATCTGTATAGTATTCTAATTAATTGGAAGTCTAGATCATCTGAAAGTCTAGCGTCCCACGAGTTAACTTTAGACACTAAACCTACTCTCTATATAGCTATACTTCAGGGAACACGATATATATATATATATATATATTTATATATATATATATATATATATATATATATATATATATATATATATATATATATATATATATATATATATATATATATATATATCACCTTTTGGGACGTATTCTTAATGTGTAGTAAACATACAAAATATCAACATTAAAGTTATGGAAGCCAGAACTATTCTCTAAACTGTACAATTTCCATCTAGATTATGCTGGAAGAATGAAGTCAATGAGCATATAACGACTGTTGTATTTAGTGAGCAATTTAACACACTTAAAATCCTGTAAAAAAGCTGTATTTCCTTGTTAAGATCCGTTTCGTTATTCATTATTCAAGAAGAGACATATTTTTGTTCATATGATTATTATATAAATGAAAGGGGGCGATAACACCAGGGAATGCGACCGAATGTTTGTGCATATTATAACCCTAATATATTATAGTACTTTGTATTTTAATATTGTTCTTGCACTTCTGGCTCAGCCTAGTCATTTCATAAAATCTTGCGGGCCTTCATATTATGGCATGAAAGAGTATCGGTTACATTTTTGCAGATACCCGGATACAATTTTTAATACCACCCACCAGAGCAATCTTAATGTCTGTCCATGCCCTACTACTTACCCTACAAGAGATCGCACAATTGTAACTACACTGAAGGGGTCAGGAAATAGAACCAATTTCCGTAAAGTCCGGGTAGAATTTTTACGTATTTTATATACGTTATATACCATCAGCAATTGGTGGTCAATATGACGATCATTTACTTGAATGCTTAAGTGAGTAGCGGCGTTTCCTAGATTGGACGTGGTGTAAAAGGTTCGGAGAATTTGGAGAATGCCCCTTCCCAATAGCCAAACAATATATATATAAGTCAGAGTTGTTTTTTTATGTATATTTGTTTTTAATTAGAGTAAGGGAAGCCTATTATTCTTTAAAGCTATCGTTCGATCATAACTTTGTTATATATGCCTGTTGCCTAAAATGGCTTAATAAAAAAATAATCTTATTTCTATTTTCCCCACCTCCTCACATATAGGGCCACAGTGTAAGGGTGACATCGTGCTAACGAGTGTGGTAATGGTAATGTTGTAATTATTTGTTGTTGTTTTTACGATGAAATTAAAAAATCAACATCAGTTAAAAATGTCTGGGACTATGTTAGGTCGCCGGTCGGTCTGCAACACTCAGGCACTGGACGTACCCAACGGGGACTACTCCATACTTCCGGGGAACATGGGTGCCACGTTTACCTGTGACCATGGATTCACTCGGCTTGGGCCGCCCTCGATCGCCTGCATGAGCGGACAGTGGACGCCACCGCCACCGTTATGTGTAGGTAGGTAAAGTTACCATGAATGGATAAACGAGTAGATGTTTTAACTCTTTTAAGTGGCTTAAAAGGTTCTCTTAATCCATAAGGACATTTTACCATTTTTGGTACCATTTTAAATTTTGATTAACGAGTATCTTAACTAGACTTAATGAAGAGAACGTGTAAATAATCGTTTATTTCACAAATCGATTTTGTGAAAAATGCCACAAACAACAGCTCAAAACATCATGGTATACCACGTGCCGGAAGCCATTACCACGCCCACATCTACGTGTTCGTGCGGAGGTGGGAGGCGCGCTGCTCAAGTTTTCGTGCGATGTCAACTTCCGGCTAAACGGTGCCTACCAGGTCACGTGCAACGGAACAACGTGGAGCGAGGACATCCCTCGGAGTGAACGTAAGAATTTTTATTACTTACCTATGGTCTATGATCTTGTTTCAATTATTACTTTTATTTGCTGTCAAAAAAGATAAATAACCGACTGGCACATGTGGGCTTATTTCTGCTGTATTGCATATGATTTATACGAGATATATTATATATAACACATTAATTAGCTAATATTGTGTTGTGAAATTATATGAATCCCAATTAAAATGTATTCGAACATAAATCATTTTATGACAATGCGCATTAAAAACGAAAAAAAAAACCCACACAAAACAATATAAGTCGTAAATGACTATTACTCATTTAACATCATTTGTGCGTGGTTACCAGTCATCAGGAAGTATGACAACGGGAACACTCAACACTCTCGGTAATGAAATTGATATTGTTCTTTAATCTCAATACGGGCTATTATATTATTATGTTGAATTGAGCACTTCCGATTTGCATTGTTACACATGTATTTAAATTCACTCTATTTCTTGTTGTTCTGACATTAGCTCATCAACCGGGATTTTTGCGCTTCATCCTTTAATATCCTTTGAACAAACTCTCATCATTGTCGTAGCTTTTGTTCCCGTTAATATTAATTATCGTCATAATAACAAGATTTCATCTTTTAGTCACTCCTTCGTGTACGAATAAAAAACCACCACCACCATCATCATCATCATCATCATCATCTCTCCCTTCTCACCCATCCCTCTAACTCACTCTCCCCGACCTCCTCATGAAAGGCCAATTATAGCATTTAAAGTCAGTGGTTTAATTTGTTTGTCAGCGTGGAAGCCGCCTACGGCGTGCGACTTCGAGGCGGCGGACCTGTGTGGGTGGAACCAGAACGACGCGGAACACGAGGAGTGGATCTGGCACACTGGAAGAACGCCCACAAAGAGGACCGGACCCGATCTTGACCACACTTTAGGGCCACAGGGAACAGGTGGGTGCTGTAGGTTTTGTACCAATTGATATTAAAGTAGAACTGAACTGATATTTGACATTTAATTATTACATAACGATATAAAAGATATATAATTTTCAAGTTTGCTACGATATTTTATTCAGTTCAAATCATTTTCATAAGCTGGCAGTTTGTTACAAACTAACCCCTGTTCCGCATTTTCCGAAAAACTCAACTGACTTTCGTCCCTTGGCGTTGCTATACGTGCGTAGTTGCTTCCCTTGGTACTGCCTCTCGGTTTTAATAGAGAATGAAGATGAAACGGAAGCCAGTCAATCGACATATCAACTTCCGCGTCCGCGAAAATTCAGTAAAAAAACATGGACTTTCCAAGGTTTCCAGTCCACTTACATGGTTTATATTAGGGATGCAAACGAATATTCGAATATTCGATCAAACGTTTGGTATTCGAATGTCAAAATCGATATTCGAATGTTCGAAAAAAAGTTCAATAAAGAAAATAAAACACATTTTGCCTACAACACTGATGTTGTTTATAAAGTTCGTTTGTCTTGTTTTTACAACGAGTGGCCCCTAATACCAGAGGTGTGAATGTGATGACTAGACACGCGTCATGTATCATTAAGTCCCCCTACGTTTACAATAACTAGCTAGGGATCGGCTTAAACACCAATGTGTTGTCTTGGCTGCAAATACTGTGCAACATAGCGCAAATCGAGGTGATGATATGAATGCCATGTGCTACAATAACAGATTTTAGGATATATTTCCTCTATTGTTGTACAATAGCTGAGTCCAATCCGCTTATGTTTTCGTTTTACTATTTTACTAGAACCGAATTGGTTTGGGGTTTCCATAGTTAAAATTAGAGGTCAATCTCCATGACAAAGTAAGATTAAAATTTCCCGGCTATTACTTTAACGAATTATAATAGTTGTTTACTACATCTTCTAAAATACGTATTTCGGTAATCGAATATTCGAATATTCGATCGAAAGAATTACCGAATATTGAATTCGAATATCAATTTTGCCATTCGTTTGCATCCCTATTTATAACCAAAATAACGAGTAAAACATATGGATTCTGCTTAATCTTCCGAAGTAGACGCTTTTAATTTGAAAGTTAACAGAAGGAAATGGAACGAATCAATATGTTCAACCAAGTCAAACACTGAAAGTTTGAAACAGTTTCAAACTGACGATAAATCCTGTGTTCCTGAACCGGCTGAAGTGTATCTGTGAATAATTTAGTGTACCCGTATAACAATATAGTATAATAATTACAGTTCAGTTCAACTTTAAAGGGACTGTAAACCAGATTGGCACCAAAAAAGTTTTTTCTGTAACGAATCTCAGAACAATTATCAAATAGAATGTGTTACGCTTTGATATCATAATTGTAAAAAAAGTACCAAAATGTAAAAAAAAATGTTTCGGAGACCGGGTTCGAACCCGTGCCGCCAAAATTGCAGTCCAGCGTCGTATCCATTGAGCTACAAAGGCTTACTAAAATTGGGTGACATAATTAATCTATACACCTACCATGGTAATATCACGTGATAACACCGACTAGCCAATCACGCAACAGGAATGAATTGTACCTGGTAGACACACCCAGTAATCTTTTTTAATGGAAAAATATGAAACAACTGCTAAACTTAAATAAATTGTTACCTATGTGGTACTTCAGTTAGTAAGTTTCAATGCATAGTACACATCGATGCCAAGTGTATGTCAGTTTTCGAAAATTTTCTTTTTTTTTCTCGCTATTTTATCATACGGAGTACAGCCCCTTTAAGCAATGGAGTGTTTTCCTGCAGAAAAAAAAATCCAATCAGTTTTAGATTTTCTTCATCACTTACCAGATCTTTAAGGGCTGTTCTTATAGACTTCAATGAGAACTGGTTTTCTATTTATAGATTGTTATTATAATATCAGAGGCGAGTCCAGGAGTTGACTTTAGAGGGGGCGTAACTTAGTGGCGTAAGTTTTTAACATGCGCCCTCCAACAAAACCGAAACTTATTTTTTTTCTTTTATATTTAAATATAAATTAAACGTTGGCGACCCCCCACCCCCACCCCTTGTATTCGCTTGTAAATATCATTTCAATAAGTCATCTTTTCGTACCATGCTGTAATAGTTTTGTTATGGTTGTTTTTTACAAGGATATATCTAATGGACACTTATTATCTTACGTGATACAATTTGAAACTACATTGGTTATGATGTTAGTATATGTTATTAAATGCATCCATGTATAACTGATGAAGAGGTCCATATAGATTCATTTAGTATAAATAATGCTAACTAATACGCATATATTTTAAATGAAACTATTGCAGGCCACTACCTGTACTTCGAGACTTCCGGTTCCGACAAGTTTGAGCACACCGCTATACTGGAATCACCGCTGTATCCGGCCGCTTGGGGCCGTCGCTGCTTCTCATTCTGGTATCATATCTTAGGGTAGAAGGGTAGGTCTAAATTTAACCGTCTGGTTACTCGTTGAATCAATAGTTGTGCAACATTCACTGATTTAAACTATATCAAGTTAAAAAGCTATTAAGATAACATAATTGATTACAATCTGTTGCAACTGTACTAAATAGGGAAGCAATAGGTGATCAACGCTTGTCCCGAAAAGGGAAGCGACCATGCAATAGCTGTAAATATGCTACCGTAATTGCATACCCGTAAGCAGCACATCAAACTACAGGCCACATCGTCTTTGCTAATATGATATGCAACTACGATATTCTTATCAGCTCCATGGTTTTACCATACTAATTTAACTGACACTCTTATTCAAAATCAATGCATACACATGTATAACAAACATCAATTTTGACTGATAAACCTTTAACTACTTACTAAACAATGCATTTATGGAAAAAAATATTACCTATAACAAGGATGTAACCCTGTATTTAACTAACAGAAAATGCAAACATATTAAATGATTGGTGAATGCTAAAAGATTTACTGTGATCTAATCTAGTCCCATAAGGTAGAAATACCGTGTTGTATGCACATTTCTTTTAAATTAAACTCGGTGTCCTTCATAAGAACAATTGTTTTCGACATTTATCAATCATTTTTTGGAATATAAAAACATAAGTATTAATTTTGGTAAATTTATTTAGGAGTAAGAGTGCATCTTTAAAGAAAACAGTTTCTTGTTGACAGATATCGGGCGGCTTGAAGTGTACGTCCGACCGGACGGGGCTCGCGGCCTAGCGGGTCTGGTTTCCAAATTCTACGTTGATCACAACAAGGGCTCAGACTGGTGGAACCAGACAATAGAAGTGCCAGCGCTAGACAAACCCTTTCAGGTTGCGCAGAATTCTTACACTTGCCCGCAAGCCAAACATTATTTGGGCTTCAATTTTGTTCGTTTAACAAGAAAAGGGAAGCAACCAATGATGTAATGTTTGATCAGTACCTCAACGATTCGCTATATAACAATGCAGATTCACGATCATTTCAAAATACTTTATGAACACTCTTATTTAGTAAAGTACTTTCGCACCTTCAGATCTGGTTCCGGGCAATCCGAGGGACGAGCTACAGGAGCGACTTCGCCATCGACGACGCCAAGGTGACTATATACACTGTCGAATTGAGTTGATTTATCTGTCATTTAATAAAATTCAGATCGCTTTCCAGATGATTTTACACACTCCTTCTAGAACATTAACGTTGTTTTAACAGTATTATAAAAGTAATAACAAAGAAACGTAATGAAGGTTGAATCTTACTAATCCTGTATACTACCATGAAACACTTCAAACATGTTTATCTTTATTTGAAGACCTCTCTCCGACCTCAGCCATGCCATCGACGACAGTCATGAAAACAAAAACAACGACGGCAATCACGAGCAAGAAACAAACCACGCGCGCACCAAACACCGTAACTAAGAAAGCAATCACAACAACCAGCAGAACTACACCGACCATGACGGAAACGAATCCGCCGATAAGGACACCTGCATCGAAACAACGAACACAAACAGTAATGTCAGATTTACCATCAACCAACTCCGAAACCCCGGCTTTTAGCAAAGTCTCACAATCTCTGCACCATCATGAGGCGAGTGAGACTGGCGACTCGCTTAGCGTAACCGTGAAGGCGTTTGTAGGTGTGGCTGCCGCGTGCGTGGCGGTCACCCTCGTGTTGGTAGGCTACCTGCTTCATAAATGGCGGAGCTCCAGGCGGCGCTACTCTGCCAGCCTCCACTCAACCAACCCGCTCAACGAGGAAATAGAAACCCGAGAGTCGGTTATTAGGTTGTCACAAAACCCCTTTGAAAACCGATAATGACACGGCTTGATGTTTTTTTTCGTATTTATAAAAAAAATGTGTACATTAAAAGAAAAAAGCCATGTCTCTCAACAAAGACATAAAGTGTCAACAGATTGTTAGAAACAAACATGGCGCATGGCTACAATTGCCGTTTCTGTTATCAATGCCAGCTTTCGTCAATGTTACAAAGAATGTACTGTTTGTTAACTTGTTCCTCTTCACCTTTCTGTTGTCCCTGCTTTAGTATTTTAATAACGACAATGTACCTTTTGAATTCCTTTGTGTTTTGCTTCTGTCTTGTGGTTAATATGAAGTCATATTTGAATCATCATCATCGATGTCATCATCATCATCATAATCATCGATGACATCATCATTGGCACAGTCATCATCGCCAGTAGCAGCAGCTGCAGTGTGTACTCTCTTAACCTAGTTTGAGTTATACAAACAAAATATGTAGGTTGTTACGAGTTTTGGGAATCGCTACCAAAAATCGTCGCTACAAGGATATAGCGTAACATCGCTTCAAATATTTGCTAAAATAAATTTCATTATACTGAACATGCATTAATATTATGTTGAATACATAGTTTATAATGGAAAATGACACGAATAAAGCGAAAACAATTGTTCTGCGTTTTAATTTCGTTAAAAGCAATATAATAATATATTTATTGAAATGAACAATTCTTTACAATTAAGTTGTGATAGTGAATCGTAATACGGAGAATGAAAAGTTTCTATTTGAAACAAATTGCATTCAATTAAATAGCTCAATGTGCGTTTCATGTACAGAAAATTACTTTTTTGCAATATATGTATATTACGATACTTAACCATTTATATTGACACCTTCATGTATAAAACACCACTGTTTAACAATGTGGACCTAAATTTTTTCAAAATATTGCAAATTGTCCGAATTCAAGTTATATTAATATTGTATTTTCGCCATATACCGTTTAACTAGACTAAACATCTTTCGATTTCTTATAGCAACGTCGGATCGTAGAGGGTATTGATTTTAGGGAAATTAGTCGGATATTTTGAGTTTTGCTGTAATGCTGGGAAAAAGAAATTATTTGCAAATGAGACTTATTGCATTTTGATACCACTGGAAATAGTGACAGCCCGTCTCATCGTAAAACTGTATGATTTAAACGGAGGTTTCAGAGGGAAAGACGAATATTAAATACAGCGGCTACCTACGTACGTTACATCGCTGAAGCGCCGTAATGTTACAGTGAACAGTCGTTGGTTTGAGGAAGATGCGTGCGATGAGGTGAGTGTTTTACTCGTATTAAAAATGATGGATGATGGATGATGATGATGATGATGATGATGATGATAACAATGATGATGATGATGATGATGATGATGATGATGATGATGATGAGGATGAGGATGTGGTGGGGGTGGAGGTGGTGGTGGATGATGATGATGATGATGATGATGATGATGATGATGATGATGATGATGAAAAAATACCAGCAAAGTAATCACTCACTTCATATACACATGTAGAGACTGATATAATTTACTAATTCTTATATTATTTTTTTTTTAAAGTATTTACATACATGCACATATTTTTTAGATAACAGCTCTTTTCGGTCAGATAGCCTCTTGTGTGCTAGTAGTTTTTATTGATACACCAGTTATGAAATCATTACATAGTGAACGCATAATATATAAAGGATCTACACGAGCTGCCATTTAATAGAAACAATAAAAAAACAAGTGTAGGAATACTTATAACGTAAATTATTGGCGAGCTTTTATAACTTCTCCGTAACGAGAAAATCCATTCAAATTTTGGGAAAAGGTCGCTTAATTCTGAATCCTAGCTTACCACTGAAATCGGATCGCTTGTTGGGTAATCGGGAATGCGTGTTTCTATAATTTGTTTAGTTTAATTTCAAAAAATGGGATCCTTGAAGGAAAAAAACAACCAAATGCACTATGACATGTACCTTTGACCTACTGACTCCGAAAAAGAGATAGGGATCATCTACTTGGGGTCAAACGATGACCGATTTTTGTTGAAAAACGATCTGATATGACTGAGGTCGCTGAAAATCAATTGTACCTGGTATAATCTCGGAGTCAATTACCAGTATATACCAGCCTTGTGTTCGCTAAAAACCTCAAGTTTTTCTTCCAAATAACAAAAATACACCAAACGATTTTGCTTTAGTGTTCGTGAAATTTTAATTAAATACGGCATGGATTTCTATTATATTACCACTTAATTATATATGTATATATTTTTTTTTAATTTGATTATAACACATTCGCAATAAACAATATTTAGTGGCGGTTCTACCGGGGGGGGGGGGGGGCACATAGGGCCCGTGCTCCCCCCAGAGGGCCGGCACCAGCGGGCCGGCAAGTAATGTTTTTGGGGCACAACTTTATTGATTTAACTGTACAAATATGTTATTTTGTCACAATTTAAATTTCATACATAAGCATTTGAGCAAATAAACAATTGAACCTGATTATCGAGTATAATATAATATAGTATACGAAACGAAAAAAGTCTCTTGAAAATGAAATCGGTGCCCAAACATTCGATAAAAAAAAATGGCGCCGCATTTTACACAGACAGCTGATCAAAAGTAGATACATATGGCTGCAGTTATACGCGTAAGTTTACTGTTTTCAGAATATATCATACACCAGAAATGTAAGTTGTTTTAAACTGTTAACATGTGCACAATACATGTTCGTCATTGCTTTTAATAATGGCATTGTGTGTCAACAAGATATGTGTGTACATGACCTGCATTTAAAGTTTAAATTCAAAACGTTGCCGCCTTTTTAACTTTCCATTTCAGCCTTTATTATTGTCTAGTTCTCGGAATTATGCTAGAGCCTTTGTAAATTAATACATACTAATTTATTTGAAACCCTTTTTTGAATTTGCTGTCAAATTTGCCGATGTACAGTATCGTTGAGTGCAATCAATATACTGTAGGTTTATATAGCATTTATTCTACACCATATATATGTGTGTCTCAGGTGGACGAGTGGTTAACGACTTAGCCTATAAATCTGTCGGACCTAGTTCGATATCTTTGTTGTTTTTTTGAAAGGTTTATCTTATAAGGATCAGTACATGCTTTCTTTTTAATTCAATTGTTCTGCCAAACATCATTGACACTGAAGACAAATGTTAATTCCATGTCATTATATGATCAAAATAATGCATTCAAAAGTTTGATATGTTTATAATTAGTTGTGCCCCCCATTTAGAAAATCCTGGATCCGCCACTGCAATAACCTATACTTAAAATAAACCTATTTTTGTAAACAGACGCAGTTGTATTCAAGTGCATTTATTATATATGTGAAGCTATGATGCACTCGGCTCATAGCTTCGATATTACATAATTATGCTCTTCACCAGAGAGTTTACACCGCGTACTTGTGTTATGTAAGAAACGGATTGTACAGTTTTAATTTTGATTAGGTGGTAGAGGTGGGATTATTTTATTCTATGGGATTGAACATTTCAATATCAATGGGCTGGAGGATATTCCTGAAATGATATCATTGACGATATTGAGTGAGTGGACTTTAACTACATGAGTTTAAACTTCTGTTTTTAGGGCAGAGTCAGTTAACCTCCCCAAGTATGTAACACTTATGCATTTAAGTGCCGTCATACAGCTGTTGTGCAGTATTTACGTTGTTGTTATGTTTCCAAAATGGAGATATTAAAACTTCCTTACATTTATGTGTAAATGTTTACATTATGTTACCGTAAAACGACCATACAATGTGTGTCCACACCAGAACGAGGTAAGAAAAATCAGTTTTAAGTAAAAACATACATCGGCATGAATAATGTGTGTATACATGTATATGATATCAAAATATATACAATCATGTATTAAAAATCGGCTTTCACTATCTTATTTAGTGATAGAGGCGTTTGGTTAATACAACATTTTGTAGAGAATGATTACAAACGATGTTATGTATGGAGTGTGCTTAAATGAGATCAACGCGTTACCTGAGAGACGGCTTGGCCGCTAACTAACGTACATGGAAAAATACTTTACATGACAAAGTGTAAGATAGGTTTATAACAACCCGAGCGTGGTGTTTAGCGGAAACGTGATTATATTTTTTTAACTTCTCTCAATAACTCTAAATGTTTTAGATATAGACTTTAACTGTAAAAAATATATATTATGTTTATTTTTAGAATTATTGCCTTATTTTGAGTTTGGTTTTATAGAATAATCGCCCTCTGATTGTATTTATACTTAATTTCTTACTTTACTACTTATGTTTTATATCCCAACAATTGGTGGTGATGGGGGCTATGTCAGAATCAAATTGTCCCATCCGTCGGTCCTGGGACATCAGGATAAGATGATGGTGTGGTGGGGGTATCAATCACATCCAATGATAGTCCAAGTGAAATGTGTCCACACTGTAAATCTGTACAATTATACGTTTTCTAATAAATTATTGTGAGTTTTTTTTCTTTTCTTTTCAATATTATCTTAATTTACTTTAATGTTTATTATCATGACTAGCGACGTTTCCTAGATTGGAAGTTAGGTGTCAAAGGGTCGGGCACTTTAAAACACGCCCCTTCAATGAGCCAAACAGTATATAAATGATTAATCATAGCTCGAGGGTTTTGGGGTTTTTCCCTACGAAAACACTATATACTAGAGGAAGTTTCGGAATTCACGCGTTTGAATTAAAGTGCATGTATGTGATGAACTCAACCCATTGCTTCTTAGAACCTATACATACAGAGTTTTCACCATAAAAAATATGTGACATGTCACTATATATAAGGCCACACCAAATTAATGTTTAGTTCCTCGGATTTTTGCAAAAAAAAATTGGAGCGAGCGAGCGAGCGAAAAAAATAATATATTTTGTCAGTTTTCATAAAAACCTAAGCGAGCGAAGAGCGAAAAATATATTTTTCCTTATATTCAATATAAATAAGAAAGAAATAATTGCCCTTAAACCCATTTTAATGCCATCTTGAACTGAACCTCTAATGGACATTGGGAAAATGTCGGAATACATACTATTTATTCATCCGTGTTTAGTACAAACATTATATGGATAAATCTTATTTCTTATATAATTAAAATGTACTTTAATATGACGATCATTCATAATAATAAATAACCCTGCTTTTAGAAGTTTGAAACGACTTATATAAATCTACCTGAATCAGTTTAACATCATATGCAACTGCATTTAGACATAACTTAGGATTGATTTTGGATTTGTAAAAAGTGATAACTTAGACAGGCATCATCAAACATCAGACTCCATATAACTTTAGACTATATTTTGTTTTTATTATCACAGGAAATGCAATGACATGTGCTTATTAAAACAAAAAGAACAAGGGTATTTTTCAGAGTACTTTTTTGGTCATTCAGATGTTTTTATGCAACAGCCAATTGTATATCCCCCCTCTATGTCCGGAATAGCGGGGACTTTGACTTCCGGTCTCTCAAAACCCGGGTAAAATACCCGACCTGCAGGGACACACTGCTGGTAAAATCCCTGCCCAATAGCACCGCAACCCCGAATACCTAAGTGAGGCCCTTTCCAGACTATTTTCAATATGAAGACAAAACCACATTCACTAGGCATTTCGGGACCACCTGAAAGGTAAAAACACAGCCCATTGCCTCTGCTGTCCCCGGTATACCCCTGGAACAAGGGCGAGGGATGGGCGGGGCAGTGGTTACAATTGACAAGTGCATTACAATCCCGGATTATGCTGCAAATAAAACAAAATATAAGGTGATAAACTTAAACTTACTTATGTTGAGGCATATCCAGACCAGTGTTTATATCGCTATTTGTGAAAAGATATTTCTTCAAAACTGTTGTTTTGTCAGAATTTGATCAAATGAGCTTGATACATCAATTTGGACCAAACAATGACTCATGTTCCAGTTAAGTTGACCTGTCATAACGAGGTAAAATTCTGGTCTCTTGTAATATGACTTGAATAAAATAGTACTAAGTTGATCATTCCGATTTCCATTCAAAACGAGTCACTAATTACGCAATATAATCGCTTCCAGTCTCAGATACACATGCTTAATTGCATAATGATTGCTTTAAATAATGATCCTTTAGTGCATGATACGATCAACAATGACTTCAAGCATGCTCAAAACATATTTATTGTCAAAATAAGATTTAATTTCCAAACTTCGAGCCACATTGTTTATACCGCAACCCGCCATTTTGATTGAATTTATTGAAACCCATGGTAAACCGATCGATATACAGTATAAAAACACTACGCATCGGTAACTTCCCTTAACAAAAACACGAAAACTAGCGTAGAAAAATTATTCTTGATTATTTTTAGCCTTATAATAAATTATTACCTGAAAAAATCTGCTTGGCGATCAAAATGGAGTTGCTTACATTTTCAAAAAAATAGGAGCGGTAAATCCGCGGAACGAAATATCAATTTGGTGTGGCCTAAATATATTTTAATTTTGAAGGACGTTCCTGAAAAAATAACAGTGACGACAGTGAGTCATGGACTTTGACCGTAATAAGCTTATACTTCCTTTTCGGTGTAGAATCTGTTTGCCTCCCCGAGTATGTAACACTTGTATATTAAGTGGCGTTTTATGGATGTCAACATATATATAGCTGTGTTGTTTCAAGTATGTGTGCAGTATCTTCTAGTTCTATACAGCAGTTATTTTTCAAACAATGGACATATTAAAACTTCCTTACATTTATGTGTTAATGTTTACACTATGTTACCGTAAAACGACCATACAATGTGTGTCCACACCAGATCGAGGTAAGAAGAATCAGTTTTAAGTAAAAACATACGTCGCTATGAGTAATATGTGCATGTATATGATACCCAAATGGATGTCACAGATTTGGCTATCACTATAGTGGTGAGTTATAGAGCAATTAAGTAATATAACATTTGATAGAGAATGATTACAAACGATATTATGTATCGAGTGTACTTATAAGTGAAGGTGTCGCCCCTCACAATGCGAAATGACGATCCTGTATAGTATTCTAATTAATTGGAAGTATAGATCATTTGAAAGTCTAGCGTTCCACGAGTTAACTTTAGCCACTGAAACTGCTCTATATACTGTACAATTTCCATCTAGATTATGTTGGAAGATTAAAGTCAATGAGCATATAACGACTGTTGTATTAAGTGAGCAATTTAACACACTTAAAATCCTGTAAAAAAAGCTGTATTTCGTTGTTAAGATCCGTTTCGTTATACACTATTCAAGAGGAGACATATTTTTGTTCATATGATTATAAATGACAAGGGAGCGATAAAACCAGGGAATGCGACCGAATGTTTGTGCATATTATAACCCTAGCATATTATAGTACTTTGTATTTTAATATTGTTCATGCACTTCTGGCTCAGCATAGTCATTTCATAAAATCATGCGGGCCTTCATATTATGGCATGAAAGGGTATCGGTTACATTTTTGCAGGTACCCGGGTACAATTTTATAACCACCCACCAGAGCAATATTAATGTTTTGGTGCATTTTCGTGTGATGTTTTACGTTAGCACTGTCCACAGCTGTTTCTGTTTCATGGACTTTTTCACAGATTACCTGTCCATGCCCTACTACAAAGGGGTCAGGAAATAGAAGCAATTTCCGTAAAAGTCCGGGTAGAATTTCTACTTATTTTATATACGTTATATTCCATCAGCATTTGGCGGTAGGGCTATATTGGAATCACATTGTCCCGTCTGTCCGTCCATAGGTCCGTTCGTCAGTCGGGACATCAGTACAAGTATTTTTTTCTCCATATTTATTTGAGGTATTGAATTTAACCTTCATACACATTAAGTGTTCATTTTTTGATGAGAACTTGAGAAGTGCTGTGCGAAAGAAACATTATTTAGTGTATGTTTTTTTAAAGTGTTATTACCCTTTGCATTTTTTAAATAATAACTTGTCCCGCCCGTTGGTCCTTAGGCATCGGGTGGGAATATTAATCACATCTAGTAATAGCTCTAGTTTAATGTGGTCACACTGTAAAATTTACAATTATAGTTTTTATTTATTATTTTGAGATACATGTATATTTGTTTTTCCAATATGACGATCATTTACTTGAATGCTTAATCAAAAGTGAGTAGCGGCGTTTCCTAGATTGGACGTGGTGTAAAAGGGTCGGAATATTTGAAGAATGCCCCTTCCCAATAGCCAAACAATATATATATATTGTAAGTATATAAGTAAGATTAGTTTATATATAATTATTTGTTTTAATTATAGTAAGGAAAGCCCATTATTCTTTAAAGCTATCGTTCGATCATAACTTAGTTATATATGCCTGTTGCCTAAAATGGCTTAATTAAAAAAATAATCTTACTTCTATTTTCCCCACCTCCTTTCATATAGGGCCACAGTGTAAGGGTGACATCTTGCTAACGAGTGTGATAATGATAATGTTGTTATTATTTGTTGTTGTTTTTACTATGAAATGAAAAATTAACATCAGTTAAAAACGTCTGGGACTATGCCAGGTCGCCGGTCGGTCTGCAACACTCAGGCACTGGACGTACCCAACGGGGACTACTCCATACTTCCGGGGAACATGGGTGCCACGTTTACCTGTGACTCTGGATTCACGCGGCTTGGGCCGCCCTCGATCGCCTGCATGAGCGGACAGTGGACGCCCCCGCCACCGTTATGTGTAGGTAGGTAAAGTAACCATGAATGGATAAACGAGTAGATGTTTTTACTTTGTTCCCTTAATCAATAAGGACATTTTACCAATTTGGTACCATTTTAAAATTTTATTAACAATTATCTTAACTAAATTTTATGAAGCAGAACGTATAAATAATCGTTTATTTCACAAATCGATTTTTGAAAAATGCCACAAACAACAGCTCAAAACATCATGGTATATGTGCAGCTCCCACGTGCCGGAAGCCATTACCACGCCCACATCTACGTGTTCGTGCGGAGGTGGGAGACGCGCTGCTCAAGTTTTCATGCGATGTCAACTTCCGACTTAACGGCGCCTACCAGGTCACGTGCAACGGAACCACGTGGAGCGAGGACATCCCTCGGTGTGAACGTAAGAATTTTTATTACTTACCTATGGTCCTATGAAATGCCTATTAATAGTAACAAGTGCCGTCTGCCTCTTTACCACCAAAAATATAGTTTGAGAAAGTGCGGACTATATAAATTGCAAGCTATGTTTCCAATAACCGTGCTAGATTTGACAAAGCAAGAAGCAATCATTACGTAATATCTATTTTAATCATTTGATTTGTTGAACTTAGATAAAGATGATAGTAAAGTAGTATCCCTGCGCCCAAAATGGAATGAACTTCAAAACGTAAACAAATAATTACTCTCCACTCAAAGCACATCATTCAATCATGTGACACAATGATCTCATCCCATGCGCACAGTCATCACGTGATAGCCCACGTGGGAATAACAACCGCACGCCATTTTGACAGGCACGTACTAAAGTGCTGACGAGTTAGCTGACGATATAGAAATAGAAGAGAGTTGCTGACCATACAGACAAAGAAGGAAAACAAATAAGTTTTGAAATTAAAGGTTTTTCAAGACTTTAGGCCACAACAAATTGATCATTTGTTCTACGGATTTTGCCAAAAAAAAGTAGGAGCGAGCGAGCAAAAAAAAAAATACTTTTTTTTTTAAATTAAGGCATTTCAGAGGCGAGCGCAAAGCGAAAAATTAAAATAAATATAAAAAAAGTTTATTTCTTACCAAATTTATCATACAATTATGTCAAGAAATGCTTTTTAATTGCAAATATAGGTTCTCAGTTATAAATGAAAAGGTTTTGATTGTATCACATGAAAATCTGTCTCAATATTTAACAAATGGCAATAAGATCCGGTGCTTAACTATTAAGTTCAATTTAAACGTGGATATATTGTAAAGACAACATTCCTCATAGTAACGTGCAATTATTGGAAGACTTTTTAGACTTGCCAGAGTAATTCAACATTTGAGCATTTCCAAATTTTGGGTCAGGTCTAAATTTGAACTTCTTAAAGAACATGATAAGGTTATAGTGACTTTGACGTTGCAGAAGATTGAAAATGTAAATAACACAGAGAACATTTTTAAAGTTTTTTTTTTTTTTTTCGTTTTTCGAATTTTAAGTGCGGCAAATCCGACGAACAAATGATCAATTTGTTGTGGCCTTAAAGTGTACATATAGACGGATGTTTGTGTATTCATTTTTTTGAAAATGGCATTTCATTGAAATGAATTGAGTTATATTTTTTGCTGGTTTGGTGTAAATATCAGAAAATATCACGGATTTAATAACTTTTTTAGGTGTTTCATTTACAATTGTTTGAAAGCAATCATTTTGATTTTGATCATTTTAATTAAGAAATTATTTCTCTAGAATATGTTGTATTTTCGAAGTTGTTTTGTGAATAACAAGGCAAACATAGGCAAACACTTGCTAATGAGTAAAGTTTGTTTAGTATACATTTCATTTTCTGGGTTGGGAATAGCACAAGCATTCACCATTTTTTATATTTTCATTTTCTATTATTAAATCCCACACATTTACGGGGAGGAAGGCTTCGTGGAGTTTGTTTCAATGCTGTTCCAATAATTCACCAGCCGTTGCATATGATCTATTTATCGTTCCTCTCGGGTCAGAATCCATGTTTTATGTAAATAATGCATGTATCATTTTAAAATACTATTTGAAATTTTAACAGTGGCCCTGAAAAGGATCGTTTTCAATTTAATAATTAGTATAGTCTTTGTTTATGCCAACATCTAATTACCAACCGGAAACGGTTTTAGTGTATCTTTTAAATTCACCATGCCTGATCAACCAATTTCTATTTTATTTCTCTGGTTAATAAATCCTTGGCAAGCCTAACTCGTATTGTAACACCATATGATGGAGTCTAATGCTCGGATTGGTTACATTTTCCATCCTGGTTTGTCTGGTTACACAGCGACATTGACTATATTGTCAATAAAATATTAATTTGTCATTTACCATCATGTTTCAGTTTGTTTCAGTTTCAGTTTATTGGCAATATCAGCAAATACATGCTTTTGGCCAAAATTAACATCAAATATCACATAGATGGCCACAAAAAAAAGAAATGAGAAAATTATTAACATACAAACATATAAGTATTTGATAACTATAATTTTATTTTATTCATGCTTCAATAAACCTGGAGCGGCCCCTGTGGTTGGTTTACACGGGGACTCTAAGATTCACTGTGCTACATATCAGCACCTTATTAATACACACATGATCGTGAAACATAATGGTGAAAACCCGTATAAAACCCTGTTCATGCAGCGCCATCAGCGCTTTGATTTTTATTTGCTGCCAAAAAAGATAAATAATCGACTGGCACATGTGGGCTTATTTCTGCTGTATTGCATATGATTTATACGAGATATATTATATATAACACATTAATTAGCTAATATTGTGTTGTGAAATCATATGAATCCGAATCAAAATGGATTCGAACATAAGACATTTTATGGCAACGCGCATTAAAAACGAAAAAAACAACAACAACAAAAAACAATATTGGTCGTAAATGACTATTACTCATTTAACATTATTTGTCAGTGGTTACCAGTCATCAGGAAGTATGACAACAGGAACATCATCATCATCATCATCATCATCATCATCATCATCATCATCATTTTTCATCATCATCATTCTTAATCATCATCATCATCATCATCATCATCATCATCATCATCATCATTCTTTTCCTCCTCACCCTCCCCGTCCTTCTCATGATAGAGCATTTATAGCGTTTAAAATCAGCGCTTAAATCTGTTTGTCAGCATGGAAGCCGTCGACGGCGTGCGACTTCGAGGCGGCGGACCTGTGTGGTTGGAACCAGAACGACGCGGACCACGAGGAGTGGATCTGGCACACTGGAAGTACGCCCACAAAGAGGACCGGACCCGACCACGACCACACTTTAGGGCCACATGGAACAGGTGGGTGCTGTAGGTTTTGTACCAATTGATATTAAGCAATGGAGTGTTTTCCTGCAGAAAAAAACACAATCCAATCAGTTTCAGATTTTCTTCATCACTTACCAGATCTTTGAGGACTGTTCTTGTTTACTTCCGTGAACAGGTTTTCTATTTATAGATTGTTATGATAATATCAGAGGCGAGCCCGGGAGTTGACTTTAGAGGAGGCGTAACTTAAGGGCGTAAGCTTGTGACATGAAGTGTTCACAGGGGAGGGGGTAACTAGTTCGAAATGGTGCATTTTGGCGTACTTTTTTTCTCTTTTTAATATTTAGATAAAAATTTAACTTTGGCGACCCCTCCCCACCTGTATTCGCTTGTAAATATCATTTCAATGAGTCATCTTTTCATACCATGCTGTAATAGTTTTGTTATGGTTGTTTTTTATCCGGATATATCTAATGGACAATTATTATCTTACGTGATACAATTTGAAACTACATTGAATATGATGTTAGTATATGCTATTAAATGCATCCATGTATAAATGATGAAGAAGTCCACATAGATTCATTTAGTATAAATAATGCTAACTAATACGCATATCCCTATTTAAATGAAACTATTGCAGGTCACTACCTGTACTTCGAGACTTCCGGTTCCGACAAGTTTGAGCACACCGCTATACTGGAATCACCGCTGTATCCGGCCGCTTGGGGCCGTCGCTGCTTCTCATTCTGGTATCATATCTTAGGGGAGAAGGGTAGGTCTAAATTTAACCGTCTTGTTACTCGTTGAATGAATAGTTGTGCAACATTCACTGATTTAAACTATATCAAGTTAAAAAGCTATTAAGATAACATAATTGATTACAATCTGTTGCAACTGTACTGAATAGGGAAGCAATAGGTGATCGACGCTTGTTCCGAAAAGGGAAGCGACCATGCAATAGCTGCAAATATGCTACCGTTATTGCTTACCCGTAAGTGGCACATTAAACTACAGGCCACATCGCCTTTGCTAATATGATATGCAACTACGTTATTCTAATCAGCTTCATGGTTTTACCATACATATTTAAAAAAAAAGTTTTTTGTTACAGATATCGGCCGGCTTGAGGTTTACGTCCGACCGGACGGCACCCGCGGCCTGGCGGGTCTGGTTCCCAAATTCACCGTTGATCACAACAAGGGCTCAGACTGGTGGAACCAGATAATAGAAGTGCCAGCGCTAGACAAACCCTTTCAGGTTGCGCAGAATTTCATTCTTACACTTGCCCTCAAGCCAAACATTATTTGGGCTTCTATTCTGTTCGTATAGCTAGAAAAGGGAAGCAACCAATGATGTAATGTTTGATCAGTACATCAACGATTCTCTATATATTAATGCAGATTCATGATCATTTCAAAATACTTTATGAACACTCTTATTTAGTAAAGTACTTTCGCACCTTCAGATCTGGTTCCGGGCAATCCGAGGGACGAGCTACAGGAGCGACTTCGCCATCGACGACGTCTCCCTGTACGAGTGCCAAGGTGACTATAAACACCGTCGAAATGAGTTGATTTTTTTGTCATTTAACAAAATTTAGAACGTTTTTCAGATGATTTTACACACTCCTTCCAGAACAGTAAACTTGTTTTAACAGTATTATAAAATTAATAACAGAGAAACGTAATGAAGGTTGAATCTTACTAATCCTGTATACTACCATGAAACACTTCAAACATGTTTATCTTTATTTGAAGACCTCTCTCCGACCTCAGCCATGCCATCGACGACAGTCATGAAAACAAAAACAACGACAGTCATGAAAACAACAACAACGACAGCAATCACGAGCAAGAAACAAACCACGCGAGCACCAAACACCGTAACTAAGAAAGCAATCACAACAACCAGCAGAACTACACCGACCATGACGGAAACGAATCCGCCGATAAAGACACCTGCATCGAAACAAAGAACCGAAACAGTAATGTCAGATTTACCATCAACCATCTCAGAAACCCCGGCTTTTAGCAAAGACTCGCAATCTCTGCACCATCATGAGGCGAGTGAGGCTGGCGACTCGCTTAGCGTGACCGGGAAGGTGTTTGTAGGTGTGGCTGTCGCGTGCGTGGCGGTCACCCTCGTGGTGGTAGGCTACCTGCTCCATAAATGGCGGAGCTCCAGGCGGCGTTACTCTGCCAGCCTCCACTCAACCAACCCGCTCTACGAGGAAATAGAAAACCAAGGGTCGACTGTTAGGTTTTCACAAAACCAATATTAAAACTTATTATGACACGGCTTGATGTTTATTTTTCGTATTTATAAATCAGTTTGTGTACATTATAAGAAAAGGCCATGTCTCTCAACAAAGATACAAAGTGTCAACATATTGTTAGAAACAAACATGGCGCACGGCTACAATTGCCGTTTCTGTTATCAATGCCAGCTTTCGTCAATGTTACAAAGAATGTACTGTTTGTTAACTTGTTCCTTTTCACCTTTCTATTGTCCCTGCTTTAGTATTTTATTAACGACAATGTACATTTTGAATACCTTTGTGTTTTGCTTCTGTCTTGTGGTCATATGAAGTCATATTTGAATCATCATCATCGATGACATCATCATCGTCGCAGTCATCATCGCCAATAGCAGCAGCCGCAGCGTGTACACTATCAACCGAGTTTCAGTTATACAATCAGAATATGTAGGATGTTACGATTTTTGGGAATCGCTACCCAAAATCGTCGCTACAAGGATATGGCGGAACAACCCTTCAAGTATTTACTAAATTAAATTTCATTATACTGAACATGCATTAATATTATGTTGAATACATAGTTTATAATGGAAAATGACACGAATAAAGCAAAAACAATTTTCTGCGTTCTAATTTCGTTAAAAGCAATATAATATAAATTGAAATAAACAATTCTTTACAATTTAGCTGTGATAGTGAATCATAATTTAACTGTGAATGTAACGGTTTGAAACACATTGCATTCAATTAAATAGCTCATAGAGCGTTTCATGAACAGAAAATTACAATACTTAACCATTTATGTTGACACTTTCATGTATAAAACACCACTGTTTAACAATGTGGACCTAAACGTTTTCCAAAATATGCAAATTGTCCGAATGCAAGTTATATTAATAATGCATTTTCGCCATATACCGTTTAACTAGACTAAACATCGTTCGATTTCTTAGGTCACCGTCGGATCGGGTAGGGTATTGATTTCAGGGAAATAAGTCGGATTTTTTTAGTTTTGCTGTAATGCTGGGAAAAAGAAATTATTTGCATATGAGACTTATTGCATTTTGATACCACTGGAAATAGTGACAGCCCGTCTCATCGGAAAACTGTATGATTTCAACGGAGGTTTCAGAGGGAAAGACGAATATAAAATACAGCGGCTACTTACGTTACATTGGTCGTACTCCTTAGTGTTACAGTGAATAATCGTTCGTTTGAGGAAGATGCGTGCGATAAGGTTAGTGTTTTACTCGAATAAAAAATGATGATGATGATGATGATGATGATGATGATGATGATGATGGTGGTGATGATGATGATGATGATGATGATGATGATGATGATGATGGTGGTGGTGGTGGTGGTGGTGGTGGTGGTGGTGGTGGTGGTGGTGGTAGTGATGATGATGATGATGATGATGATGATGATGATGATGATAAAAATACCAGCAAAGTAATCACACACTACATATACACATGCAGAGACTGATATAATTTACTACTTTTAATATAATTGTTTTCAAAAAGTATTTACCTACATGCACATGTGTTTAAGTCAGTTAACTTCTTGTGTGCAAGTAGTTTTTCATTGATACACCAGTTGTGATATCATTACATAGTGAACGCAAACATAAAGGATCTACATGAGTTACCATTTAATAGAATCAATAAAAAACAAGTGTAGGAATACTTAAGAACGCGAATTTTTGGCGAGATTTTTAACTTCTCCGTAATAAGAAAATCCATTCAATTTTTGAGAAAAGGTCGCTAAATTTTAAATCCTAGCGTACCACTGAAATCGGATCGCTTGTTGGGTAATCGGGAATGTGTGTTTCTATAATTTGTTCAATCTTAAATCAAATAATGGGATCCTTCAAGGAAAAAACAAACCAAATGCACTATGACATGTAACTTTGATCTACTGTCTCCGAAAAAAAAAGGATCATCTACGTGGGGTCAAACGATGACCGATTTTTGTTGAAAAACGATCAGCTATTACTGAGGTCGCTGAAAATCAATTGTATAATTTTGATGTCAATTACCAATATATACCAGCCTTGTGTCCGCTAAAAACCTCAAGTTTTTCTTCCAATTAACAAAAATACAGCACACGATTTTGCTTGAGTGTTCGTGAAATTTCAGTTAAATACGGCATGGATTTCTGTTTTCTTTCATGCTTTACGATGAAATATGGGGTTTTAACAGTGAAATAATAACAGTGAAAATATCAATTTGATATTTTCACTGCAAAACAAGGAGTGAAAATATCAACTTTCAGATCTACTTTTAAATTCCTTTTTTGTTACATGTACTTGCCTTGATCAAAACAGACCACTGGACTTCAGTAAATAATGTTAAAAAAATAAAGAAATATTTTATAAATTTAAATAAATATATAATTGGAAATAAACAACTTATCGTTTATTACCGGTTATCCCGTTTATCAAACATTTTACTGATCTTTGAAGCTGAATGTTCGAACATTTGCTTTCATACCAAACAAATTACAGACAAAAACAACTGTTCGAACATAAATTAAATTTTATATCATCGTTCAAATGTATTTTGAACTGTTAACCGTTGTAGTACTTAAAATGAGCTTCCTGGAGAATTCACACAACAATTTACTGTTTTACAGATAGATCAGATATTTTTTACCCCATCCACACCTCAAAATGTGTCAACAAACTAGCGTGGCATTTACTCTTTATCTGGAAAACAATCATTTTAAAGCGTAACAGACTGGTCTCTGACAGTAAGATGACTGAGTATTAACTTACTATAAAAACACGCGTACATGCAGTCTTAAACTAAGAAGAATGGTTAAAATCCAATGAGTATCCACATTTGTTTTGCTAACACATTTGACGTTCCAAATTTTCATTCTTTAAATAGCTGCGTAGTAATTTGGTTATGTATTCATGCCCATCTTAAAATAAAAAGTGTTTTCATTATTTTTTTAAAAACATATGTGCACTTATAATACTTCATTGTTTACTGTTCATAAAGTTTTGCAATAAAAAACGAGCGAATATGAGAAGCTATAAGAATGAATAGCAGAGAACTATTTCTCAGCAAACCGAAAGTAGAAAAGTTGACAGCTATAATTATGCATGAGGGGCGCCCCACGGGTAGCGGCGTAAAGCCCACCCTTTTCAAAAAAGGGGGTAATTCAGAAATAATTAAAAAACAAATAAAACTCCAAAAATAAGCATAAAAGAAACAGAAAATTTGTTTATTTCAGTGTAAGATCGTATTTAATTTCACTCGTGATCATAAAAAAACTACATTTTCATAAAATATGTTTTTCTATGACACTCGTGAAATAAAATACGATCTTACACTGAAATAAACAAATATCCTCTATATATTACCACTTAATTATATATGTATATTTTTTATTTGATTATAACACATTCACAATAAACAATAACCTTTACTTAAAATAAATCTATTTTTGTAAACAGACGCAGTTGTATTCAAGTGCATTTATTATATATGTGAAGCTTTGATGCACTCGGCTCATAGCTTCGATATTACATAATTATGCTCTTCACCAGAGAGTTTACACCGCGTACTTGTGTTATGTAAGAAATGGATTGTACAGTTTTGATTTTAATTAGGTGGTAGAGGTAGGATTATGTTATTCTATGGGATTCACCAGAGAGTTTACACCGCGTACTTGTGTAATGTAAGAAACGGATTGTACAGTTTTAATTTTAATTAGGTGGTAGAGGTAGGATTATGTTATTCTATGGGATTGAACATTTCAATATTAATGGGCTGGAGGACATTCCTGAAATGATATCATTGACGATAGTGAGTGAGTGGACTTTGACTGCAAGAGTTTAAACTTCTGTTTTTAGTGCAGAGTCTGTTAACCTCCCAAAGTATGTAACACTTGTGCATTTAAGTGCCGTCATACAGCTGTTGTGCAGTATTTACGTTGTTGTTATGTTTCCAAAATGGAGATATTAAAACTTCCTTACATTTATGTGTTAATAATAACACTATGTTACCTTAAAACGACCATACAATGTGTGTCCACACCAGAACGAGGTAAGAACAATCAGTTCTAAGTAAAAACATACATCGGTATGTGTAATATGTGCATGTATATGATACCCAAATGGATGTCACAGATTTGGCTATCACTATAGTGGTGAGTTATAGAGCAATTAAGTAATATAACATTTGATAGAGAATGATTATAAACGATGTTATGTATCGAGTGTGCTAATAAGTAAAGGTGTCGTCTCTCACAATGCGAAATGACGATTTGTATAGTATTCTAATTAATTGGAAGTCTAGATCATTTGAAAGTCTAGCGTTCCACGAGTTAACTTTAGCCACAAAACCTACTCTCTATATAGCTATACTTCAGCGAACACGATATATATATATATATATATCATCTTTTGGGACGTATTCTTAATGTGTAGTAAACATAAAAAATATCAACATTAAAGTTATGAGAGTCAGAACTATTCTCTATACTGTACACTTTCCATCTAGATTATGTTGGAAGATTAAAGTAAATGAGCATATAACGACTGTTGTATTAAGTGAGCAATTTAACACAATAAAATCCTGTAAGAAAGCTGTATTTCCTTGTATTAGATCCGTTCCGTTATACATTATTCAAGAAGAGACATATTTTTGTTCATGATTATTATATAAATGACAAGGGAGCGATAAAACCAGGGAATGCGACCGAATGTTTGTGCATAGTATAACCCTAACATATTGATATGCCCCAGTATATGTACGGTTGTGTTAGAAAAATATGCACATACCTTAATTCTTTGTATAATATGTATTGTTGTTGTTATCGGTCAATGGCAAATCTAACAAGAAACTAACAACGCCCCGACTTTCGAGGCGCGCCAGCCTTGTTTGAATTTTGCCACCGCTAAGTGAGCAATCATTCCACTGGGATAAAAGTTATTACAAATGCGAAACAAAGCTATCAACATTAATTTCATTAGATTTCATTGCTCACAAACCTGATAAATTTGGTAAAGACACAGAAAATCAGACGTGAATATCCACGTGTTCATGTAGAGAAGATTGTTTATTTACTTTTTCAATAGTTCACGATCTATGACGACGCCATCTTGGATTGGCTGTCAGCCAATATTTTTGGGTCATTTGACCCAAAAATATGGGTCGTTTCGGTCGGGTCATTTTCGGTCGGGTCATATGACCATGATTTTCGGTCATTTGACCATGTGAGTATATAAGGCGGGGTTTTCCAGAATCGTGAGGAGACGTAAATTGGACATAGCTCGAAGCACATCCCGTACGATTCGCCCTCGGGCGTTTCGTCCATTTTGGCATTTGGTTTTGACATTTATCTGGAAATAGAAAACGATAACAAATGAAACGATTTTTATTATTTGCCTCCTTGATAAAATCCAAAAAGATTATAAAATCCAAAAAGAATTATATAGGAAATTCGCGGAAAATTAATGTTTAAAGGACTTATAAAATTCAACACGATGATATAGCGTTTTCCTGTGCCTACCCAGCGATTGCATACTGTACCTTTTCTTCTTTTGATGTTTAAATGATGATTTATTCCGCTGGTGTACTCGATTTGAGTTGTCTTCCCGGTGAACTAGTTTTTTGATGCAATGGTTAGGCTACATAAAATTTAACTGCCATTGAGAGGTTTCGCTACCAGTACCTGAGGGGCAGTCACGAGGGGAACACTTCAAATACTTGGTCACCCTAAAAGGGACAGTTGATAGCGTCGACGGACCACGGGGCTATGTCGTAACATTTATTATACTACTTTGTATTTTAATATATGCACTTCTGGCTCAGCCTAGTCATTTCATAAAATCTTGCGGGCCTTCATATTATGGCATGAAAGAGTATCGGTTACATTTTTGCAGGTACCCGGATACAATTTTATTACCACCCACCAGAGCAATCTTAATGTTTTGGTGCGTTTTCGCGTGATGTTTTACGTCAGCACTGTCGCCAGCTGTTTCTGTTTCATGGGTTTTTCATAGATTACCTGTCCATGCCCTACTACTTACCCTACAAGAGATCTCACAATTGTAGCTACACTAAAGGGGTCAGGAAATAGAACCAATTTCCGTAAAAGTCCAGGTAGAATTTTTACGTATTTTATATACGTTATATACCATCAGCAATTGGTGGTCAATATGACGATCATTTACTTGAATGCTTAAGTGAGTAAAAGTGAGTAGCGGCGTTTCCTAGATTGGACGTGGTGTAAAAGGGTCGGAGAATTTGGAGAATGCCCCTTCCCAATAGCCAAACAATATATATATATAAGTCAGAGTTGTTTTTTTTATGTATATTTGTTTTTAATAAGAGTAAGGGAAGCCTATTATTCTTTAAAGCTATCGTTCGATCATAACTTTTATATATGCCTGTTGCCTAAAATGGCTTAATAAAAAACTAATCTTACTTCTTTTTTCCCACCTCCTCACATATAGGGCCACCGTGTAAGGGTGACATCGTGCTAACGAGTGTGATAATGATAATGTTGTAATTATTTGTTGTTGTTTTTACGATGAAATTAAAAAAACAACAACATCAGTTAAAAACGTTTAGGACTATGTTAGGTCGCCGGTCGGTCTGCAACACTCAGGCACTAGACGTACCCAACGGGAACATGGGTGCCACGTTTACATGTGATCATGGATTCACGCGGCTTGGGCCGCCCTCGATCGCCTGCATGAGCGGGCAGTGGACGCCCCCGCCACCTTTATGTGTAGGTAGGTATAGTAACCATGAATGGATAAACGAGTAGATCTTTTAACTCTATTAAGTGGCTTAAACTGTTCCCTGATAACAGTGTGTGTATACCACGTGATAAAATACGTCATAAATGCTACGTCGGAAGGCAACATTTTGCTTTAAATGAAGACTTAAATCAAAGATAACTTTTCTTTTACAACACCATTTAAATAAAACAAAAGGCAGTCTATGCCGCTTAAAGAGCCCCGCATTTGTTTTTCTACCGAAATTTGATAGGATCATTAGTTTCATCAAACACTTCGACAAACCTGTTTCCAAAATAATGTTTTGACAGTGCTCCGTCAGACGGCCGTATTGTGAAAAGGTTTGTAGAGGTGTTTTAAGAAACTAATCTCTCAATCAAACTCTGGTAAATGATCGGAGGAAGTGCTCCTTAAGTGGCGTAGACTGCGCTGTGTTTCATTTAAAATGGTGAAGAAATAGCGAAGAAATCTTTGTTTAAAGTCTTTTTCAAATCAAAATATTGCCGTCCGACGTAGCATTTATGACGCAATTTATCACGTGGTATACACATACTGTATAAGGACATTTTACCATTTTGGTTCCATTTTAAAATTTGACAAATAAACAATTATCTTAACTAGACTAAATGAAGCAGAACGTATAAATAATCGTTTATTTCACAAATTGATTTTTGAAAAATGCCATAAACAACAGCTCAAAACATCATGGTATATGTGCAGCTCCCACGTGCCGGAAGCCATTACCACGCCCACATCTACGTGTTCGTGCGGAGGTGGGAGACGCGCTGCTCAAGTTTTCATGCGATGTCAACTTCCGATTAAACGGCGCCTACCAGGTCACGTGCAACGGATTCACGTGGAGCGAGGACATCCCTCGGTGTGAACGCAAGAATTTTTATTTCTTGCCTATGGTCTATGATCTTGTTTCATTTATTACTTTTATTTGCTGTCAAAAAAGATAAATAACCGACTGGCACATGTGGGCTTATTTCTGCTGTATTGCATATGATTTATACGAGATATATTATATATAACACATTGATGAGCTAATATTGTGTTGTGAAATCATATGAATCCCAATCAAAATGGATTCGAACATAATAAATTTTATGACAATGCGCATTAAAAGCGAAAAAACCCCACACAAAACAGTATAAGTCGTAAATGACTATTACTCATTTAACTCATTTGTGTGTGTTTACCAGTCATCAGGAAGTATGACGACAGGAACACCCAACAATCTCGGTAATGAAATTGATATTGTTCTTTAATCTCAATACGGGCTATTAAATGTTGAATTGAGCACTTCCGATTTGCATTGTTATACATGTATTTAAATTCACTCTATTTCTTGTTGTTCTGACATTAGCTCGTCAACCGGGATTTTTGCGCGTCATCCTTTAATATCCTTTGAACAAACTCTCATCATTGTCGTAGCTTTTGTTCTCGTTAATATTAATTATCGTCATAATAACAAGATTTCATCTTTTAGTCACTCCTTCGTGTACGAATAAAAAACCCATCATCATCATCATCATCATCATCATCATCATCTCTTCCTTCTCACCCATCCCTCTAACTCACTCTCCCCGTCCTCTTTATAATAGGGCAATTATAGCATTTAAAATCAGTGGTTTAATCTGTTTGTCAGCGTGGAAGCCGCCGACGGCGTGCGAATTCGAGGCGGTGGACCTGTGTGGGTGGAACCAGAACGACGCGGACCACGAGGAGTGGATCTGGCACACTGGAAGAACGCCCACCAAGAGGACCGGACCCGATCACGACCACACTTTAGGGTCACAGGGAACGGTTGGGTGCTGTAGGTTTTGTACCAATTGATATTAAAGTAGAATTGAACTGATATTTGACATTTAATTATTACATAACTATATAAAAGATTGATAATTTTCAAGTTTGATACGATATTTTATTCAGTTCAAATCATTTTCATAAGCTGGCAGTTTACAAACTACCCCCTGTTCCGCATTTTCCGAAACACTCGACTGACTTGCGTCCCTTGGCGTTGCTATACGTAAGTAGTTACTTCCCTTGGTACTGCCTCTCGGTTTTAATAGAGAATGAAGATGAAACGGGAGCCAGGCAATCGACATATCAACTTCCGCGTCCGCGAAAATTCAGTAAAAAAACATGGACTTTCCGAGGTTTCCAGTCCACTTACATGGTTTATATTAGGGATGCAAACGAATATTCGAATATTCGATCAAACGTTTAGTATTCGAATGTCAAAATCGATATTCGAATGTTGGAAAAAAAATTCACTAAAGAGAATAAAACACATTTTGCCTACAACACTGATGTTGTTTATAAAGTTCGTTTGTCTTGTTTTTGGACGGTACTGCGAAGCAGTGCCGTTCATAGGTATCATGCTACTTTTCGACAGGCATGCATCATTTGGTCCCCGGCTTCATACCTCAAACAGGAGCGTCCAGGAACCAGTTTTAAACGGAAGTGCACGGCCAAATAAAATAGACCTTTTGTCCGCTTTTCATAAGTACGCGAGTCAAGTAACGCCCAAAAGCGGCTGATTCATATTGTAAAATATATTCTTCGACTGTAATTCCACAATATTTAACAGTGCATTGTTAAATAAAAACACAATGGTTACACATAAATTGTGCGTAGGTTATACTTTCTCTTATGACACTAGTGCTTCATGAAAAACTTATTTAGATCGGCTTCTTTCAACAAAACATCGCCATTTTGGAACATTCTTAGCAGGTGCGCGTTGTCTGGTGCTAAAAGGCTGACACGAGAGCTGACCATATAAATGAAGAGGGAAAACGCTGACCAGAAAAATGGAAATTGAATTATTTCTGTTGAATTAATTTTAATGTTTTTTTTTGATTTCCTTGTACTATTCAATGTATTATAACTGATTTATCATGTATTTGTATAATTTATAAGAGCGCTTAGTTTAAGATAGATGACTTTTTTATCATTTGTAGATATAGAAGTATCAATCTACATCTAGACCACACCACGTACATTAAATAAATTTAAAAACTCGGCAACCCATAAAACTTTAAAAAAAATATATCAAAATATTTTCATTCATTTTTTTTGGTCAGCCTTTTCCTCTATATCTATTGTTCAGCCCTTAGGTCAGCCTTTTAGTATCTCTCCGTTCTCTTGCCATTCGATAATACTTAGCGCTGGGATCTGTCATTCTTGGCTAGGAAAATAACAAGTGGGATATAGACGCGGCTAGCGCGTCAAGATAATTGACTTTCATACATAATTCGCAAACAAGTACCTAAATATGCGATTCAAGGAATTTGATTGATATGTTTTAAATGATGTATGAATACACATCGTTCCAAGCATCTTCCAATCATCGGCCGGCAAGTTTCGGTGAGTGACTACTTACAATAGAGTTTTCGAACGAATTTACTTTGTTCTTTATTTTGAATTTCGCTGATTTTGGTATCTTGTTTTGATATTTTGAAAATGATATGTAGAAGCACATACAGTCGAAAAGTTATTTCGGTCAGTTATAAAGCTATAAATATCTTAATTTGTAGGAAATTCGAAATTTTGTTGCTGTTATTATTTTCGTTCAGTTAAAATTCTTCCTATTAACAGGAGTCCTTCACACGCTGTCACGAAGATTTACAGCACAAAACAAGGACTATGCAAGCGACTGACTTCAACGTCTATGTGTATAGTGAGTATTATTATTGCCATCTAAACGTGAAATTATTGTGCATCAGCTGTATATAGCTTGTCGGTCTGTATTCAACTGCATTCAACAAAACTGTGCAATATAGCCGTTGTTTGTTTATTGACATCGAAGTCTAAAAATAGACGTAGAAAGTAGGTTAAAGCATTATTCTAAAATAATAGTCGTGTTATACGGGATTCTTCCAATCCCTAACGTCTAAACGGGAATGTGCAAAAAAGGGCGTGTTAATAACAGACATTGCCAAAAATATTGAAATTGTTTTAAGTGAAGTATTTTATGGTTGAAATTGATCATAAAGAGTTATATTCATTCTTTACAATGTAAGTGTCATGTTATTTTGCACTAAACAAGCATTTAATGCATTAAAACAAGTTGTTTACCTTTCCACTAAAACGAAAGTTGACTGACACAGACAACAATTATGCGAAGGGGAACAACTCGATACAATCGTAATAACTCGGCCTCCTCCAACAAAGCTTCGAGATAGACCTCGTTATACAATCGTAACAATTCGGCCATGGCCGAAATGTTCCGAGCAATTTAAAACTGTGCCCTGAAGCCTTGCAGGTGCCCTTCATGTATATATCGTTATGTTTTGACAGAATGAAATGAAGAAAAGCCGTCAAACTCATAATTATAAGTTGGATATTTATTTTTTGTGTACGGAACTAATATAAAATAACATTATCTGGTAATCTTTCTTGTTTTTATGATATTTTATAGACGCTATATGCTTTAACCCGGAATCCTGATTGGAACAACTACCCACTTTTGATACTAAACAATTTGTACGTGAAGGATTTACCATATCAAAAATATAAAAAAAATCTGTCAACGTACAATTATTTGGACTAGTTAAAGCATAGGTAGGGTAACTCAATGGACTGCGTAACTATTACAGTTAATTTAGGTTTGATTTGTGCGTTTACTGTTTTTATTGCAAATGCTAAAAATTCATGGTGTTGCAGGTATCGAGTGTGCCATTACACAGCTCAGAAACAATGTATTCATTTGTTTTGTTTATTGTTTACACAAACTTGGATTCAACTTGTTTAAGATCTTACGGCACTCTAGAATCAAACTACTTTGATCACATACCATTGTACCTTGTACTGAAAGTTGACTAAATTTTAGTTAAATGCTATAATATGATTGACAGTAAGTTACCAACTATGCTTCTTTGACTGAAAAAGTGCTCACAAAGGCAACAATGCACCTGTCTGACTAATATAATAGCTAGGTGTTTACCATATTAAGAAGTCTGTATGAATATTTAACACCCCTGACATTAAAAGTTCCTCCTTTAAACATGACTAATAGAGTAATATTTTCTTCCTATCAATATTGATATTGTGCAAAACAAGTGTTAGATGTTTATGTGTATCAATGACTAGGTAAAGCCCTTGGGCTGTATTTATTAAGCAACTTTGATTGAAGATTATTATAAGTGAAGCCAGTGGTCAAAAATAGCACAAGCCCACAAGCCCTGCACTGGTAAAATGACTTCCGGGCTTGCTCACATTCTGAATTTTATATAGCACGGCTTGTTCAAAAATATGATTCCATGCAATGGTATAAGAATTCAGGCTTGTTCATCCAAAAGTCTTATTTCGATGACAAGGATAAGGCTAAGATCAATACTGAATACTGGCCCTGGTCTCAACATTTATCACTGTATAGCAACACTATTAATTCAACCGTTACTTTATCATTTTGAATTATTGATTGGAGTTGTTTAAAAAAAAATCCAGCATCTGTAGCACAGTATTGACGCACTACAAATGAAACCGATTCTTCAATTTCCATATAAAAAATAATTAAGCTGATCAATTGATAAAATAGACGTCGCCATTTTAAAATGAAACATATGTATTTGCAGATGAATTCCATCAATGAAGCCTTTGAAAAAAGCGGGCCATACCCAAGTCTTTGCCTGTGGGAATGTGGTGTACAACAGGAGGTCAGATGGCATTCCATGATGGAATTACATCTATTACCAAATTCAGCTGGTCAAAAGTGCTCTTTACCATCCACAGACAGTATTTGGCAGACTAGGAACAAGAAATTCCACTTAATGTAATAGCGGTTTGGTTGTGCATGAACAGCAAATGCATCCGGTGCTGGTTTGTTAACATGCAGGGGCTGCCACTATCTTCCTTTAGGATAACAAGGATGTCAGTTTCCAGCAAAATAATCCAGGTATGGAATCTTTCATATATCATACATTTTTTTCAATCCATTTTACCTTCAAAATAAAAATTTAACTACTGAAAAATATCTAACTATCAACTTGCTGATATATCAGTTTCTAAGTTTGCCCTAATCTCTTTCACACTGACACAGCCACCAGTTACATGTATATAACTTTGTTTTTGTATAGTGCTAACTGTACATGTTTTTTTTGTGTTTCTCTGTTAATGCAAAACACTGAGTTAATTAAGCATTTTCTTCTAATGCAGGAAGAACCCCAGGTCTTACTGTTAAGGAACGCAATGAGGTTGTGACCATTAGGCTCAAAGCTGTGGAGAAAGATGTCTGGCCAGGAGACATACTGATGTTATGCTTTACTGATGTTGTTGCCAACACCTACAAACCATTCATTACAACTACCACAACGAACAATGTACTGATAATGCAGGTGAATATAATTTTAGAATAACCATCAGATATTTAGAAAATTTCAGCTGAGTGTCATTCATTTGGTCCAAAAGCCTATGATCTTTTGTCAGATCATACTTAAAACAACAAGCATCAATGCTGTTTAAAAACTTTTTTTCATTTTTGTTTCACTCAGCTTAAGATTTGTGTTTGTCTAGATGATACATCATGACAAATGCCCATAATTAAAGAAAAATACAACACTTGTTTCCAAATACAATACATTCTTTATTTTGTCTCTAATTTCAGCTGTATTTCTTATTTATTGATTAAAATATGTTTGTTGATTTGGTATTTTAAAGTATTCAAGGTTCGAATTTATAATTAGCATATGTGAACATTTGCAGAAAATCTGAGCTACCTTTGTGAAAGAGGCCAAGAGAGGATTGGATGGTGGAGTTTCAGATGACACAATGCTGACTGTTTCCACCCAGCTGATTTTGCTTCCTACTGGCAGCAGAAGGAAGTCTTCACTTTTATTTTAAACAATTAAGTTTTATTGCCACCAATATGTCAAGATAACATGTAACTGAAAAGATTGAAATTACACCAACTTCCTTCATTAACACAAACTATCTGTGTACCTGGACTATCAGCTTGAACAGTATACTACTTCAACTACCATTTCCTCATATTCAAACATTACTAGAAAGGTCTGAAAGGCAATCATGCTATCTTCAGTGATAAAGGTAGAATGATAAACTCTTGTGTTATAAATTCTGCTGCAACTTGAGATCACCAGTATGTACAGACATTGCCAAATTTATTGCATTTATTACTTGTGTCTAATCAGTGCTTTATGCATAGATATTGTACTTGAAGTTAACTATGATTTTATTAAGATGCGATTTTTCACTCTGTATTGATGTTCACATACTTCAATTTCTGTTGCTATACCAGTGCCACTTACAGATAATCTAGATTAATTTGTTTTTTATTTATTTCTACCACTGTTGTCTATGATCATTTTCATATCATATAGTTAGTACACTTCATTATATACAAGGCAGTCAATGTCTAATTTCCTATAACAACTCATCAATAAGCCTTTTGACATTTCTGCTTTCAATTGTCTTTATATTTTTCATTAACATTTCTTTCTAAGTTTGAAGCCTGATCACTGTTAAAAAACAGGCTCTACTTTATGGCTGCCTAGAAATGTCTTACAAATTGATAATTATTTAAAATACCAATAACCTAATGCCCTTATGGAAACATAGTCCAAACATTCCTCAACGGCTATGAAATTATTTTTGAACAAACCTTTTTGCTGTTTACAGCCTGTAAAAAATTAAGATTTTCCCCCAACCAAATGCACTGCTTAACCTATTATAAAAGTAATGCAATTCATGGAAGATGATACCATTGCAAGATGAAAAAAACTGTCCAAAACTTTAAAGGAATTTATATCTTCGTGTACATTTCAATTGAGTTTTTGGACCGAGTAAATCCTAGTTATTTTAAAAAATATCTTCTGAGTGTGTCTTGTATAAATCACAGGACCCCCACATGCTATTCTTTAGTGTATACACACAGCTGAGACAGGGATAGAATTTTTTATTTTTTTCATTTAAAATATTGCAATTTTGACCTCATACTAGCCCTTATTCATAAGTTCAGTCTTGTTTTAAGGAAAAATTGAACTTGCTGATTTTGGTACTTTTGGTTCATCCCCAATTGATCTAATAAACCCTGGTTTAATATTGATCATTATGGAGAAATAAAGACATACTTAAGTCTTTATATGTAATGTTAATTGGGCTCAATTTCAGACCTGTTCAGATTATGAAATAAAATACTGCATTATAACTTTTATTAAATCATAGACCAACTATAAAAACGCACAAAAGAGAATGTTCCTTTTCATATACCTTGTTCTTATTTTTCTGAAATTGAACTGCTGGTGTTTAGGCATTGGTCTATGACAGGTGTGGTTGACTGTTGATATGTAAATTTAACCAGCTACGATAACAACATCATATGCATACACCACTGTCAGCATTTTAACTGCTTCAGCTAATGAAGAACTTCCAATAGCTATACTCTTATATTAGCTGCCATTATAAATAATATTCAACATTTGATTGTTTAAATCTATTTTGTATTACATTTTTCCTTTGAGATTCATTAAAAACATTTACAACCTATCAATAAAATTTATATCCGTTATGCACTTCAGTGTTCATGTTTTGTGGTTTCCTTCTTACCAAAGCCAAAAAGTTGTTGTCATAGCCTATTAGTTGTTAGTTACCCAATTTTTTAACATTGCCATGCTTAAGCTAGGCCTGCTTCCATTTCCCGACTCCTTGTTGCTGTATTACTATTCCCCACTGTGCCCTTTTGTTTGGCAGAGCTTACATCAATAATTATGAATTATATTTGATATTCAAAATGTCAATTCAAAAAAAGTTTTAAAATAATACAGAAACATAATTGTGATACTTATTTGAGATAAAAGCAACCCTTACCATTTGTATTGGTATTGAGAGTAGTTATAACACATGCACAATAATTTTTTAACATTGGTCCTTGTAAATGCCCCATAAACGCTCTTTCAATGCACATCAAAAGATCACAGTCTCACCTTGCAACCCTGCCCTTTTTAAATCATAGCTCGGGTCCTGAATTCCCACTTAAGAAACTTTCTTCTACAAAACAATACCAGACTAGGAGTGTTGTACGGTCTGATTCAATCTCCTCTTTCCACACCTCTGACATTCATACAACCAGCTGTAACTCTCCTGCTGCCAGCTTTAAGCAGTACCGTCCCTCAGCACTTTCAGTGCTTTGATTACAACGAGTGGCCCCTAATACCAGAGGTGTGAATGTGATGACTAGACACGCGTCATGTATCATTAAGTCCCCCTACTTTTACAATAACTAGCTAGGGATCGGCTTAAACACCAATGTGTTGTCTTGGCTACAAATACTGTGCAACATAGCGCAAATCGAGGTGATAATATGAATGCAATGTGCTACAATAACAGATTTTAGGATATATTTCCTCTATTGTTGTACAATAGCTGAGTCCAATCCGCTTATGTTTTCGTTTTACTATTTTACTAGAACCGAATTGGTTTGGGGTTTCCATAGTTAAATTTAGAGGTCAATCTCCATGACAAAGTAGGATTAAAATTCCCCGGCTATTACTTTAGCGAATTATAATAGTAGTTTATTACATCTTCTAAAATACGTATTTCGGTAATCGAATATTCGAATATTCGATCGAAAGAATTACCGAATATTGAATTCGAATATCAATTTTGCCATTCGTTTGCATCCCTATTTATAACCAAAATAACAAGTAAAACATATGGATTCTGCTTAATCTTCCGAAGTAGACGCTTTTAATTTGAAAGTTAACAGAAGGAAATGGAACGAATCAATATATTCAATCAAGTCAAACACTGAAAGTTTGAAACAGTTTCAAACTAACGATAAATCCTGTGTTCCTGAACCGGCTGAAGTCTGCATCTGTGAATTTTTTAGTGTACCCGTATAACAATATAGTATAATAATTACAGTTCAGTTCAGCTCTAAAGGGACTGTAAACCAGATTGGCACCAAAAAAGTTTTTTTCTGTAACGAATCTCAGAACAATTATCTAATAGAATTTGAAACTACATTGATTATGATGTTAGTATATGTTATTAAATGCATCCATGTATAAATGATGAAGAAGTCCACATAGATTCATTTAGTATAAATAATGCTAACTAATACGCATATCCCTCTTTAAATGAAACTATTGCAGGCCACTACCTGTACTTCGAGACTTCCGGTTCCGACAAGTTTGAGCACACCGCTATACTGGAATCACCGCTGTATCCGGCCGCTTAGGGCCGTCGCTGCTTCTCATTCTGGTATCATATCTTAGGGGAGAAGGGTAGGTCTAAATTTAACCCTCTTGTTACTCGTTGAATGAATAGTTGTTCAACATTTACTGATTTAAACTATATCAAGTTAAAAAGCTATTAAGATAACATAATTGATTACAAGCTGTTGCAACTGTACTGAATAGGGAAGCAATCAGTGATCAACGCTTGTCCCGAAAAGGGAAGCGACCATGCAATAGCTGCAAATATGTTACCGTAATTGCTTACCCGTAAGCAGCACATCAGACTACAGGCCACATCGTCTTTGCTAATATGATATGCAACTACGATATTCTTATCAGCTCCATGGTTTTACCATACTAATTAAACTGACACTCTTATTCAAAATCAATGCATACACATGTATAACAAACATCTGCATACACATGTATAACAAACATCAAATTTGTCTGATAAACCTTTAACTACTTACTAAACAATGCATTTAAGGAAAAAAATATTACTTATAACAAGGATGTAACCCTGTATTTAACTAACAGAAAACGCAAACATATTAAATGATTGGTGAATGCTAAAATATTTACTGTGATCTACTCTAGTCCCATAAGGTAGAAATACCGTGTTGTATGCACATTTCTTTCAAATTAAACTCGGTGTCTTTCATAAGAACAATTGTTTTCGACATTTATCAATCCTTTTTGGAATATTAAAACATAAGTATTATTTTTGGTAAATCTATTTAGGAGTAAGAGTGCATCTTTAAAGAAAACAGTTTCTTGTTTACACATATCGGGCGGCTTGAAGTGTACGTCCGACCGGACGGGACTCGCGGCCTGGCGGGTCTGGTTTCCAAATTCTACGTTGATCACAACAAGGGCTCAGACTGGTAAAACCAGACAATAGAAGTGCCAGCGCTAGACAAACCCTTTCAGGTTGCGCAGAATTTCATTCTTACACTTGCCCTCAAGCCAAGCCAAGTGCCTGTGCGTCTGTATTTTCTAAGGCGTTTTGGCCAAAAATGCCATTCTTTGAGGTTTTTCAACTGAACCTTGACTCAAATGGCATTCGAAGCATCAAATTGGGCAGTTCTACACATCTTTGCACACATTTCAAGTTCTCGCAGTCAAATTTTCACCAAACATTTTCAGTGCTCGTAAGATTGCAGACGACTCATTTTAAAAAAAAAAATAGGCGAAAGTTGTCCGAATACAAGTTATATTAATATTGTATTTTCGCCCTATACCGTTTAACTAGTCTGAACATCTTTCGATTTCTTAGATCAACGTCGGATCGTAGAGGGTATTGATTTTAGGGAAATTAGTCAGATATTTTTAGTTAAGCTGTATTGCTGGGAAAAGAAATTATTTGCATATGAGACTTAATGCATTTTGATACCACTGGAAATAGTGACAGCCCGTCTCATCGTAAAACTGTATGATTTAAACGGAGGTTTCAGAGGGAAAGACGAATATTAAATACAGCGGCTACCTACGTACGGTACATCGGTGGAGCGCCGTAATGTTACAGTGAACAGTCGTTGGTTTGAGGAAGATGCGTGCGATGAGGTGAGTGTTTTACTCGTATTAAAAATGATGGATGATAATAATAATGATGATGATGATGATGATGATGATGATGATGATGATGATGAGAATAATGGATGATTATAATGATGATGATGATGATGATGATGATGATGATGATGAGGAGGAGGAGGAGGAGGAGGAGGAGGAGGAGGAGTAGGAGGAGGAGGAGGAGGAGGAGGAGGAGGATGGTGGTGGAGGTGGTGGTGGTTGTGATGATGATGATGATGATGATAATGATGTTAATGAAAAAAATACCAGCAAAGTAATCACTCACTTCATATACACATGTAGAGACTGATATAATTTACTACTTCTAATATTATTTTTAAGTATTTACATACATGCACATATTTTGTAGATAACGGCTCTTTTCGGTCAGTTACCCTCTCGTGTGCTAGTAGTTTTTATTGATACACCAGTTATGAAATCATTACATAGTGAACGCATAATATATAAAGGATCTACACGAGCTGCCATTTAATAGAAACAAATAAAAAAAACAAGTGTAGGAATACTTATAACGTAAACTATTGGCGAGCTTTTATAACTTCTCCGTAACGAGAAAATCCATTTGAAAATGACATTCCGTTCAAATTTTGGGAAAAGGTCGCTTAATTTTGAATCCTAGCTTACCACTGAAATCGGATCGCTTGTTGGGTAATCGGAAATGTGTGTTTCTATAATTTGTTCAGTTTTATTTCAAATAATGGGATCCTTCAAGGAAAAAAACCCAAACCAAATGCACTATGACATGTACCTTTGACCTACTGACTCCGAAAAAGAGATAGGGATCATCTACTTGGGGTCAAACGATGACCAATTTTTGATGAAAAATGATCTGCTATGACTGAGGTCGCTGAAAATCAATTGTACCAGCCTTGTGTCTGCTAAAAACCTCAAGTTTTTCTTCCAATTAACAAAAATACAGCACACGATTTTGCTTTAGTGTTCGTGAAATTTTAGTTACTAGTAAATACGGCATGGATTTCTATTATATTACCACTTAATTATATATGTATATTTTTTTTTAATTTGATTATAACACATTCACAATAAGCAATACTCAGTGGCGGATCTACCGGGGGCACATAGGGCCCGTGCCCCCCCCCCCCCACCAGCGGGCCGGCACCAGCGGGCCGGCAAGGAATGTTTTTGGGGCACATCTTTATTGATTTAACTGTACAAATAAGTTGTTTTATCACAATTTAAATTTTATACATAAGCATTTGAGCAAATAAACAATTGAACCTGATTATCGAGTATAATATAATATAGTATACGAAACGAAAGTCTCTTGAAAATGACATTGGTGCCCAAACATTCGATAAAAAAAATTGGCGCAGCATTTTACACAGACAGCTGACCAAAAGTAGATAAATATGGCTGCAGTTATACGCTAAAGTTTACTGTTTTCGGAATATATCATATAACAGAAATATAAGTTGTTTTAAACTGTTAACATGTGCACATTATATGTTCGTCATTGCTTTTAATAATGTCATTGTGTGTCAACAAGATATGTGTGTGCATGACCCGCATTTAAAGTTTAAATTCAAAACGTTGCCGCCTTAAAACTTTCCATTTCAGCCTTTATTATCGTCTAGTTCTCGGATTTATGCTAGAGCCTTTGTAAATTAATACATACTAATTTATTTGAAACCCTTTTTTGAATTTGTTGTCAAGTTGTTTTTACATCATTTAACTTAAATAGCAATGACATCCGAGGTACCTACAGTATCGTTGAGTGCAATCAATATACTGTAGGTTTATATAGCATTTATTCTACACCATATATATGTGTGTCTGAGGTTGACGACTGGTTAACGACTTAGCGTATAAATATGTCGACCCTGGTTCGATCACCCAAACCGGCTAGTTGTCTTTGTTGTTTTTTGAAAGGTTTATCTTATAAGGATCCGGAAATGCTTTCTTTTTAATTCAATTGTTCTGCCAAACATCATTGACAGTGAAGACAAATGTTAATTTTATGTCATTATATGATTAAAATAATGCATTCAAAAGTTATATATGTTTAAAGTTCGTTGTGCCTCCCATTTAGAAAGTCCTGGATCCGCCACTGCAATAACCTATGCTTAAAATAAACCTATTTTTGTAAACAGACGCAGTTGTATTAAAGTGCATTTATTATATATGTGAAGCTATGATGCACCCGGCTCATAGCTTCGATATTACATATGCTCTTCACCAGAGAGTTTACACCGCGTACTTGTGTTATTTAAGAATCAGTTTACTTTTAAGTAAAAACATTCATCGGCATGAATAATGTGTATATACATGTATATGATATCAAAATATATACAATCATGTATTAAAAATCGGCTTTCACTATCTTATTTAGTGATAGAGGCGTTTGGTTAGTACAACATTTTATAGAGAATGATTACAAACGATGTTATGTATGGAGTGTGCTTAAATGAGATAAACGCGATACCTGAGAGACGGCTTGGCCGCTAACTTCACGAACATGGACAAATACTTCAATATACTTTACATGACAAAGTGTAAGATAGGTTTTTCTCCCACCTCAGATAAGTAGATCCATTAATTTAACCATGCTAGAAATTCTTATCTTGCCCACGGGCGAAGATAAAATGCCCGTATGGAACTTCTTTTAATGGTTACCACATTGTAATTACCTCCCTTGTTGAAGACTGTCGTCTGTAGCGCATCATGGAAACCTTGTCTTTTGGCAATATTTAGAACGCGAGTAAATTATTTCTCGCTTCAAATGTCACCAGAAAACAGTTTTCACGCACCTTTCAAGAAATAATGCTTTACTCTTCTTAGAACTATTTAAAGACCGATCAGACCATTTACATACTCTGAATCACTGCGCGAATATCCATGACAACCACGAATTATTGCATATCCGTACGCAATTATTTTCACTAAGGACAAAAGAGTTCCAGCAAAAAATACATTTTCACTTAATTTTGTTTAACTGAGGTGGGAGAAAAAGCATCTACCATAGCCGCTCGTGTAAGATAGGTTCATCCCGACCCTCGCGAAGGGTGTTTTGCGGAAACTCGGTAAACCTCGTTTCCGCAAAACACCCTACGCTCGGGTCTGAATGAACCTATCTTGCACTCTCGGCCATGGAAGATACTTATATTCACAACCCGAGCGTGGTGTTTAGCGGAAACGTGGTTATATTTTTTTAACTTCTCTCAATAACTCTAAATGTTTTAGATATAGACTTTAACTGTAAAAAATATATATTATGTTTATTTTTAGAATTATTGCCTTATTTTCAGTTTGGTTTTATAGAATAATCACCCTCTGATTTTATTTATACTTATTTTTTTTACTTTACTACTTATGTTTTATATCCCAACAATTGGTGGTGATGGGGGCTATGTCGGAATCAAATTGTCCCATCCGTCGGTCCCTGGACATCAGGATAAGATGATGGTGTGGTTGGGGTATCAATCACATCCAATGATAGTCCAAGTGAAATGTGTCCACACTGTAAATCTGTACAACTATAGTATACTTTTTCCAATAATATTATTGTGAGTTTTTTCTCCTTTCAATATTATCATAATTTACTTTAATGTTTATTATCATGACTAGCGACGTTTCCTAGATTGGAAGTTAGGTGTCAAAGGGTCGGGCACTTTAAAACACGCCCCTTCAATGAGCCAAACAGTATATAAATGATTAATCATGGCTCGAGGGTTTTGGGGTTTTTCCCTACGCAAACACTATATACTTGAGGAAGTTTCGGAATTCACGCATTTGAATTAAAGTGCATGTATGTGATGAACTCAACCCATTGCTTCTTAGAACCTATACATACAGAGTTTTCACCATGAAAAATATGTGACATGTCACTATTTATAAGGCCACACCAAATCAATGTTTAGTTCCTCGGATTTTTGCAAAAAAAATTGGAGCGAGCGAGCGAAAAAAAAAAAATTTTTTTTTTGTCAGTTTTCATAAAAACCTAAGCGAGCGAAGAGCGAAAAATATATTTTTCCTTATATTCAATATAAATAAGAAAGAAATAATTGCCCTTAAACCCATTTTAATGCCATCTTGAACTGAACCTCTAATGGACATTGGGAAAATGTCGGAATACATACTATTTATTCATCCGTGTTTAGTACAAACATTATATGGATAAATCTAATTTCTTATATAATTAAAATGTACTTTAATATGACGATCATTCATAATAATAAATAACCCTGCTTTTAGTAAAAAGTTTGAAACGACTTATATAAATCTACCTGAATCAGTTTAACATCATATGCAACTGTATTTAGACATAACTTAAGATTGATTTTGGATTTGTAAAAAGTGATCACTTAGATAGGCATCATCAAACATCAGACTCCATATAACTTTAGACTATATTTTGTTTTTATTATCAAAGGAAATGCAATGACATGTGCTTATTAAAACAAAAAGAACAAGGGTATTTTTCAGAGTACTTTTTTGGTCATTTAGATGTTTTTATGCAACAGCCAATTGTATATTCCCCCTTTAAGTCCGGAATAGCGAGGACTTTGACTTCCGGTCTCTCAAAACCCGGGTAAAATACCCGACCTGCAGGGACACACTGCTGGTAAAATCCCTGCCAAATGGCACCGCAACCCCTCTAAGTGAGGCCCTTTCCAGACTATTTTCAATATGAAGACAAAACCACATTCACTAGGCATTTCGGGGCCACCTGAAAGGTAAAAACGCAGCCCATTGCCTCTGCTGTCCCCGGTATACCCCTGGAACAAGGGCGAAGGATAGGCGGGGCAGTGGTTACAATTGACAAGTGCATTACAATCCCGGATTATGCTGCAAATAAAAACAAAATATAAGGTAATAAACTTAGGCTTATTTATGTTGAGGTATATCAAGACCAGTGTTTATATCGCTATTTGTGAAAAGATATTTCTTCAAAACTGTTGTTTTGTCAGAATTTGATCAAATGAGCTTGATACATCAATTTTAACCAAACAATGACTCATGTTCCAGTTAAGTTGACCTGTCGTAACGAGGTAAAATTTTGGTCTCTTGTTATATGACTTGAATAAAATAGTACTAAGTTGATCATTCCGATTTCCATTCAAAACGAGTCACTAATTACGCAATATAATCGCTACCAGTCTCAGATACACATGCTTAATTGCATAATGATTGCTTTAAATAATGATCCTTTAGTGCATGAGACGATCAACAATGACTTCAAGCATGCTCAAAACATATTTATTGTCAAAAATAAGATTTAATTTCCAAACTTCGAGCCACATTGTTTATACCGCAACCCGCCATTTTGATTGAATTTATTGAAACCCATGGTAAACCGATCGATATACAGTATAAAAACACTACGCATCGGTAACTTCCCTTTACAAAAACACGAAAACTAGCGTAGAAAAATTATTCTTGATTATTTTTAGCCTTTTAATGAATTATTACCTGAAAAAATCTGCTTGGCGATCAAAATGGAGGTGCTTACATTTTCAAAAAAATAGGAGCGGTAAATCCGCGGAACGAAATATCAATTTGGTGTGGCCTAAATATATTTTAATTTTGAAGGACGTTCCTGGAAAAATAACAGTGACGACAGTGAGTCATGGGCTTTAACCGTAATAAGCTTATACTTCCTTTTCGGTGTAGAATCTGTTAGCCTCCCCGAGTATGTAACACTTGTATATTAAGTGGCGTTATATGGATGTCAACATATATATAGCTGTGATGTTTCAAGTATGTGTGCAGTATCTTCTAGTTCTATACAGCAGTTATTTTTCAAACAATGGACATATTAAAACTTCCTTACATTTATGTGTTAATGTTTACACTATGTTACCGTAAAACGACCATACAATGTGTGTCCACACCAGATCGAGGTAAGAAGAATCAGTTTTAAGTAAAAACATACGTCGCTATGAGTAATATGTGCATGTATATGATACCCAAATGGGTGTCACAGATTTGGCTATCACTATAGTGGTGAGTTATAGAGCAATTAAGTAATATAACATTTGATAGAGAATGATTACAAACGATGTTATGTATCGAGTGTACTTATAAGTGAAGGTGTCGCCCCTCACAATGCGAAATGACGATCCTGCATAGTATTCTAATTAATTGGAAGTCTAGATCATCTGAAAGTCTAGCGTTCCACGAGTTAACTTTAGCCACTAAAACTGCTCTATATACTGTACAATTTACATCTAGATTATGTTGGAAGATTAAAGTCAATGAGCATATAACGACTGTTGTATTAAGTGAGCAAGTTAACACACTTAAAATCCTGTAAAAAAAGCTGTATTTCCTTGTTAAGATCCGTTTCGTTATACACTATTCAAGAAGAGACATATTTTTGTTCATATGATTATTATATAAATGACAAGGGAGCGATAAAACCAGGGAATGCGACCGAATGTTTGTGCATATTATAACCCAAGCATATTATAGTACTTTGTATTTTAATATTGTTCATGCACTTCTGGCTCAGCGTAGTCATTTCATAAAATCATGCGGGCCTTCATATTATGGCATGAAAAGTATCGGTTACATTTTTGCAGGTACCCGGGTACAATTTTATAACCACCCACCGGAGCAATATTAATGTTTTGGTGCGTTTTCGTGTGATGTTTTACGTTAGCACTGTCCCCAGCTGTTTCTGTTTCATGGACTTTTTCACATTACCTGTCCATGCCCTACTACAAAGGGGTCAGGAAATAGAAGCAATTTCCGTAAAAGTCCGGGTAGGATTTCTACTTATTTTATATACGTTATATTCCATCAGCATTTGGCGGTAGGGCTATATTGGAATCACATTGTCCCGTCTGTCCGTCCATAGGTCCGTTCGTCAGTCGGGACATCAGTACAAGTATTTTTTTCTCCATATTTATTTGAGGTATTGAATTTAACCTTCATACACATTAAGTGTTCATTTTTTGATGAGAACTTGAGAAGTGCTGTGCGAAAGAAACATTGTTTAGTGTATGTTTTTTAAAGTGTTATTACCCTTTGTATTTTTTATATAATAACTTGTCCCGCCCGTTGGTCCTTAGGCATCGGGTGGGGATATTAATCACATCTAGTAATAGCTCTAGTTTAATGTGGTCACACTGTAAAATTTACAATTATAGATTTATTTATTATTTTGAGATACATGTATATTTGTTTTTCCAATATGACGATCATTTACTTGAATGCTTAATCAAAAGTGAGTAGCGGCGTTTCCTAGATTGGACGTGGTGTAAAAGGGTCGGAATATTTGAAGAATGCCCCTTCCCAATAGCCAAACAATATATATATATAAGTAAGATTAGTTTATATATAATTATTTGTTTTAATTATAGTAAGGAAAGCCCATTATTCTTTAAAGCTATCGTTCGATCATAACTTAGTTATATATGCCTGTTGCCTAAAATGGCTTAATTAAAAAAAAAATCTTACTTCTATTTTCCCCACCTCCTTTCATATAGGGCCACAGTGTAAGGGTGACATCTTGCTAACGAGTATGATAATGATAATGTTGTTATTATTTGTTGTTGTTTTTACTATGAAATGAAAAATTAACATCAGTTAAAAACGTCTGGGACTATGCCAGGTCGCCGGTCGGTCTGCAACACTCAGGCACTGGACGTACCCAACGGGGACTACTCCATACTTCCGGGGAACATGGGTGCCACGTTTACCTGTGACTCTGGATTCACGCGGCTTGGGCCGCCCTCGATCGCCTGCATGAGCGGACAGTGGACGCCCCCACCACCGTTATGTGTTGGTAGGTAAAGTAACCATGAATGGATAAACGAGTAGATGTTTTTACTTTATTAAGTGGCTTAAAATGTTCCCTTAATCAATAATGACATTTTACCAATTTGGTACCATTTTAAAATTTTATTAACAATTATTTTAACTAAATTTCATGAAGCAGAACGTATAAATAATCGTTTATTTCACAAATCGATTTTTGAAAAATGCCACAAACAACAGCTCAAAACATCATGGTATATGTGCAGCTCCCACGTGTCGGAAGCCATTACCACGCCCACATCTACGTGTTCGTGCGGAGGTGGGAGACGCGCTGCTCAAGTTTTCATGCGATGTCAACTTCCGACTAAACGGCGCCTACCAGGTCACGTGCAACGGAACCACGTGGAGCGAGGACATCCCTCGGTGTGAACGTAAGAATTTTTATTACTTACCTATGGTCCTATGAAATGCCTATTAATAGTAACAAGTGCCGTCTGCCTCTTTACCACCAAAAATATAGTTTGAGAAAGTGCGGACTATATAAATTGCAAGCTATGTTTCCAATAACCGTGCTAGATTTGACAAAGCAAGAAGCAATCATTACGCAATATCTATTTTAATCATTTGATTTGTTGAACTTAGATAAAGATGATAGTAAAGTAGTATCCCTGCGCCCAAAATGGAATGAACTTCAAAACGTAAACAAATAATTACTCTCCACTCAAAGCGCATCATTCAATCATGTGACACAATGATCTCATCCCATGCGCACAGTCATCACGTGATAGCCCACGTGGGAATAACAACCGCACGCCATATTGACAGGCACGTACTAAAGTGCTGACGAGTTAGCTGACGATATAGAAATAGAAGAGAGTTGCTGACTATACAGACAAAGAAGGAAAACAAATAAGTTTTGAAATTAAAGGTTTTTCAAGACTTTAGGCCACAACAAATTGATCATTTGTTCTACGGATTTTGCCAAAAAAAAGTAGGAGCGAGCGAGCGAAAAAAAACAACTTTTTTTTTTAAAATTAAGGCATTTCAGAGGCGAGCGCAAAGCGAAAAATTAAAAAAAAATATAAAAAAAGTTTATTTCTTTCCAAATTAATCATACAATTATGTCAAGAAATGCTTTTTAATTGCAAATATAGGTTCTCAGTTATAAATGAAAAGGTTTTGATTGTATCACATGAAAATCTGTCTCAATATTTAACAAATGGCAATAAGATCCAGTGCTTAACTATTAAGTTCAATTTAAACGTGGATATATTGTAAAGACAACATTCCTCATAGTAACGTGCAATTATTGGAAGACTTTTTAGACTTGCCAGAGTAATTCAACATTTGAGCATTTCCAAATTTTGGGTCAGGTCTAAATTTGAACTTCTTAAAGAACATGATAAGGTTGTAGTGACTTTGACGTTGCAGAAGATTGAAAATGTAAATAACACAGAGAACATTTTTAAAGTTTTTTTTTTTTTTTTTTTTTCGAATTTTAAGTGCGGCAAATCCAACGAACAAATGATCAATTTGTTGTGGCCTTATATACTTTTTAAAGTGTACATATGTTTGTGTATTCATTTTTTTTGAAAATGGCATTTCATTGAAATGAATTGAGTTATATTTTTTGCTGGTTTGGTGTATATATCAGAAAATATCACGGATTTAATAACTTTTTTAGGTGTTTCATTTACAATTGTTTGAAAGCAATTATTTTAATTTTGATCATTTTAATTAAGAAATTATTTCTCTAGAATATGTTGTATTTTCGAAGTTGTTTTGTGAATAACAAGGCAAACATAGGCAAACTCTTGCTAATGAGTAAAGTTTGATTAGTATACATTTCATTTTCTGGGTTGGGAATAGCACAAGCATTCACCATTTTTTATATTTTCATTTTCTATTATTAAACCCCACACATTTACGGGGAGGAAGGCTTCGTGGTGTTTGTTTCAATGCTGTTGCAATAATTCACCAGCCGTTGCACATTATCTATTTATCGTTCCTCTCGGGTCAGAATCCATGTTTTATGTAAATAATGTATGTATCATTTTAAAATACTATTTGAAATTTTAACAGTGGCCCTGAAAAGGATCTTTTTCAATTTAATAATTAGTATAGTCTTTGTTTATGCCAACATCTAATTACCAACCGGAAACGGTTTTAGTGTATCTTTTAAATTCACCATGACTAATCAACCAATTTCTATTTTATTTCTCTGGTTAATAAATCCTTGGCAAGCCTTACTCGTATTGTAACACCATATGATGAAGTCTAATGCTCGGATTGGTTACATTCTCCATCCTGGTTTGTCTGGTTACACAGCGACACTGACTATATTGTCAATAAAATATTAATTTGTCATTTACCATCATGTTTCCGTTTGTTTCAGTTTCAGTTTATTGGTAATATCAGCAAATACATGCTTTTGGCCAAAATTAACATCAAATATCACATAGATGGCCACAAAAAAAAGAAATGAGAAAATTATTAACATACAAACATATAAGTATTTGATAACTATAATTTTATTTTATTCATGCTTCAATAAACCTGGAGCGGCCCCTGTGGTTGGTTTACACGGGGACTCTAAGATTCACTGTGCTACATATCAGCACCTTATTAATACACACATGATCGTGAAACATAATGGTGAAAACCCGTATAAAACCCTGTTCATGCAGCGCTATCAGCGCTTTGATTTTTATTTGCTGCCAAAAAAGATAAATAATCGACTGGCACATGTGGGCTTATTTCTGCTGTATTCCATATGATTTATACGAGATACATTATATATGACACATTAATGAGCTAATATTGTGTTGTGAAATCATATGAATCCGAATCAAAATGGATTCGAACATAAGACATTTTATGGCAACGCGCATTAAAAACGAAAAAAACAACAACAAGAAGAAACAATATAGGTCGTAAATGACTATTACTCATTTAACATTATTTGTCAGTGGTTACCAGTCATCAGGAAGTATGACAACAGGAACACTCAACAATCTCGTTAATGAAATTGATATTGTTCTTTAATCTCAATATAGGCCATTAAATGTTGAATTGAGCACTTCCGATTTGCATTGTTATACATGTATTTAAATTCTGACACTCTATTTCTAGTTGTTCTGACATTAGCTCATCAACCGGGTTTTTTGCCCGTCATCCTTTAATATCCTATGTTCAAACTCGCATCATTGTCGTAGCTTTTGTTCTCGTAACTATTAATTATCGTCACAATTACAAGATTTCATCTTCTCCTTCACTCCTCAGTGTAAGAATCATAAATACCATGACCTCGTCTGCCACTTCACCACCATTATCATCATCATCATCATCATCATCATCATCATCATCATCATTTTTCATCATCATCATTCATCATCATCATCATCATCATCATCATCATCATCATCATCATCATTCTTTTCCTCCTCACCCTCCCCGTCCTTCTCATGATAGAGCATTTATAGCGTTTAAAATCAGCGCTTAAATCTGTTTGTCAGCATGGAAGCCGTCGACGGCGTGCGACTTCGAGGCGGCGGACCTGTGTGGTTGGAACCAGAACGACGCGGACCACGAGGAGTGGATCTGGCACACTGGAAGTACGCCCACAAAGAGGACCGGACCCGACCACGACCACACTTTAGGGCCACAGGGAACAGGTGGGTGCTGTAGGTTTTGTACCAATTGATATTAAGCAATGGAGTGTTTTCCTGCAGAAAAAAACACACAATCCAATCAGTTTCAGATTTTCTTCATCACTTACCAGATCTTTGAGGACTGTTCTTGTTTACTTCCGTGAACAGGTTTTCTATTTATAGATTGTTATGATAATATCAGAGGCGAGCCCGGGAGTTGACTTTAGAGGAGGCGTAACTTAAGGGCGTCAGCTTGTGACATGAAGTGTTCACAGGGGAGGGGGTAACTAGTTCGAAATGGTGCATTTTGGCGTACTTTTTTCTCTTTTTAATATTTAGATAAAAATTTAACTTTGACGACCCCTCCCCACCTGTATTCGCTTGTAAATATCATTTCAATGAGTCATCTTTTCATACCATGCTGTAATAGTTTTGTTATGGTTGTTTTTTATCCGGATATATCTAATAGACAATTATTATCTTACGTGATACAATTTGAAACTACATTGAATATGATGTTAGTATATGCTATTAAATGCATCCATGTATAAATGATGAAGAAGTCCACATAGATTCATTAAGTATAAATAATGCTTACTAATACGCATATCCCTATTTAAATGAAACTATTGCAGGCCACTACCTGTACTTCGAGAGTTCCGGTTCCGACAAGTTTGAGCACACCGCTATACTGGAATCACCGCTGTATCCGGCCGCTTGGGGCCGTCGCTGCTTCTCATTCTGGTATCATATCTTAGGGGAGAAGGGTAGGTCTAAATTTAACCCTCTGGTTACTCGTTGAATCAATAGTTGTGCAACATTCACTGATTTAAACTATATCAAGTTAAATTAATTATTAAGATAACATAATTGATTACAATCTGTTGCAACTGTATTGAATAGGGAAGCAATAGGTGATCGACGCTTGTCCCGAAAATGGAAGCGACCATGCAATAGCTGCAAATATGCTACCGTTATTGCTTACCCGTAAGAAGCACATTAAACTACATGCCATATCGCCTTTGCTAATATGATATGCAACTACGTTATTCTAATCAGCTTCATGGTTTTACCATACATATTTTAAAAAAAAGTTTTTTGTTTACAGATATCGGCCGGCTTGAGGTTTACGTCCGACCGGACGGCACCCGCGGCCTGGCGGGTCTGGTTCCCAAATTCACCGTTGATCACAACAAGGGCTCAGACTGGTGGAACCAGACAATAGAAGTGCCAGCGCTAGACAAACCCTTTCAGGTTGCGCAGAATTTCATTCTTACACTTGCCCTCAAGCCAAACATTATTTGGGCTTCTATTCTGTTCGTATAACTAGAAAAGGGAAGCAACCAATGATGAAATGTTTGATCAGTACATCAACGATTCGCTATATATTAATGCAGATTCATGATCATTTCAAAATACTTTATGAACACTCTTATTTAGTAAAGTACTGTCGCACCTTCAGATCTGGTTCCGGGCAATCCGAGGGACGAGCTACAGGAGCGACTTCGCCATCGACGACGTCTCCCTGTACGAGTGCCAAGGTGACTATAAACACCGTCGAAATGAGTTGATTTTTTTGTCATTTAACAAAATTTAGAACGTTTTTCAGATGATTTTACACACTCCTTCTAGAACAGTAAACTTGTTTTAACAGTATTATAAAATTGATAACAAAGAAACGTAATGAAGGTCGAATCTTACTAATCCTGTATACTACCATGAAACACTTCAAACATGTTTATCTTTATTTCAAGACCTCTCTCCGACCTCAGCCATGCCATCGACGACAGTCATGAAAACAACAACAACGACAGTTATGAAAACAACAACAACGACGGCAATCACGAGCAAGAAACAAACCACGCGCGAACCAAACACCGTTACTAAGAAAGCAATCACAACAACCAGCAGAACTACACCGACCATGACGGAAACGAATCCGCCGATAAAGACACCTGTATCGAAACAACGAACCCAAACAGTAACGTCAGATTTACCATCAACCATCTCAGAAACCCCGGCTTTTATCAAAGACTCGCAATCTCTGCACCATCATGAGGCGAGTGAGGCTGGCGACTCGCTTAGCGTGACCGGGAAGGCGTTTGTAGGTGTGGCTGCCGCGTGCGTGGCGGTCACCCTCGTGGTGGTAGGCTACCTGCTCCATAAATGGCGGAGCTCCAGGCGGCGTTACTCTGCCAGCCTCCACTCAACCAACCCGCTCTACGAGGAAATAGAAAACCAAGGGTCGACTGTTAGGTTTTCACAAAATAACCAATATTAAAACTTATTATGACACGGCTTGATGTTTATTTTTCGTATTTATAAATCAGTTTGTGTACATTATAAGAAAAGGCCATGTCTCTCAACAAAGATACAAAGTGTCAACATATTGTTAGAAACAAACATGGCGCACGGCTACAATTGCCGTTTCTGTTATCAATGCCAGCTTTCGTCAATGTTACAAAGAATGTACTGTTTGTTAACTTGTTCCTTTTCACCTTTCTATTGTCCCTGCTTTAGTATTTTATTAACGACAATGTACCTTTTGAATACCTTTGTGTTTTGCTTCTGTCTTGTGGTCATATGAAGTCATATTTGAATCATCATCATCGATGACATCATCATCGTCGCAGTCATCATCGCCAATAGCAGCAGCCGCAGCGTGTACACTATCAACCGAGTTTCAGTTATACAATCAGAATATGTAGGATGTTACGAGTTTTGGGAATCGCTACCAAAAATCCTCGCTACAAGGATATAGCGGAACAACGCTTCAAGTTTTTACTAAATTAAATTTCATTATACTGAACATTCATTAATATAATGTTGAATACACAGTTTATAATGGAAAATGACACGAATAAAGCAAAAACAATTTTCTGCGTTCTAATTTCGTTAAAAGCAATATAATATATATTGAAATAAACAATTCTTTACAATTTAGCTGTGATAGTGAATCATAATTTAACTGAGAATGTAACGGTTTGAAACACATTGCATTCAATTAAATAGCTCATAGTGCGTTTCATGTACATAAAATTACAATACTTAACCATTTATGTTGACACTTTTATGTATTAAACACCACTGTTTAACAATGTGGACTTAAACGTTTTGCAAAATATTGCAAATTGTCCGAATGCAAGTTATATTAATATTGTATTTTCGCCATATACCGTTTAACTAGACTAAACATCGTTCGATTTCTTAGATCAACGTCGGATCGTAGAGGGTATTGATTTCAGGGAAATAAGTCGGATATTTTGAGTTTTGCTGTAATGCTGGGAAAAAGAAATTATTTGCATATGAGACTTATTGCATTTTGATACCACTGGAAATAGTGACAGCCCGTCTCATCGGAAAACTGTATGATTTCAACGGAGGTTTCAGAGGGAAAGACGAATATAAAATACAGCGGCTACCTACGTTATATCGGTGGAACTCCATAATGTTACAGTGAACAATCGTTGGTTTGAGGAAGATGCGTGCGATAAGGTTAGTGTTTTACTCGAATAAAAAATGATGATGATAATGATGATGATGATGATGATGATGGCGATGGTGATGATGATGATGATAATGATGACGACGACGACGACGATGATGATGGTGGTGGTGGTGGTGGTGGTAATAATAATAATAATAATAATAATAATAATAATAATAATAATTATTATTATTATTATTATTATTATTATTATTATTATTATTATTATTATGATAAAAATACCAGCAAAGTAATCACACACTACATATACTCATGTAGAGACTGATATAATTTACTACTTTTAATATAATTGTTTTCAAAAAGTATTTACATACATGCACATATTTTTAAGATAACGGCTCATTTCGGTCAGTTTACCTCTTGTGTGCTAGTAGTTTTTCATTGATACACCAGTTAAGAAATCATTACATAGTGAACGCATACATAAAGGATCTACACGAGCTGCTATTTAATACAAACAATCAAAAACAAGTGTAGGAATATTTATAACGCGAATTTTGGCGAGCTTTTATAACTTCTCCGTAACGAGAAAATCCATTCATTTTTTCGCTTTATTTTGAATCCTAGCGTACCACAGAAATCGGATCGCTTGTTGGGTAATCGGGAATGTGTGTTTCAATAATTTGTTCAGTTTTATTTCAAATAATGGGATCCTTCAAGGAAAAAAACAAACCAAATGCACTATAACATGTACTTTTGACCTACTGACTCCGAAAAAAAAGATTTGGATCATCTACTTGGGATCAAACGATGACCGATTTTTGTTGAAAAACGATCTGTTATGACGGAGGTCGCTGAAAATCAATTGTATAATCGCGGAGTCAATTACCAATATATACCAGCTTTGTGTCAGCTAAAAACTTCAAGTTTTTCTTCCAAATAACAAAAATACAGTTCACGGTTTGCAGTGTCAATGAATTTATCAACATCCAGCGGGAAATTGGTAGCTCCTTTGTGATTTATACTGTCCGATACTGGTGAAATGTCCTTACAATATCCAATAGGAAACCCATATTCAAGAAAATCACATATTTCATAATCATGATAATCTATTAGAACTGACCGCAAAAAGGAAATATTCCAGTTTGTCTTCAACGGTATCCTAACACCTTTGTAATTCGGTACACCTGAATTAAACACAATATCATGAAGCTTTAAAATATCTTGAAATTTATGGTTCACTGAACAATTGATATCGCCACGAGCATTAAGATCACAAGCAACATTTACGTGAGAGTGCATAGACGAACATGATCTCTCAGGGACGAACGACGAAGACGTCGGAGACATACAATCGCTAGACGCAATGCGATTTGACTGTTCAACACACATATAATCCGGATATGACGAAAACGTATCTGACGAAGCTGAGGACGGTTCACAACCCTGAACACGAAAAGGATTATGACATAGCTCAATACATTCAGTTCTTGATGTTTGATGATACGGTAGTCAGGCTTGTTTATGGGGACATGACGCAGAGCTCTCTGGATGGTCTCGTAGTTCCCGATCCTTCAAAAAGCACGTGGCGCAAACGTGCTTCACTGTACGTATCTCCGAACCTATCCGCGCAGAGTGTGGGGATGTCTTGGAGCACTCGCCCTTTTGGAACTTAGAGCAAAACCATGTGCGTTTACCTGGCGTTACGTTCGAGGTTGATGATGATCCAGCCGTTGTTCGAAGACTAGCACTGGTACTACTTCGATCTAACAGGAGATTTAAGCTCTCTATGTCCGAAAAACTGTCATTCCAAGATCTATTGCCACGTTCTATATCAATAAGCACCTCTTGGTGAATGTTCAAAATACATGTCCACTGATACACATGAGCAAAACACATTAGAGATTTCAAATGTACCACTCTACGCTTGATTTCCGCGAGCGAATCCCTCGTGCCCGTGGTGAATAAATGTGAGATTATCGCACAATAGCCGGCTACAAACTGGGTCATAGAGAGATCATTATATTCAATTTCTGATTGTTGGCAAAGTTGACTCGGAACAAAGGAATGAGGCCAAAGTTGAGTTTTTTTAACTTGAATGTCTGCACATTTATTGACTTTACCAGACTTAATTTTCTGAGAACTTTGCGAATGATGGATACCTTCTAAGGAATCGCTGATCTCTGTAGGCATTTTTATATCCGCCTTCCGGTTAAGCACCTCAGAAGCTCGCAGATCATGAATTGTGTCGGGGCCTCTCGGGCCAAACTCTGGGAAGGCTGACTTGCTGCTATCTGCTATGTCGACGTCATCAAGTTGGCGTCGTAGCTCCTCGATCTCTTTACGCAGTCTTCGAGTCTCAGCCGACTGACGACGGTCTTCAACCAGCTGTTGAAGCCGCGCACGCTCACGCAAAAGTTCATCACGTAAATTAACATCAGGAGAGGGTTTCTTTGGCGTCAGCTTTTGTAAGTCTGATTTCAAACGCACCTCTTCATTTTCAAGACCAACCAGCTGATCTTGAATGCTTGCAGTATGCTTTGATACTTTTTCTTTGGGACGAGCCCCAGTATCCGCCATTTCTGGCAACGAACAAAGAAAACACACGTCCGAACCGGATTAAAACTAGAGAACAAGTGAGAAAGGCGCCAAAATAAAGAAGGGCGGACAATTAAACATTCGGCGCTAAGAAAGAGTTCCCTCCCTTGATAATTATTAAATTTTCTCAAAATTAGTTAAATTATCAATTTTACTAGCTACTTACGACATAGCACTGAAGTTTCGTGATCCCAGACTAAACTGCATTATATCATTATTATGTGGTCAATATTTTAGAACACTGATATAATTTGTTGACCCTTTTTACCCCAAAATGGATCATCTACCGGTAAAGTGCGACCTACAACTTATGTTTCATATTCGTAGGTCATCTTCCTTAGTTAGAATGAATACACACTTAACACCAATAAACTTGACCTTGACCTAATACGCGTGCAGGTCAAACACAGCATGCAGCTGAAGTTCCATGGTACTATGTCAAGCTATTTATGAGATATATTAAAGTAAAAAAAAACAGTGTAAATACCCTATCGGCCATGACCTTTGACATATTGACCGCATATCAATATAAATCATTTCTAGCACACCGGATAGGCATTTCCGGTGATTTCAGCCGTGCTGGAAAACTCCATCTGGCATCCCCCCATGCCAGATGAGTCACGCGCTGTGACGTAATACTTTCAATTTCTTTTATTAAACACTTAATGTAACCATAGTAATGAGGTTTCAATAGATGAGTTCCATAAACATAAACTTTACAAAATATTCCTTAAAAACAAAACAAAATAAGCCTTAAAAGACGTGATAGCGAAGGAACTTATTGGCGTATGCAGTGAATACAAATTACTGCGCGTTATAAAATAAATAAAAAGTATTAGGTCGTGTACAGCGCGTGACTCATCTGGCATGGGGGGGGGGTGCCAGATGGAATTTTCCAGCACGGCTAAATTCACCGGAAATGCCTATCTGGTGTGCTAGAAATATATATATATGTATTATACGTAAATGCGCGGGAACGTTTCGAATCACTGTTGAACGGGGCATTGATCTTTGAGCTATGTACAGGCATACAAAGAGGTCATCTACCCGTCAAAGCCAGCCTGTCAGTGAAGTGGCATGGTCTTAGATCAAAGCGTCCTTAGGGTATTGGGCGGACAAGACTTGGTCAATGCCTAAGAATTGTAAATATATATAAATATTTGTTTTAAAGGGGCAAACACAATAATAACCATACCAAGCAGAGCCATAGGGGAGATCACTGCGTTTAGGGAAGTACACACAACCAATTTACAATAATAAGTACATGAGTGACGTAATTTTCTGCATGACGTCATCAAGTTTTTACATAATTTGTAGTGACAGTTGAGCCTTGACACCGAGAATGCGACTTTGGCGGAGACAGGTGACGCTTCAAGGGTTGTTCGTCCTTCTGTTACTCGCCACCGCCCTTCAGACTATTCATCTTCTCCAACATGCAGGTTGTTATCTCATTGTCTTCATTGTTTGGAACCCCTTTTCGCCCGAAAAAGGAGGTTTTTCTTGCATAATTTGGGAAATACTAAACATTTTCAAATGAAATGTCACATGCTACAAAGTAGCTAAAGAACTTCAGCGAACACGTTATATATTACCTTTATGGATGTGTTCGCTGAAGAGAACGCCGTATCCAAACCCTACCAGAATTCGTGACATTTTTATGTCACGCTGTTATTTCACTTGTATGCATTGTACAGACAAAATAGCTGTATCCTTAGGTTAATGAAGTAAAATGTAGTTCACAAACTCATTTTCAAAACCAAAAAACGCTTTAAAGATAGTTGATTTAGCATTTTAATAAATCCTATTACAAGCATTCCTTATCTAGGTCATAGTTGTGTTCAAATTTAATCACGTGACACCAAGATTTTTAGAAAATACCCATGTGACCTAGTGTTTATTTTGATGTTATTTTTTCTATTTCGAATAATTAATAAATAAGTAATAACAAATTTGCAATAAATAAATTGTTTTTACTTATCAAAAGGTATTTAAAGCCTTACTGCAATTGGATTCAACTAAATGAACAATGTGAATCCGATGCTATAAATAGAATCCATCGACGTCATCATGGTCATGTGATTGCATTGCATCATCACACTCAATTGATTCTGGTTGACTTTACTATGGGGGTTACGCCATAACTTTAATGTGTTGTAAACATCAAAAAAAATATATCAACATTAAAGTTATGGAAGCCAGAACTAGCTACAAAATATTCATGTTCCAGTTCTAAAAATCAATGTGTTTATATTTACAAAGTACGCTTTTTTAAGAATGAAAAACATACTTAAGTGATATCCATTGATATGACAGTGTACCTGGTTTACGTTGATAGAAAGCTAGGCCAATTGGATACAGCCTACTGGAGACATACTAGATCTTTATCAGTATATGCTTGATTTTTATTGAAAGGTATCATTATTTGCTATTCAAAGAGAAAAAAAACAAACTTATCAAATAGTTGTTACTTATTCCCTTTCTGTCAGATTTTAGTAAGAAGTTTGGTTCAGTACCTTATCATGTGACATGGGTAAAAAAATCGTGCATACCTGGTACTGTTCACGTGACCAGTGCTGGAACAGGCATTGTGCCTTTCCTTATTTCTTTCATTGTATGGATAATGAAAACATTATGCCATTTCAATAAAGCTCAATCAATTATCGTTATAAATACTGTATGGACAACTTTTAATAATTAAAAAAAACGACAGCAAAAACAAGCCTTTCAGGGGAACTATTTGACATCATTAGCAATCTAAAATTGCTACGCTTTATGGCGTCAATAAACAACGGCGCACGCGATTTTTGGTAAAATTAACAGAAGTGCATTTCTGCTTTAATTTTCAACAAAAATGATCTAGTCTCGTCACTGGCTTACGCGCGTGCCCTCGGATAGAATTTATCGATCCGGAAAGGAAACACATGATACATACTGATAATATACACCAGTAGCACAGTACATACACCACAAAACAAAATGGCCGAACACTTTGTCAACAAAGAGGTCAGATTTCGCACCAAGAATGTAGAAATGCTTTTGAAAAGGTCATTACATTTTCTAAAATGAATCTATCAAAATGAGACACAGGACATTTTTTTATTGTTTCAGTGTAAGACCGTAATAGATTTTCACCGAGTTAGCACTAAAAGATATATTTCACGAGTGGGGAAGCAACAATTTTTTCATTTTTATTTTATCTCTAAAAATGGATTTAAGGTCATTATAATGATAACATTTAAAAAAAAACGCGCTAATTTGCATGAGCACGTAACGTCATTTCGGAAATGACGTCGTTGAAATTGTGTCCCAGCCCTGTGCGTGCTGACGTTTGATTTAGAATGGAGAGTGGGCTAAAATATCAAAACAGTGCATTATCAATTTCATTTCACTGATAAATCTCTATAAACAACTGGAAAGCATATAATAAACATTAATATTTATTTTGTATTGACAATTAATAAAGGAAAGCTAAGTGCACCGGTAGACGTTACACACAGGCTCCTCGGACACTTTTCGAGTACCAAATTTTCGCCCAAGAGTGCATTTCTTTTAAAGATCTAGAACAAATTTCCCTGTTCCACAACAAAAAAATGTTAATCCGTTCTGTTTTTAAAAAAAATAAATATTTAAAAACAACAAAAGCAAGTAGTTTGGGTGACATATTTTCCATTTTGTGCAGTAGGTGTCTAACGAGTTGTGAAATTCTTTTAAACCAGGTTTAACTTTTTTCGTGCAACTTATAAAATGCATATTTTAAGAGAACGATATAGGTCGTCCTATTTTGAAGCTTCAGTTGAACACAAAGTATCATTTGTATATAAAACAGTCACGATGGTATAAATGCTAAGCAAAGATATTACATAAGGACAAATAATTGGCACGGACGAAAAAATGATCCGTTAACAGTTTATCAGTCATTCTCTCATTGTTTATTTGTTTTTGATTTCTTTCTCCGCGTCCCCCACTTCAAATCCTAAATTATTCCTTGCTCTATTAATAATTACTCGTTTATGTAAACGTTGACATGAATTAAAATCATTATAATTAAAAATGTAGGTTGTATTCTAAAGATTTTTAAAAAACAGCCTACATTTACAGCCAATGAAATTGCAGATAGGCAGTCATTAAGTACTAGGCTGAATCATTAAGAATTTCATCTTTCGCGGGTGTTCAAAGGTCCGCCCACTGCCACCACTCCTATACACAATCCCTGCATCAGATTTTGCGTTGACAATTTGTCAACCAATGAGGTTTGATTCTAAGTCAGTTAGATGACCTGAATTTTAATCTTAATGATAAAGGAGGGCTCGTTCGTTACGCTCACTCCGACCATTCTTAATCATTAAAATGTTAATTCATATCATCTTACTATTACAAAACGCCCATTTCAAATAACTAATTTCCCCAAATCTGCACAAACATACACATTAAATTAAAATTTCACTTGTTTAACCAACGTAAAATACAACCTATTCAATTAAAATCATGAGAGATTGCCAGTAGAAGCAGCATGTCAAAAATTCTAAAAATTTGAATATTCGTTCCGCATGTCTAAATTTATCATTAATTTAGAATGTTGCGACTGTTCTTTTTAAAATATAAATGCTTTTTACAAGATATCTGAATTTAATAATTTTAAGTAAAGAAATAAGAAAAAATATAAAATTTTAAAAATGGATCCGTCAGAACAGAAAATTGTTTTCTCAGTGGGTTTTTTTCTAACTCCTAAACTTGTAATTTATTGTGATCCTTTTGGAAGTCAAGATATTTTTTTTAAGAATGGGGAGGATATGAATTGATTTTTGGTTACGTGGAACATGAATTTCAGATTTTATGTCATACAAAGAATGTCAGTGTATTTCAACAAAGAAAATCGGTAGTGTTCACATGTTCTTCCTGTTTCATAGCTGTTTTGCTTTCGAGCTCAATAGTTCATCGGACATTGACTTTAACTTTAAAAGTAGTACCATAAAGAAGAAGTACTTTAAAGTCCTGAAACAAAATCTGGTAGTGAAGGACTCCCATACCGCTGTTTATTTCGAAGGGTGTTATATAGTTGCTCGTGCTTTATCGTAAGAAGTTGGCGCAATCTAGTTTTAACATGAACATGTTAACATGTTTACGGATATTATTCTCCCTAAGGACACTTTTTAATCTTTTACCCGTTAACCGATTAAATCAATAAAGTGATTTCCTGTTCATCAACACTTATTCCAATCACTATTAGCGTAGTTGAAAAGTCAGAAATACCAGTTAAGAACTCATTTACGTCATTAATCCATGGAGTTGAGGTCGATTCTCATATGGGTTAGAATGAATACACCTTAATTGCAGTCAGGGCCGAGTCAATTTCCGCCAGTTATACATGTAGCTCATATAAAAAAGAATTTTTCGGTTTAAAATCATGGCTAGCAACCGAACAAAATAAGTTTTACTGTGGAGAACATCAATACAACAGTATGATATCTGGTATGCATTATTCATGGCCTCCACTTATGTAGATTTTTCTATATGCTTGACGCTTAAATGTATGTAAATGTTTGTATATGTATATCAAAATATTTCCTTCCAGACAAGCACGAGTGGCCAGATCTTTGGAACTGGTGGCAGAGCCTGGATGCGTCAACAGATGGAAATATTTTGAAAGGCAAATTGGAGGTAATTGCTGAAACTCTACCGTCTTTACAGGGAATAGGTAATGTACAGTTTAAGTACCATTGATCCCAAATGGATTGATTTCTTACCTTTTTATTGCATTTGTACATGGTTATTTGATTACGACTAGATGCAGTAAAGATGTTCTGTTTATTTCTAATGAATGGCCATTAAAGCACATCCGTGCTGAAATATTTATTCATACCCTTTTGCCCCTTACAAACGGTATACCAAAAAGAACTATTAATACATTTATACGAGTATAATTATAAGCTTTTGTTTCAATACAAAGTTCTGCTGACTGTTATTAGCAACTTATTATTGATTAATTCTTAAGTTAGGTTTGTTAGCCCTTTATCGATAGACTAAGGACGAACGGGTTTTTAAATTGCAATTATGGAATAAGACATGCTTTGCAATGTTTACAGACTTACAAGTCCTATGTATTTCAGAATGCCGGACTTCGTCTTACATTATCGAACCAGCCAGTGGATTTAAGAAGAAACATCACCATCAGTTTAAAAGAAAGAGGAAAGACTGTTGTCCGCGTGCGAGCACCTGCAGGAGAGGCAGCACCTCCGTTGCTGACCACCGGCGCTCGCTTCCTCCCTCCAGAGTTTGATCCTGTGGTCGCCGGACAAGCCCGCACAAATAAAGGTAGCTGGCATACTGTCCGTATGTTGTTGTTTTTAACACTGAAAACTTTAATTTGAAAAAGAGTTGAACTTTATTACAATGTTCCCGGTTGGTTGTATTTTCAGGTTTTAATTCTGTTTCAATTTTTAGGATTCTTAACAGTGGGCATTCCGTCGGTCCAACGCCCTAACACTGACTCACTGTATCTGCTTCACACTGTGTCCTCGCTGGTGGCCGCAACGAACAAGGAGTACCGCAAATGTTTAACCATAGTCGTCCTTCTCGTGGACAGCAACGTTACATACAACGCGCATGTGCAAGATGTGATCGAGGAGCGTTTCCGTGAACATCTCAACACCGGATTTATTCGCGTCATCATCCCGCCGCCTGCAATATACCCGTCGTTTAAACGTTTAGCTTCGAACCATCATGACAGCAGGGAGAGAACAATATGGAGGTCAAAACAGAATATAGACTTCGCTTATTTGTTTCTATATTGCAGGAATATATCGGAGTATTATATTCAATTAGAGGACGACGTTCTTGTTGCTAATAATTATACATTTAAGATCAAAGCGGAAATTAACAATAGAAACAATAGAAACCACAGTTGGTTCATGCTTGAATTTTCCAGATTAGGGTTTATCGGAAAACTATTTCGTACAAGTGATTTAGAGTGGATAGCTAACAAGTTTTTGGAGAGCTTTGACACCAAACCCGGTGACTTGCTCATTGGACAACTGAGAAAAGCTCGTGGCCAAAACACACCATTTCACTCGAGTGAAAGCTTGTTTCAGCATTTCGGAAGATTTTCATCTCTCGCATATAAAATGATGCCTTCAGTGGACGCCTTTTTCAGCGACAGTAAGGCCTTCAACTCCTCGCTGTTGAGCGTTCCAAAGGGCGACAATCCAGATGCTGCAATCCATACCAACATGAAGGGTGTGCGTGGCCATGACGACCCCTACATGGCATATGATGGAAACTCAGAAACTTACTTTGAAGCTAAGATGTTTGATCGTGCCAATTATTTTCAGCTTAAGTTTCTGAAAGCATACAACTTTTCTAGACTTATAATTACTTCTGGTGATTTAAATACTAGGACATACCATTTACCACACAGTGCCCTATATGTTTACACAAACGACAGAAGCAACCATGATACCTTCAAAAAGTTAGTAAATCTTGTGGAAGGTGACTTGGACACTCAAGCAATGGGGATAACCATGCCCAAAAATATTAACTCCATTAAAATCATACCTATTCAAAAAAGTGCCGGGCATGCGAGGATACGGGATATTGAAGTATTTACCTAACTTTACATCACATTGAGCAATGCTTTACTTGTACCCACTACAGTAATTACACTGAGAACTGCTATGCCTATATGTTTACCCTATTATAATTTTGTAACGTTTCCGGTAAGAATACGATTATGTCTCGCTCGTTTTGCTTGTGCCAACATTCTGGTAAAGCGATTTTTGTGAATGATATTCAGTTTATTCCTTTTTAGACAAACACATAATTGTATTAGTAAACAGGTTTTTTGTTCTTGAATAAATTCTAACTAAACAAAACATAAAAAAGTTTTAGTTGCTTTGCAATGAACAACATCGGTTTAAAGACTTATATTCTGTCACTTAAGTAGTCCGTAAACCAACATCGTGCCTAAATATACTAAACTTGTCTCCGTAATTAGATACGGGGTCCTTAAGAGGCTTGAAACGTATTTCCTCTTGTTTGTTTTGCCGTATAAGCTGCAGTCTGTTTTTGTGAATGTGCACCAGTAGTCAATGTATTAGTGTTGAATTTCAAAGTACTTAGAAAGATATACTATATTTTATAAAGGCGGTCCAGAATTATTTGTCTGAAGAAAACTTTAAAAACATACAATATATAAAGATAGCAATGGATGGAATACGTATTGTTATCGCAGTTTTGTTTGTGATGGTAACATTTATTGATGCCAGCATCAGAGGTAAGATTTTAATAATGTTAATAAATATAAAACTATTTGTGTACAATACAATCAAAAACAACATATTACTATTTAAGAATTTAAGACTACAACATCTGGTGAAGACAAGTACTTTGATCTTCAGTAAATGTTTCATCTGGACTCGGTGACTGGTCCAAAGCGATAGCCTCAGTTGATAACGGGGTATGGATTGTGTATGTTGTTTGGTGTGTGTTTTGTATGTCGGATACGTGGCTGTTTGGTTTGTGGTTTTTGGTCATTGTTCCCATAAAGATGACCATGTCGGATATGTGGCTGTTTGGCATGTTGCATTTGGTATGTGTGCCCATAAAGATGACCATGTCGGATAGGTGGCTGTTTGGTCATTGTCCATGTCGGGTAGGTGGCTGTTTGCCATGTTGCATTTGGTCATTGTTCCCATAAAGAAGACCATGTCGGATAAGTGGCTGTTTGCCATGTTGCATTTGGTCATTGTTCCCATAAAGAAGACCATGTCGGATAGGTGGCTGTTTGCCATGTTGCATTTGGTCATTGTTCCCATAAATAAGACCATGTCGGATAGGTGGCTGTTTGGCATGTTGCATTTGGTATGTGTGCCCATAAAGATGACCATGTCGGATAGGTGGCTGTTTGGTCATTGTCCATGTCGGGTAGGTGGCTGTTTGCCATGTTGCATTTGGTCATTGTTCCCAAAAAGAAGACCATGTCGGATAAGTGGCTGTTTGCCAAGTTGCATTTGGTCATTGTTCCCATAAAGAAGACCATGTCGGATATGTGGCTGTTTGCCATGTTGCATTTGGTCATTGTTCCCATAAAGAAGACCATGTCGGATAGGTGGCTGTTTGCCATGTTGCATTTGGTCATTGTTCCCATAAAGAAGACCATGTCGGATAGGTGGCTGTTTGGTCATTGTCCATGTCGGATAGGTGGCTGTTTGCCATGTTGCATTTGGTCATTGTTCCCATAAATAAGACCATGTCGGATAGGTGGCTGTTTGCCATGTTGCATTTGGTCATTGTTCCCATAAAGAAGATCATGTCGGATAGGTGGCTGTTTGCCATGTTGCATTTGGTCATTGTTCCCATAAAGAAGACCATGTCGGATAGGTGGCTGTTTGGTCATTGTCCATGTCGGAAAGTGGCTGTTTGGTCATTGTCCATGTCGGATAGGTGGCTGTTTGCCATGTTGCATTTGGTCATTGTTCCCATAAAGATGACCATGTCGGATATGTGGCTGTTTGGCATGTTTAGTGCTCTCATTTTTATGGCCTTAAGTAAATGTATGAAATATGAAATCACTCAATGCATCGTTTAAGAAATGGAAATAGCTAGTGCATATCGGTTGGTGAAAGCGAAAAGGTTTTATCTGCTTCTTAATTTAATGTAAAGCGTGCGTAATAAGTTAACAGATGAGTTATTTATCCGCACGACAGTTATTGCACAGTTAAGCTCCACCTACGTGTTAACAAACGTTCCGATATGGAAGTTAATGTATAGACGAAAACAAAGAAAACACTTCACAAGCTCAATAATTGCCATTTTGTTATTATATAGTTAAAAATAAAAAATGCAATTTCATAAACTACATGTGCATTTGTCTATTCACAACATTTTGAAAACATGCATGCGGAGAAAAATATGCAAATATATATATATATATTATTTATTTTGTCTGCACAGTTACTTTATTGGCTAGCCATCAATTAATAGTAATCATGTATAATGTATAGACGAAAACAAAGAAAACACTTCACAAGCTCAATAATTGCCATTTTGTTATTATATAGTTAAAAATAAAAAATGCAATTTCATAAATTACATGTGCATTTGTCTATTCACAACATTTTGAAAACATGCATGCGGAGAAAAATATGCAAATATATATATATATTATTTATTTTGTCTGCACAGTTACTTTATTGGCTAGCCATCAATTAATAGTAATCATGTATAATGTATAGACGAAAACAAAGAAAACACTTCACAAGCTCAATAATTGCCATTTTGTTATTATATAGTTAAAAATAAAAAATGCAATTTCATAAATTACATGTGCATTTGTCTATTCACAACATTTTGAAAACATGCATGCGGAGAAAAATATGCAAATATATATATATATTATTTATTTTGTCTGCACAGTTACTTTATTGGCTAGCCATCAATTAATAGTAATCATGTATAATGTATAGACGAAAACAAAGAAAACACTTCACAAGCTCAATAATTGCCATTTTGTTATTATATAGTTAAAAATAAAAAATGCAATTTCATAAATTACATGTGCATTTGTCTATTCACAACATTTTGAAAACATGCATGCGGAGAAAAATATGCAAATATATATATATATTATTTATTTTGTCTGCACAGTTACTTTATTGGCTAGCCATCAATTAATAGTAATCATGTATAATGTATAGACGAAAACAAAGAAAACACTTCACAAGCTCAATAATTGCCATTTTGTTATTATATAGTTAAAAATAAAAAATGCAATTTCATAAATTACATGTGCATTTGTCTATTCACAACATTTTGAAAACATGCATGCGGAGAAAAATATGCAAATATATATATATATTATTTATTTTGTCTGCACAGTTACTTTATTGGCTAGCCATCAATTAATAGTAATCATGTATAATGTATAGACGAAAACAAAGAAAACACTTCACAAGCTCAATAATTGCCATTTTGTTATTATATAGTTAAAAATAAAAAATGCAATTTCATAAATTACATGTGCATTTGTCTATTCACAACATTTTGAAAACATGCATGCGGAGAAAAATATGCAAATATATATATATATTATTTATTTTGTCTGCACAGTTACTTTATTGGCTAGCCATCAATTAATAGTAATCATGTATAATGTATAGACGAAAACAAAGAAAACACTTCACAAGCTCTATAATTGCCATTTTGTTATTATATAGTTAAAAATAAAAAATGCAATTTCATAAATTACATGTGCATTTGTCTATTCACAACATTTTGAAAACATGCATGCGGAGAAAAATATGCAAATATATATATATATTATTTATTTTGTCTGCACAGTTACTTTATTGGCTAGCCATCAATTAATAGTAATCATGTATAATGTATAGACGAAAACAAAGAAAACACTTCACAAGCTCAATAATTGCCATTTTGTTATTATATAGTTAAAAATAAAAAATGCAATTTCATAAATTACATGTGCATTTGTCTATTCACAACATTTTGAAAACATGCATGCGGAGAAAAATATGCAAATATATATATATATTATTTATTTTGTCTGCACAGTTACTTTATTGGCTAGCCATCAATTAATAGTAATCATGTATAATGTATAGACGAAAACAAAGAAAACACTTCACAAGCTCAATAATTGCCATTTTGTTATTATATAGTTAAAAATAAAAAATGCAATTTCATAAATTACATGTGCATTTGTCTATTCACAACATTTTGAAAACATGCATGCGGAGAAAAATATGCAAATATATATATATATATTATTTATTTTGTCTGCACAGTTACTTTATTGGCTAGCCATCAATTAATAGTAATCATGAATTGAACAACTGTGAACAATTTGCTTTAGTCCATTCATATATCTAGGACGCATATTCCACCCCACCCCCTCAACAACAACAACAACAACAACAACAACAACAACAACTAAATGCATGCACAGACGATCGGGGGTGTTAACATGTTACTATGAACTCATACTTTTATAATAAACGTCTAATATAATTATATTTCAGTCTGTTTAAAACTATTTATATCTTATGAATTTGTAAATAAAACTAATAAGCGCTATTGGAATATTAACTGATGCATATATTGAATCGTTTCAGATCAGTTTAGTATTCAGCTTACAAATGGCACAAGTTAATTTAAAAGATTATATGCAATAAAATTATATAAATACAATATAGACACCAACGCCACTTTCTTGCAATATTTTCCTTAAATTAGTACACATATGGACCAACTATGGACTCCATTGGACGATACTTATTTGCCTTTCAGTTGCATAGTGCAATATTGAAAAAAAATAGTAAAATACCATTAAGTTACCAGTGAATGGAATATTACTTTCAGCTGCAAGTCCCTCCTTAGTGAGGGTTTCCGCGTGACACTCCACATCGGAGCCAGCCTGTCTAACCAGTCTAATTAGCTTTAAGCACTTAACACCATTTCCTTTACTTGTTTTGAGAACCATTCGTAACGTAATGGTCTTGTTCAATTAATATTGACGAATTTGTCGTTCATGATTATCATAATCCACTTATTATAAACATGTTTCATGGTTTATAAAAATAACGAGTAATGCAATTATAATGAAAACTGTCGTCCTAGAATGCGATGATGTCAGTTTTTGTTGCGGTGGTGTCAGTCCTGGTCGCGAATCCTTTTCAGAGACATCTCTGTCGTGGGATTGGATACATACTTGTTAAAACATGAGCAGTTCTTTGGTACAGTGTGCATGTATAGTTCACGGAACACATGAATTTGATACTGTTGCTACGACAGTAAACAATCACTTATCTAATACGTCTGCTACTGTAATGACAATCTGCTGCGTCTGTGACAAGTTCATTACCTGATACTTTTGCTACAACAGTGAGAAGTCCATGCTCTGAAACGTCTGCCATTGCAGTAACAAATCCATGATCTGATACGTCCATTAATATATTCGTCTCCTACCTCAGTGAAAATCAATGATTTGCTACATCTCTTACTTCAATACAATCCATTGTCTGACACGTATCCTACTACTGTGACACGCCCATGTTCTGACACGTCTCCTACTACTGTGACACGTCCATGTTCTGACACGTCTCCAACTACGGTGACGCGTCCATGTTCTGATACGTCTCTAACTACTGTGACACGTCCATGGTCTGATACGTTTCCTGCTACGGTGACACGTCCATGTTCTGACACGTCTCATACTACGGTGACACGTCCATGTTCTGACACGTCTCCTACTTCTGTGACACGTCCATGTTCTGACACGTCTCCTACTACTGTGACACGTCCATGGTCTGACACGACTCCAGCTACGGTGACACGTCCATGTTCTGACACGTCTCCTACTACTGTGCCACGTCCATGTTCTGGCACGTCTCAAACTACTGTGACACGTCCATGTTCTGATACGCCTCTTACTTCTGTGGCACGTGACAGTGACAAATTCATGATGTGAAACGTCTCTGACACGTTCATGGTATGAAACGTTTCTACTGCATTGGCACGTCCAAGACCTGATGCGTCTCCTACTACAGTGACACGGCCATGGTCTGATACGTCTCCTACTACTGTGACACGTCCATGACCTAATACGTCTCCTTCTTCTGTGACACGTCTATGGTCTGATACGTCTCCTACTACTGAGACACGCATATGGTCTTACATCTCTTACTACTGTGACACGTCCATGGTCTGATAGTCTCCTGATGCAGTGACACGTCCATGGTCTGATACGTCTCCTACTACACACATTCTACTACAATGACACGTCCATGGCCTAATACGACTACTTCCAATGTGACACGCCCATTGTTTGATACGTTTCCTACTACTGTGACACGCCTATGGTCTGACACGTCTCCTACTACGGTGACACGTCCATAGTGTGATAGTCTCCTGCTGCAGTGACACGCCCATGGTCTTACACGTCTCCTACGACTGTGACACGTCCATGGTCCAATACGTCTCCTACTACTGTGACACGCCCATGGTCTGATACATCTTCTACTTCTGTGATACACCCATGTTCTGATACGTCTCCTACTTCTGTGACACGCCCATGGTCTGATACGTATCCTACTAATTGTGACACGCACATGGTCTGACACGTCTCCTACTACTGTGACACGTCCATGGTCTGAGACGTATCCTACTACTGTGACACGTCCATGGTCAGACACGTATCCTACTTCTGTGACACGTCCATGGTCTGATACGTCTTCTACTACTGTGACACGTCCATGGTCTGACACGTCTCCTACTACTGTGACACGCCAATGGTCTGACACGTCTCCTACTTCTGTGACACGTCCATGGTCAGACACGCATCCTACTTCGGTGACACGTCCATGGTCTGACACGTCTCCTACTACTCTGACACGATCATGGTCTGACACGTCTCCTACTTCTGTGACACGTCCATGGTCTGACACGTCATCTACTTCTGTGATACGTCCATGGTCTGACACGTCTCCTATTACTGTGACACGCCCATGGTCTGACACGTATCCTACTACTGTGACACGCCCATGGTCAGACACGTATCCTACTTCTGTGACACGTCCATGGTCTGATACGTCTTCTACTTCTGTGACACGTCCATGGTCTGAGACATATCCTACTACTGTGACATGCCCATGGTCTGACACGTCTCCTACTACTGTGACACGTCCATGGTCTGATACGTCTTCTACTACTGTGGCACGTCCATGGTCTGATACGTCTCCTACTTCTGTGACACGTCCATGGTCTGATACGTCTCCTACTACTGGGACACGTCCATCGTCTGATACGTCTCCTACTTCTGTGACACGCCCATGGTCTGATACGTCTCCTACTTCTGTGACACGTCCACGGTCTGATACGTCTCCTTCTTCTGTGACACGTCCATGGTCTGATACGTCTCCTACTACTGTGACACGTCCATGGTCTGATACGTCTCCTACTTCTTTGACACGTCCATGGTCTGATACGTCTCCTACTACACATATTCTACTACAGTGACACGTCCATAGTCTGATACGTCTCCTACTACTGTGACACGCCCATGGTCTGACACGTCTCCTACTACTGTGACACGTCCATGTTCTGATACGTGTCATGCAACAGTGGCTCGTCCATGGTACTACAAGGACACATCAAAAGTTTGATACGTATTCTACTACTGTGACACGTCCATGGTCTGATACGTCTCCTACTTCTGTGACATGCCCATGGTCTGATACGTCTCCTACTACTGTGACACGTCCATGGTCTGATACGTCTCCTACTACTGTGACACGTCCATGGTCTGATACGTCTCCTACTACTGTGACACGTCCATGGTCTGATACGTCTCCTACTACTGTGACACGCCCATGGTCTGATACGTCTCCTACTACTATGACACGTCCATGGTCTGATACGTCTCCTACTACTGTGACACGCCCATGGTCTGATACGTCTCCTACTTCTGTGACATGCCCATGGTCTGATTCCTCTTCTGCTATAGTGGCTCGTCCATGGTCTGATACGTCTCATGCAATGGCTCGTCAATGGTCTAATACGTATCCTACTACAGTGACACGCCCAGGGTCTGACACGTCTCCTACCGCAGTGACACGTTCATGGTCTGGTACGTCTCCTACTGTAGTGACACGTCCATGGTCTGATACGTCTCCTAGTATTGTGACACGCCCATGGTCTAATACGTCTCCTACTACTGTGACAAGCTACATTGTCACGTCCATGGTCTGATACGTCTCATGCTACAGTGGCTTGTCCATGGTCTGATACGTCTTATGATACAGTGGCTCGTCCATGGTACTACAAAGACACATCAAAAGTTTGATACGTATCCTACTACTGTGGCACGTCCATGGTCTGATTCGTCTCCTACTACTGAGACACTTTCATGGTCTGACATGTATTCTACTACTATGGCTCATCCATGGTCTGATACGACTTCTTCTACTGTGACACGTCCATGGTCTGATACGTCTTCTTCTACTGTGACACGTCCATGGTCGGATACGTCTTCTTTTAATATGACACGTCCGTGGTCTGATACGTCTCTTACTACTGGGACACGTCCATCGTCTGATACGTCTTCTTTTATTGTGACACGTCAATGTTCTGATACGTCTCTTACTACTGTGACACGTCCATGATCTGATACGTCTCTTACTACTGTGACACGTCCATGGTCTGATACGTCTTCTTCTACTGTGACACGTCCGTGGTCTTATACGTTTTCTTCTACTGTGACACGTTCATGGTCTGATACGTCTTCTTCTACTGTGACACGTCCATGGTCTGATACGTCTCTTACTACTGTGACACGTCCATGGTCTGATACGTCTTCTTCTACTGTGATACGTCCGTGGTCTGATACGTTTTCTTCTACTGTGACACGTCCATGGTCTGATACGTCTTCTTCTACTGTGACATGTCCATGGTCAGATACGTCTCTTACTACTGTGACACGTCCATGGTCTGATACGTCTCCTACTACTGTGACATGCTGCTGCAGTGACACGTCCATGATCTTACACGTCTCCTACTAATGTGACACGTCCATGGTCTGATACGCCTCCTACTATTTTAGCACGTCCATGGTCTGACACGTCTCCTCCTACTATTGTGGCACGTCCATGGTCTGACATGTCTACTCCTACTTTTGTGGCACGTCCATGGTCTTACACGTCTGCTACTACTATTGTGGCACGTCCATGGTCTGACACGTCTCCTACTACTATTGTGGCACGTCCATGGTATGACACGTCTCCTACTACTATTGTGGCACGTCCATGGTCTGACACGTCTCCTACTACTATTGTGGCACGTCCATGGTCTGACACGTCTGCTACAACTGTTGTGGCACGTCCATGGTCTGATACGTCTCCTCCTACTATTGTGGCACGTCCATGGTCTGACACGTCTGCTACTACTATTGTGGCACGTTCATGGTCTGACAAGTCTCCTCCTACTATTGTGGCACGTCCGTGGTCTGACACGTCTCCTATTACTATTGTGGCACTTTCATGGTCTTACACGTCTCCTACTACTATTGTGGCACGTCCATGGTCTGACACGTCTGCTACTACTATTGTGGCACGTTCATGGTCTGATACGTCACCTACTACTATTGTGGTACGTCCATGGTCTTACACGTCTCCTACTACTATTGTGGCACGTCCATGGTCTGACATGTCTCCTCCTACTTTTGTGGCACGTCCATGGTCTGACACGTCTGCTACTACTATTGTGGCACGTCCATGGTCTGACACGTCTCCTCCTACGTTTGTGGCACGTCCATGGTCTGACATGTCTCCTCCTACTGTTGTGGCACGTCCATGGTCTGATACGTCTCCTACTACTATTGTGGCACGTCCATGGTCTGATACGTCTCCTCCTACTATTGTGGCACGTCCGTGGTCTGACACGTCTCCTACTACTATTGTGGCACGTCCGTGGTCTGATACATCTCCTCCTTCTATTGTGGCACGTCCATGATCTGATACGTCTCCTACTACAGTGACACGTTCATGGTCTGATACGTCTCCTACTACAGAGACACGTTCATGGTATGACACGTATCCTACTACTGAGACACGCCCATGGTCTGATACGTCTTCTACTACATTGACACGTCAATGATCTGAAACATGCTCTGTAATGTTGCTTTTTACAGATTTTTTAAACAGATTGTGTTGAACATGTTTGCAATGTCTCTAATTTAAGTATTGTAGTTTGGAATGTATTATGATTTTCTTTGGTGAATCTATAATTTATAAAAAAATAATACAATAATAGCAGGGGCAGTATTTAATTAACAACTTAAATTCAACTTATATTTAATTGTCAAATCGGTTTGTTTTGATTGACCTGTCAAACTAATTGACCTAAAAATAGATGGAACCACTCGGGCATGACTACAGATAAGTATAAGAGGTATACTGAAACGGCTCCAGTCTTCAACAAAGGCAACAAACAACAAAATTATTTTAAGTGTTTATTTCCACTTCTCAGTGACATATTAATCATAATAAAACAATTGATGAAAACAATACACAATTATGTAGTATCAAAATAATTTCATGGATGAAGACATAAAGATGTGCACTGTCTACAAGTTTATATTTATCTATAGCTTCATAGCAGTGTTTCATTAACTTGAAGTTGTTTCGTATTTGAATGTTTCTTAATTCAAATGCTTTAAAAATGAACACTTATACATTTTTAAAAAAAGCTTCTGTTTCGGTGATAAAGAGTTCCACTTATGTATGCATATTAGGGCGCTGTCTATAATAGGTAAATATCTAACTCTTAGTTCATTGTACAACGTGCACTCAAAAACAAAATGATAGTCGTCTTCTAATAAATTACAAATGGTGCATATACGTGCATTTGAGGGTGCTGGTAGCGGTATATTTCATCTACCTGTCATGCTTTATTTTTGTGAGGGTAACCGCAATTAAGACAAAGCCTTTCGAAACTTTGTAAAATTCAACGCTATAAAATATAGCACTAACCGACACATTAAGTCTATTTACCATTCTTGGATGACATTATTATTCAGCCGCTGTTGTTCTGATGACAAAAATAGTTCAACAGTACGTATGATTTGTGGTGTCTGTCATCAGGCGTTATCGTCATATGTATATTACCTTAAGATATTTGTACTTAATCGAAAACGGAACTTAAGTTGCACACTAATTTAAGACATATATGGACAATAGGCTTAAATGAAATATCTGAAAATGTTGAAAACGACAAACGAGCAGCATGCGGTGGAGGTCACCGAAGATTTCCATAAGTATTGACACATGCTACTGTGACATGACATAAAATTCATCATTATATTCATCATTATATTATCGGTTGACATACAATTCATCATTATATTATTGGTTGACATAAAATTCATCATTATATTATCGGTTGACATACAATCCATCATTATATTATCGGTTGACATACAATCCATCATTATATTATCGGTTGCAAATCAAACCGATGTATAGAGCTTTTCCACCACGGAAAGCACACGTGCTTGGTTATTATGGCGTACAGTCCATCATATCCAAGTGGTCCATACTGGGGCCCAGCCTGTTCCTCTACCACATAAACTTTATGCATGAAGAAATGGGATCAACCGTCAGACTATCCGCTGACACCATTTCTTAAGTTGCCGTTGTATCAGACACGGACTACCTTAAGCCTAGCATTAATAAGTTAGCGATGTGGTAGTATCAGGAAATATCCATCACGTGAAAAATACACTATGTTAATCACGATAACATTCTTGGCCATGAACTCTGCTAAATGCATTGATTACACCATTAACTGAACTGGTGCCAAGATTACACCCTTGAAGCCTTAGAACTAAACTCCAACATCGTTTTACAGCTGTCATTTGGTCACCTGTGACATTAAAATACTAGAACATGACCCAAAGAGGTTAGATTTGTAAAACACATCGCTATCACATTTAATCAGGTGTCTCTAAAATGAATCTTATTCTATACATATCGGGTAAATTCCAGCTCATCCCGTGTGTATTTCTTTCAGAGCCACGTGATGTTACCTGTCCGACTATGTTTGACGACTTCCCGGGCAAGGTGAAGTACAGACGGAGGGGGTCAAGGGTCGTCTTTAAATGCCCCAAGAAAATGCGTCTCCATGGAAAGAAGCGTCTCGACTGCCAGCCAGATGGGACATGGGACAGCGAGCCACCAATGTGCATAAGTATGACTGTTGTTCATAATAATAAAAACAATATATATCGGAGGGGCGTTGAAAAGTTATTCAAGAAAAATATTTTATATCGTTCAAATGTTTTTACAATACTGTATACAATCACAGATTGACTAATCACTTGGTCATGTAAATCTAAACTATAGCATCCGGTTGTGTGCCATTCGATACTTCGAGCCACGTGCACCTGCACACAAGAGACAGGTACAGTGACGGATCGCTGATGATCTTCTCGTGCACCGGAAACTACCAGCTCGTGGGTACCACGGAGGCCTTCTGTAACGGCCATGACTGGAGTGCCACGCTCCCGCAGTGCCTCTGTAAGATTACTCACTTAGATATCACTTGTACATACCAGTGATTGATACATATCTGTTGATGCTTTTGCGCGTTTATTTATTAAAAAAAAAAGAATAATCAAAAGGCCACCGGATTTTATATACATGTCCTCGTTGATAAGTTACGTACTAAATATACTTTTTTCATCTTTGCAAGAAAAGTTCATCTAGCAATTTTACTTCAATCCAATCATTTAAAAATCTTTATTTCATACACCAGGCTCCATGATAGCATATAGCATTTATGAAAAACAACAAGTAAAAGTTAATAAATCATTCAAAAATGATTAGTCAATATTAGAAAATATTCAATTCATTGTAGTGTGTACTGACATAGTTAAGGTTTTTAGTACTAGTATTCCAATCTTAGTTGATTTGTTATGAAATTAAATAAAAGTCGATGAATTATGTTGAATATTGAAAAAAGGTTGACAATAAGAGGTACAAATGTAATATCTGTCCAGCGCCGAAGGAGTTGGTAGAGTGCGACTTCGAGAGCGACCTGTGTGGGTGGAGCCAGGACGACGGGGAGGAGCGAGAATGGGTACGCATGATGGGTCCCACCCAGACGGGCGGCACCGGGCCCACGTACGATCACACATACATGGAACACAAAAGTGGTGCGTTTGTCTACAACACGTTTTGAAGTGATGCACAATATAAACTTATGTTAAATTAGTCTTGTATCTATAGTAAGCTTGAGACTGTACACCATTGTAAATTTAATTTGCAGTCGTCGTCTAACGTATTTTGCTTATTGATTTGACAATGAATTGTATTGCATAAGTTTTACATGCATAGAAAGAACCCAAAATATCAATTTGACCGTTAGACTCAATGTGCCAATCCATATTCTACATACAGGCCACTACATGTACTTTGAGGCATCCAACCCGACAATGGAGGGAGATCGGGCCCGCCTCATATCGCCCACCTACCCACCAGCCTTCTCTGGGAAATGTTTCGACCTCTGGTACCACATGCAAGGACCTGACGACATCGGACGTAAATGTTTAGGTTTTTTTCTCAGCGTTAGTTTTAGTGACACTGACTAAGAGCTAGCTGTTGCGTGTTTCCAACTTGATTTTACGGCTAATTTCCGTCTCATTTATTTCCATAATACTCGTAAGCAATATCCAAAAATATACATTCCTACCATATCTATCGCAGACGTGGGTTCATTGTCCGTGTACGTGAAAGGTGTGTCCGAGGATTTGGATGGCCTTGACCCTGCCTTCTATATAGACGGCAACCAGGGAGACCGATGGCACCGCGCAGACCTGCAGCTCGACGACAAGCAGGAAGATTTTCAGGTAGAGTCACGACTCATGCTTTTGACAGACTGATGGGCATATACAACCAATCTTAATAGAAGATAGCGATTAAAATGCGTACTCCTTTCTATAGTAAATTTTGCATCTAAATGTCATGTACATATATCGATTACTCTTGGGAATTATAAAGATAATGTAAGATACTGAGCTTCTAGCTGGATTTGTGTGTTTTATGCAGATCGTGATAGAGGCGACGAAGAAGCTGAGTTATATTAGCGACGTTGCGTTGGACGACGTGCGTGTGTATACTTGTGAAACTCTCACCACCACTACCACCACCCCATCTACAACATCCACACAAAGCACAGCCAGCACTGCTAGCACTATTTCAACATCAGCAGCAACAACAACAACAACAGTTACAACAACAGCAGCAGCAACAACAACAGCACCACCACCACAACCAACAACAACAACATTGGCAGCAGCATCATCAACTGCAGCTGCAACAGCTAAGCCTAGCGTTGCAAAAACAACCGAAACGGACACATCGACCACCATGCCAACACAACGACAGGAAACATCATCTGCTACAACATCAATTACACCACCAACAAAGACAACAACACAAATAACTTCAACATTACATACACAATCATCTAAAGGCAAATCCTTAACTACATTGCCAACCAAGAAATCCCAAAGTTCCACAGTAACAACTCCAAAACCGACCGTTATCAGTTCAACAAAGGTACATACTTCCACCACTCAATCTGTTTCCACAAAGGAAGCAGTCCAAACAACCCCTGTCCAAATAACTACAGTTACTCATAAACCATTCACTACTACATCTCAAATAACAAAGGCAAGAACCACAAGAAAAACCACCACAACATCAAGTTCGTCAAGTCCCACGACAACCAAACAGCCACTGACAACAAGCACATTAAAAACAACTTCAAAGCCTACTGTGGTTACGCAAACCACACGATTAGAGTCACGCTCTGCTTCAACCTCACCACTTACATCAACATCTAAGAGCGTGCCAAAACAAACAACAGGCGTCACAGAGGATCGAAGTCCAAAGGCAACAACAACGATGGAGAAAACGCCAACAGAAACAGTGACAACAGCAAAGCAATCGATTGCCTCTACTACAAAAATACCTGGTACGACTATATAAGAAATATATAACTTAAAAGTTATCGTTTAGTCTGAACATTTTATTGATTTGAATTAGAAGCTATTCGTTTGTGTAGTTCTCGTTCTGCACCACCATATTTGTCTCGCATTCTCATTTCGTTCTTCGTCGTTTTCGTCCCCTATGAAAACTTCCCTCCCTGTTCGACCACTCAGTCAGCATCGTTACCTTAGATACCCTCTCCACCCTTCGGCGCTTTTTATTCCTCTACCTTACACAGGTATTACACTTTTTATGTTTCTGTTCAACTGTTCTTTTTTCTTCTTTTTAGGATTCTTCATTTTCATTCTCGCTAACGTCCTCGCTCCATTTCCTTTGTTCCAACTCCTTAATGCTCATTTGGTCTGTCGTCCATCGTCCCTGTTCTTGCCCTCCCCTCACCCTCAGTTTGTTCTTTTATTCAACCAGCCTACTCGTCATCTTCCGTCGATTTGTCCTTTCCTTCTTCCTTTAAATCCTTTTCCTTGTTATTATAGTCTTTTTTGTCGTTGTCTCCTCTTTCGTCTTTTGTATGTGCCCTTCTTGTATATTTTCTTCCTTATTTTCTTATTAGTATGATCAGCATTAAAAATGTTCAACATTAATACAAAAGGTATCGAGCAAACTTACGATACAGAATGGGTTTATTTCAATTATCATTTTTTAGATACGGCAAGACCTTTTTCAACATCGATATTAGGTAGAAAAACAACAACGACCATGTCAACTACTGCAAAAGCTACCACATCAGCTTCATTCAAAACATCTACAGTACCAAAATCAGGTAAACCCACGGACAAAGTCACAGATTTTACAACCGGTAAAGTGTCTACGGGTGTCACCGTAAGCACGCCAAACTTAATTGACAAAAATATCACTGATACGAGTAACAATAAAACTCAACCTAATGACGATGAAACGAACGTTAGTGACTCGAGGTCTCAGCATCCCTCAGATGAAACTCTGAAGCCATTAATGATTGGTCTAGGCGTCGGGATCGTCGTCGGACTTATCATTATTGGAGTGATCGTGTGGTTCTGTCGGCGGAGGCGGTATTATACTAGAGGGTTTGAGGACGAAATGAAACCGATCACCAACTCTGCGTCCCTGCAGAGTCTCAACGGCCAATATTACGCAGATGAATACCATGACAACGAGGAATTTGAATCAGAGTCATAGACACTAACTTTATTTTAGGATTGAAAATATGTCAAAACTGGATGAAGATGTCTTCATGCTTTTATGTGAAATCATTGATTACAAAGTTCAGTGTAATAATAGTGCTCATGTACAGTGAATACACTTTGCAAACTAATGTACATAGATTGTATTGGTTTTAAAGTGATCTGGTTGTTAATTCTAAGCTATTGTATATCTGTAAATATAGAATGTTTACTAAAAATAGACATACTCCACATGATTAGCAGTAGAATCCATTACATTAACTTGATGCGGCGAACGGGATAACTGTGCAATAATTTGTAAGCTTCAATTATTTGCAACTGTATGATCTTCACTTATAAAATTCTAGTTTCTTTGTACATACTTATACGTGATATCATTTATAATGATAGCATTGTACATATATTGCATATTTTTTGCAAGAATTCATTATGAAGATGTGATTGTTAATAATAAAGTGTAAGGCCTTTTTTAATAAATTGTTTAACAGATCCGCCGCCCAATTATTTCGAAATTGAAAACAAAAATGAAAACAAAAATTGAATTTTTTTTTAGTATTTTTTTTTTTTAAATATTATAAAAAGAAAGTCAGATTTTTGTTTCTGCGCACATGAAATGATGTAAAACCTGTTGCCTGTTCCTTTGCAAGATAAGGATGCAGTTTTAAAAATTGTTTTCAAAATGGCGGCCTCAATTGAGCTGAGATCATACAAAAAAATCTCATTTTCAACATACCATCTGCATTTAAACAAAAAACATTTCGGTAATAAATGTAAACTCAACTGTAAGCAATGTAATTGCTGCTATTAATTAATGATATTTTGATCTTTTTGTTTAGGGTTTCCCCACAAACGCTATGAAAAATACACGCATTGTAAAAAAATTAGTAACTTACAATCTGAATTCCTTATTATTATTTTTTTGCACCACCCGTCCAACAAAGGTGACACATAAAACGGCTAGATGTTTTTTTTTACATTTAATATCCTATTTAATATATATATATATATATAGAAGGATATTAAATGTAAAAAAAAAAACATCTAGCCGTTTTATGTGTCACCTTATGCGTACGCGAGTAATGATAGATGCCCCACCACGGAGTTCAGTGTGGTGTCACTGCATTTCGATTAGTCCGAGCATTTCCATAGGATCTTATGTATGTATACTAGTATTTAAATGATCATCGCGGCAATAAAAAATACCTTTTAATTGAAAATGATTTAACTTTTGGAGTTAGGCGTATCTTAATAAAATAACAAAACATGTGTCTTTCCGCCGCTTAGATTATTGCTACAAATGTAGGCACAATGCAGCCTTCAATCAGAGCTGGAAATGTTCGGTTGCCACGGTCAAGCTATGGACTACTTTATGTGCAGATATTTAATTTTTGGTTTGCCTTAGATCCCTGACGTTGTTCTTAGTGGTTCTGAAGTTTGAAGACATCAATGGGTGAATGTGAAAAGGTTCTAAGTGGCATTAAATAAAGAAGCAGATAGAACCTTTTCGCTTTCACCCCTCGAGTTGGTCCTACCGTGTTTAAAAGTCCGTTGGTAAAATAATATATATTTTGTTTATTTATTTAAGTGTGTGAATTAGTATGCAGTATAAATACCATTAAAGCTGCACTCTCGCAGATAAATTATTTTTGCAACTTTTTGTATTTTTTTTTTGTCTTGGAAAGAGCAAATATTTGTGTAAATATCTGCAAACGAATGATATATGATTGCTGACAAAAATCAGATCGCAGATTTTCATATTTCCGTTCGAAATTAATGTTTTATTGACTAACGGTTTAACAAAATTGCATAAAACATCGATTTTCGAACTCAAATATAAAATTATGCGATTTATTTTTTTGTCAGCAGTCTTACATAACTGATTTCCATGGATTTTCGCAAAAATTGGCTCGTTACAAGACAAAAAATAATTGTCAAAACATTCAATCTGTGGGAGTGCAGCTTTAAAGCGTTATGCAGTAAATTACTTAAACGCCATTTCCCCAAAGATGACAATAAATTTCTTACATATAGCCTAATAAAAATGCTCACTAACCCGACCTGTTTTTGAAAAGGATGTAACCCTACCCTAAGCATTTTTTTGTCCATCGCAGTAATCGCTTTCTGCATGTATGTCCCTAAAGCTTCCCTAAAGCTAACGTCGAGAAGGCGTTTTTCACATTGTGAGAATAAATACATGACTGTGTCTTTACCATTATGTTTGCTCTCGCCCGTTGTCGGACGTCAGAGGTCGTCAAGCCTACTAAATGATTTATATAATACATTTCGCGTGAATGACACTGAGAAGAATTGCTATTAATGGTGATGATAATCTATGGCTGGCCCCACAACCATAGCCAATCCCTCAAACAAGGCAAATCTTTTCCAAAACCGTTGCCGTTCCCTGAAGCGTACTCACACTCGTGGTTAAAATAACGCCACTATTTTTCATATGACGTCATTCTACGGCTTTAATGTATCAGACATAATATTATTACTGCCCTATAATATTAATGCCATTAAAAGCATACCAATTCGACACAGTGGCGGGCATGTAAGGATACGGGATATTGAAGGATTTACCTCGCATTACACACCGAATATGAATGTATGATGGTATTATGTTACTGGCATTTATTTAAATCAACGTTTAACTTATACCAACTACAGCTATTACATTGAGTGTATCAATGCCCTCATGTTTACCTGATTTTCTTGTAATGTAACGTTTCCGGTAAGAATACGGAAACTTTGCTCGTTTTTCTACAAACATCATGTTAATGAAGCCAAAATATGTAGAGTGCTATTCAGTTTATATCTTTTAGGCAAACATATAATTATTTGTATTTTAATACTCGAATAAACACCGACTAAGACATGCGTACACGCCTTGCAATGAACAACATCGACAACGGCATCGTTATTTTAAGAACTACCTTTTTGTCGTAAACCAACACCGTGCCTATATATAATAAACTTGTCCCCGTAATTAGATATGCGGTCATAAAGAGGCTGAGTTCTAACAGTGTTTATTCCAAATTGATAAACAAAACAAGTTACAATAGTATTACTAAATTTTATAAGGATCGGAAAACAAGGTACTAAAAACTCATGTAAATTCCTTTCCTTAAGTTATTTAGTCAAGTCAGCTTATTATGTACATTTGCGGTCAACATGCCCATTTTAAAAGTACATGCAGTGATATATACTGTATTACGTTTAATAAATGTAGCTATATGTATAGACTTGGGTTGAAGATTTTAAGCATGACACACAACCCCAACATACAACACTATAGCAGACCCAACAAACATCGAAAATAATATAAACCTCTGCATACATAGAAATATCATTCTCGTTCACCAGAGAGATGATGCTATGTGTACAACATTAACCGTAATCAAATCTCTGATGAATGTGAATGAGAAATATGCGCCTGTTACTGTTCACAACTTAACCATTCGTCACCTTAGAAAATATTATTAAGAGTAAGTGCACATCAGAGATAACTAAAACTCCTAAATTCCGAAGTCTTAGTGTTGTGTATAACGGGCATATAAGAAGAACGTGGGGAACTCTTTCAATAGCGTTGCAGACACATAAGGGATTTAGAAAGATTTACTGCCACTCGCCAATTAACTTAACAAAGATGCTAGGTTTTGAAGATCATATTAATTTATGGTAATAGCTGATACATCAGCTGTCTCGACCACAATATAGAGGCTTGTATCATCCGCAAATAACCGGATTTTAGCTTCAATTAAAAAAAATCAATGTCGCTAACGAAGTTAAGGAAAAGAAGAGGTCCGCGAATAATCCTTGGCGAACTCTTGAAATGATATCAGCCAAAGATGACGATGCATTCGAGACAACGATTCTTTGTTTTTTTCCAGCAAGATATGACGTTAACCAGTTGAGCAGGTTACGGCAAATGCCGAAAGAAGACAATTTACTTATAAGAACCCTATACCATACGCGATCGGAAGCCTTTGATGTATCCCAAAATACTGCCCTCATGTTCATCGAGAGCTTGACAGATTTCATTATAAAGGAAAAGAGGTTGTTTTACTGTAGATTCCCCTTTGGCAGATTCAGATCGGTAATATGAAATGAGGTTGAAAACGTAATTGTATAGCTTATCTTGAATACAACGTTCCACTAGCTTGCCAGGACAGCTAAGAAGAGAAACAGTGTGGTTGTTTGATATGGAGGAATCAATTAATTTGGTGAAAAAACACACCAAACAATGGCGCCGTCAAGCGTTTTCTACTACGCGTATTTATCTAGGGCTGGTGAGATCTTGCCTGCACGTCTCTGAAGGACCCATACAACTGATTGCGTTCTTAACATCCTGTTTAGAAAGAACAATGTCCTCAAGATAGCTATCAGGAACCGTGGAGATATCAGGAAGTGGATTTTTTAAAATGCTTAAGAGGCTAAAGAGGCTTGAAACGTATTTCTTCCTGTTTGTTTCTGCCGTATTGGCTACAGCCTATTTTGTGAATATGCACCAATAGTAAGTCCGTATATTAGTGATGAATTCCAAAATGCGAATACCGAATTTTTGTATTCGATAAAGTTTGGCGGTCCAGAACTATATATTTCAAGAAAATATATTTGAAAACTTACAATATAAGGATAGCAATGGATGGAATATGTATTGTTAATGCAGTTTTGCTTGTGATGGTAATGCTTATTGATGCCGACATCAGAGGTAAGATTTTAGTAATGTTAATAATAAACACACTTTTTGAACAAGACAGTCAAAACAACATATTAGTATAATTAAAGAATATCCAACTACAACATTTGGTGAAGACAAATAGTTGATCTCCAGTAAATGTTTCATCTGGATTCGGTTACTGGTCCAATGAAGTAGCCTCAGTTGATAACGAAGTGTATATTGTTTATGTTATTTGGTGTGTGTCTTGTTTGTTTATTTGTTCGTTGTGTGGTGTTTGGTCATTGCGCCAGTAAAGATCATGTCGGATATGTGGCTGTTTGGCTTGTTGGTGCTTTCATTTCTATTTCATTAGGCGAATGTTAGAAATTAGAACTCACTCTATGCATCGTTTAAGAAACAAACATTCAAATTAAAAGTGCACAATGTATAAATTACATTTATCTTTTCACAACAATTTGAAAAAAACCCAGACAGGCGGAAGAAATAAGTGTACAATATATTTTGACGGTCAAGCGATTATGTGGTAGCATGACGTATTACATTTGACTCTAAGCACATCAGATATTAGTACAAAGTCTGGAATAACAGTTCATTTATGTAGTTTATTTGCATATAAATCATTAAATATTACTTCCAGTAATTTATATTATGCAAATATCAATATCATTTCATCAATTATTTCATTCTCAGAAATAAACATTAAATATCAAAGTCAAGCCAAATATACAATATAATCCCATTACATTACTATGCATACAGCATAGGAGTTCTGTTTATTTAGTAAACCCAAATAATAAATGTGCACCTTGACTCAAGAAAATCTCTTGCCAGAACTCCTGATGTAAGAAAAATACAATGTTTTATACATACAATCGAATTAACTCTTCTTTATATACAGCTCCTAAAAGAGCTGGAGCCACTGTTTCGCACCCATGGATAAGTTCCATAAAGATTAACATTTAATACAAAAATATATCTTCAAAACAAACAAAATAGCCATTAAAATACGTAATACAAAAGGAGCTTCTTGACGTGTGCAGTGAATAAAAAGTACAGGGCGTCACGACGTCAATAAACATCATCGCACGCGCCTTTTGGTGAAATGTACAAAAATGCGCTTTTCTTTGTATTCAGAAAAAAATGTTATTCAAGGTATGCTAGAAAAGTTATCTTTCCGTTTCGGATAGAAAAATCCAACCTTCGGGCACGCTGCCTAGACGGTAACCCGGCAAGACTCGTAACCTGGCAACGCAGGTACCCTCGGGTCGGATTTTTCTATCCGGAACGGAAACACATGACAAATATTATTATTGCAGCACTGGTCACATGACCTGAAACACACGTGCGGTATGCAAGAAAAGTTGTAAATGTTCAACTATGGGTTCGTTTCACGTGTTATACAAGTTGTGGATGTTCAACTAATGGATAGTTCGCTTGTTTAAACAATTTCTTGAGTAAATGGCAGCTCATCCCGTGTGCATTTCTTTCAAAATTCATCATTATATTATCGGTTGACATACAATCCATCATTATATTATCGGTTGACATACAATCCATCATTATATTATCGGTTGCAAATCAAACCGATGTATAGAGCTTTTCCACCAGGGAAAGCACACGTGCGTACAGTCCATCATATCCAAGTGGTCCATACTGGGGCCCAGCCTGTTCCTCTACCACATAAACTTTATGCATGAAGAAATGGGATCAACCGTCAGACTATCCGCTGACACCATTTCTTAAGTTGCCGTTGTATCAGACACGGACTACCTTAAGCCTAGCCTTAATAAGTTAGCGATGTGGTAGTATCAGGAAATATCCATCACTTGAAAAATACACTATGTTAATCACGATAACATTCTTGGCCATGAACTCTGCTAAATCCATTGGTTACACCATTAACTGAACTGGTGCCAAGATTACACCCTTGAAGCCATAGAACTAAACCCCAACATCGTTTTACAGCTGTCATTTGGTCACCTGTGACATTAAAATACTAGAACATGACCCAAAGAGGTTAGATTTGTAAAAAACATCGCTATCACATTTAATCAGGTGTCTCTAAAATGAATCTTATTCTATACATATCGGGTAAATTCCAGCTCATCCCGTGTGTATTTCTTTCAGAGCCACGTGATGTTACCTGTCCGACTATGTTTGACGACTTCCCGGGCAAGGTGAAGTACAGACGGAGGGGGTCAAGGGTCGTCTTTAAATGCCCCAAGAAAATGCGTCTCCATGGAAAGAAGCGTCTCGACTGCCAGCCAGATGGGACATGGGACAGCGAGCCACCAATGTGCATAAGTATGACTGTTGTTCATAATAATAAAAACAATATATATCGGAGGGGCGTTGAAAAGTTATTCAAGAAAAATATTTTATATTGTTCAAATGTTTTTACAATACTGTATACAATCACAGATTGACTAATCACTTGGTCATATAAATCTAAACTATAGCATCCGGTTGTGTGCCATTCGACACGTCGAGCCACGTGCACCTGCACACAAGAGACAGGTACAGTGACGGATCGCTGATGATCTTCTCGTGCACCGGAAACTACCAGCTCGTGGGTACCATGGAGGCCTTCTGTAACGGCCATGACTGGAGTGCCACGCTCCCGCAGTGCCTCTGTAAGATTACTCACTTAGATATCACTTGTACATACCAGTGATTGATACATATCTGTTGATGCTTTTGCGCATTTATTTAATGAAAAAAGGAGAATTACTAAAAGGCCACCGGATTTTATATACATGTCCTCGTTGACAAGTTACGTACTAAATATGCTTTTTTCATCTTTGCAAGAAAAGTTCATCTAGCAATTTTACTTCAATCCAATAATTTGAAAATCTTTATTTCATACACCAGGCTCCATTATAGCATATATATAGCATTTATGAAAAACAACAAGTAAAAGTTAATAAATCATTCAAAAAATGATTAGTCAATATTAGAAAATATTCAATTCATTGTAGTGTGTACTGACATAGTCAAGGTTTTTAGTACTAGTATTCCAATCTTAGTTGATTTGTTATGAAATTAAATAAAAGTCGATGAATTATGTTGAATATTGAAAAAAGGTTGACAATAAGAGGTACAAATGTAATATCTGTCCAGCGCCGAAGGAGTTGGTAGAGTGCGACTTCGAGAGCGACCTGTGTGGGTGGAGCCAGGACGACGGGGAGGAGCGAGAATGGGTACGCATGATGGGTCCCACCCAGACGGGCGGCACCGGGCCCACGTACGATCACACATACATGGAACACAAAAGTGGTGCGTTTGTCTACAACACGTTTTGAAGTGATGCACGATATAAACTTATGTTAAATTAGTCTTGTATCTATAGTAAGCTTGAGACTGTACATTGTAAATTTAATTTGCAGTCGTCGTCTAACGTATTTTGCTTATTGATTTGACAATGAATTGTATTGCATAAGTTTTACATGCATAGAAACAACCCAAAATACCAATTTGACCGTTAGACTCAATGTGCCAATTCATATTCTACATACAGGCCACTACATGTACTTTGAGGCATCCAACCCGACAATGGAGGGAGATCGGGCCCGCCTCATATCGCCCACCTACCCACCAGCCTTCTCTGGGAAATGTTTCGACCTCTGGTACCACATGCAAGGACCTGACGACATCGGACGTAAATGTTTAGTTTTTTTTCTCAGCGTTAGTTTTAGTGACACTGACTAAGAGCTAGCTGTTGCGTGTTTCCAACTTGATTTTACGGCTAATTTCCGTCTCATTTATTTCCATAATACTCGTAAGCAGTATCCAAAAAATATACATTCCTACCATATCTATCGCAGACGTGGGTTCATTGTCCGTGTACGTGAAAGGGGTGTCCGAGGATTTGGATGGCCTTGACCCTGCCTTCTATATAGACGGCAACCAGGGAGACCGATGGCACCGCGCAGACCTGCAGCTCGACGACAAGCATGAAGATTTTCAGGTAGAGTCACGACTCATGCTTTTGACAGACTGATGGGCATATACAACCAATCATAATAGAAGATAGCGATTAAAATGGGTTCTCCTTTCTATAGTAAGTTTTGCATCTAAATGTCATGTACATATATCGATTACTCTTGGGAATTATAAAGATAATGTAAGATACTGAGCTTCTAGCTGGATTTGTGTGTTTTATGCAGATCGTGATAGAGGCGACGAAGAAGCTGAGTTATATCAGCGACGTTGCGTTGGACGACGTGCGTGTGTATTCTTGTGAAACTCTCACCACCACTTCCACCACCCCATCAACAACATCCACACAAAGCACAGCCAGCACTGCTAGCACTATTTCAACATCAGCAACAACAACAACAACAACAACAGTTACAACAACAGCAGCAGCAACAACAACAACAGCAACAACAACAGCAACGGAAGCAGCATCAGCAACTGCAGCCCCAACAGCAACACCACAAATAAGTAAGCATAGTGTAGCAAACACAACAAAAACAACCACATCGACTACCATGCCAACACAACAAGAAACATCATCTGCGACAGCGTCAATTTCACAACCAACACAGACGACAATACAACATACTTCAACATTACAAACACAAAGATCTAAAAGCAAAGCCTTAACTGCATTGCCTACAAAGAAATCCCAAACATCCACAGTTACTTCCAGAAATACGGCTGATTTCAGTTCAACAAAAACACAGACCATCAGCACTCAATCTTTATCCACGAAAGCAGTCCCAACCACCTCTGTCCAAACAACTACAGTAAAAAACACGCCTAAACTGTTCACAGCTACATCTCAAACAACACAAACAAGAACTACAGAAAAATCAACCATGACAGAAAGTCCTTCAAGTTCCACGACAACTAAACAGTCAATAGCAACAAACTCATTTAAAACAACTTCAAAGCCTACTGCGGTTACCCCAACCACACGATTAGAATCACGCCCTGCTTTAACTTCACTGCTTACATTAACAACTACGACAGTGCCAAAACAAACAACAGGCGTCACAAAGGATCGCAGTCCAAAGGCAACAAGAATGATGGTGAAAACGCCAACAGACACAGTGACGTCATTAAAGCGGACGATTGCTTTATCGACAAAAATACCGGGTAGGTATATATTGGGAATATATTAATAAATAAGTATGAACCATTTCTTTATTTTTAAGAAGAGGTAATAAGTCGTTAAAAAGACGGGCTATTCGGAATTTGATACAGTCATGTTTTTTTGGTGAAAACCCTCGACATTGGTACCTAAAACAGTGTTTTCGTGATATATTTTATATAACTTCTTGTATGTCTATAATTAATATTAATTGTGTTGTATTGTATTGTATTGCATACATGTTTATATATTTAGAAGAAGATAATGCTACTTATACTGCAATATTATGAGATGATAGTAAATATAATGATTATTTTAGTAATATTTATGCACATTGAGATTAACGATATTCTCTGTGAGCTAGTTAGTCTTGAAATATGCACACTGTTAACATAAATACAACTTATTTCAAGTGTAGTTTCGGTCAAGATAATATGTCATTGGTCGTAGCGACGTTTTCAAATGTCCATGTTCGTGACAGTTGTTTACTTTCTGAAACTATATTATTGTAACGTGCGAGGCCAACGACGCAGCAGATCCCTTCAGAGAAAAGCATGCTCAACCCTGAAGGGGTCGACTGGTCTTATATACATAGGCCCCGAACCTCCAAGAACTGGTTATGCCAATTTGCATATTATAAAGTACATCAACATACTATAGAGACCCCATTCCGCCTAGAGCGGAACGTCACACTATTTTTGAGAAGAATGCGAGTAAGTTGGAGAAAATTGGTTATAAATAATCATTTAGATACGATATCCCCAAAACGATATCCATTTATAGAACTCTTTCTACCTTTTAAATAGTTTTAAATATTTGTATTTTTGTTGATATTGAGAATCTTATGTACATGCTCCAAAAAAAAACATGACAGCAAAAATAAAATTGACTGGGGTGGGTGGTAGCATGGTCATAAGGGGGGTGGGGGTCATGCCAATCTTACCGCCGCCTATGAATACAGACAGACATTAGTGTTCGTTTCAACTGAATCACACAGTGATCCAAATATCTCGCAATTCACGGGGCTCATTTAATGCCTCCCCTCCCCACTAGGGACAGACTCATGAACGCCCAGGTAAGAAGTGGTGATCAAACGGGTCTGGTAGAGCTCAAATCTGAGTGTTTTTTAGAACCGAGAAATGCATATACATATATGTGACACAGTGTAAGTGGTGTTTATATTGTACTTTCATATTCGATTTTGTTTTATTGCATTATTTGTAGGTATTCCATAAATATATTGTTTTGCTTTTTTTTTTATTGTACTGTATTTTTTTCTTTGTATTGTATTGTATTGAATTGTATTGAATTGTATTGTGGACCATGATTAGAGCGCCTCCACGTGGTATGGTCTGGATGCACGAACATGGTTGTACAAACACATGTATGCCAATCAAAACATTCTTTATGTTGAAACAAAAACCATGTTTATGTAACTAAAAGCTCTCTTATTTCTTCCGTTTTGTCACGTTTACATTGAAAAGTTTAATACATACATTTCACGTAAAAAAATCAACGTTAAAAGTACATGCATGATATTTCATATCCGGCTTTTTAAGAAAACACTCTCCTATTATTTCATTTCGACACGTTTAAATTGAAAAACTAGTTCATAATATATTTCTGAATGTTCTTTTTCTCAACTTTAAAAGTATATGATCGGTATTTAACATCTGGCTTTTCGCGAAAAACTATTTATATATTATAATACCTCAATACCTGGTATAAATCAACTATAAAAGTACATGTATGGCATTTCATATATGGTTGTTCATGAAAAGCCCGGCTTTTTAGGGTTTTCGCGAAAATTGAATCAGTGTTATAGACATTAACTTTATTTCAGGGTTGAAAATGTCTTCATGAAATCATTTATTCCAACATTCAGTTTAATGATCGCGTTGATTGGCAGTGAATGCACTTCGCAAACTAGTGTACATAATTTGTATTAGTTTAGAAGTGATTTGGTTGTTAATTCTAATCCATTAGATGCCTGTAAATAAAGAATGTCCTTTAAAAATACTATATGACATACTTCAACATGATAAGTAGTATTGTCCATTTTTTTTAAGCGGCGAACGGAATAACTGCGCAATAATTTGTAATCTTCTATCATTGACAACTGTATGATCTACACTTTTAAAATTCTAGTTTCTTTGTACATTCTTATGCCACATTCTTATGCCGTGATATAATTTATAATCATAATTGTAAATAGATTTATCTTTTTACCTTTTAGTATGTGCTTGTAAGTATTAAAGTGTAACATATATTATATTAAATGTATAAAAACTTTAAACTGTTTTGTTTTTCACCTTATGTACACGTGAATAATCAAACAAGCCCCACCGAATTAGCTTTCGGAGCGACGATTTCATGTTTTACTATTAGTACTTTCATTGGATCCTTATAATGATCGCGCAAAAAATCATCGTGGCCGCCAAGATAATTGCTTTAAAAAATAACAAGATACAAGTAGGCCGAGTGCAGCCTTTAATCAGAGAAAACACAAAACGTGGAAACACAAAACGTGTGAGGTTTGCAAGCAGTACATTCTAATATGGTACACAATCTAATCTATTACAAGTTAGAAAAATGCATCGTATTATAACTTCTATATGTTGTTAATGATTCCGGTACTTACAATCAATGTGAATAGCCTTAAGTGCGAAAATAATTTAGGCAATTAATTCAATTCTATGATTACTTTCTTAAGAACATCGTACCAATATGCAAGCTTAGCTTACATGAGAAGATTGCATCCGTTATTTGCTAACATAATGAATGTAGCGTAGTGCTATCTTAAAACAATGAAGCCGCTGTGATCCTTCCAGATCCCCATATATGCAAGCATTATCCTGAAAGCATTTCAATTATTTTATCTACATATGTAGCATTAATCCCGGCATCACTTTTATGTCATGCTTAATTTCCAGGTTGGGGTTTCTATACAAATGGATGACAACGGGTCAAAACTCTACGACGGCATTATTCTTTTTATGTTCTTTAATTCTATACTTGGACTGACCCCGGGCAGTTATCATATTCTGTGGCCGGGTTATTATTTTTTGTAACACCCGTATCGGCCCATTTCAAAATCAGTACACGTTGAGCAGATCAAACCTGGTTAAGTTCATATGTGTGTTAATTGTTAAGGGTTTTGCAAATTGTTGAGAAACAATTTTATTGACGACTTCATACGATAAGATATTGCCATATCAGACAAGGCTGGTAATGATTCTGATTGAAAAGGTTTAACTAGTCGAAGACTTTAAGCATTTTCTATTCTAAACTTCTCATATGATACCTTAAGACTTAACCAGAAATTGCAACACAAACTAGAAAACAATACTATTTGTAAGAAACGGCTTTGATGTTTTGTTTATCTACTTCCAGCCTATCTAGTATATAATTATATATGTATGACAATTTTTGTCTGTCGAAACCATCTAGCCTTTTTTAAAGCTTTAAAGCCGATTGAGATTCACGGAACTTTACGAACATTACCGGAAATAATAGCATGAACGTTTGAGCCAATCATAAAACGCGTGATCGAAGCGTGACCTCTGGCATTGAACCAAAATGGCTGCTTAAGTATGAACTCGGAGATCGATAACGTTTGTAGCTTGTTATAAATTAAAACGATTTAAGGTATGTAGAAAAAATGTCGGTTAATATCATTTTTTTTTCGGAATGATTGTTATATTTAATTTGTGTTTAAAGTTGGGCGGGGTGAAGAAGGCGGTGCCGGTGTCAGTGTAAATGTATGTACAGTAATGCAATTCTTAGAAGAGAAAAGCAATGCACGATACCGATCATTCTCGTTTGTTTTTATTTTCATGTAAGGAAGTTTCATTTATACAGTACTTTTCATCAAGTGTCATGCTCGCAGTGAGAACTTTTGATGGGCGATGTGTCTTGTGGTTGTCTCCCCTGATGCAATGTTGATTCTTGTTGTCAACACACAATATACATTTCAAAATGTACATGTATTCTAGAAATTCAAACAGTTTGACACACAATAAAAACCTTGACTTATTTAAAAAATAGTTTTATTTCAAGATGAAATTAAGTCAGAGGACTTGAATAGTAAAAACTTTTTTACTGATACTATTTATTAGTATTATTTTCATTTTTATTTTTTATTTTTATTATTTTCATTATTATTATTTTTACTGTTTTCACAAGATGCTGTAATGAAATGTGTGAGGCAGATGACCTTATGAACAGTTCTCATTTTTTTGTGATAACTAAGTTAGTATAAAGTGACCTGTGTACACTGTTATCAACACATTTTATGTCGAGTTCAACAAGGCGCATATAACCACTGTGATAAACTGATTATCTTTTATAAATCTGGTCATTTTAATTACCATATTATACTGCAAGATTGTTTATAAGTATTGATTAATATTAAGTGTGTATATCTTAATTTCAGGAAGTGGAGATCTGAAGATAGAGTGCATTTTTAAACAGTGATATGAGTTCACATATTAAAATGGCAGACCAAGTTGAAGACATTTTGCCGACAGTGGCAGAATATTATACGGGGCGAAATGTATTCATTACTGGTGGAACAGGGTTTATAGGAAAAGTTTTAATTGAAAAACTAATAAGGAGCTGTCCTAAAATTGGAAAGTTATTTATTTTGATTCGACCTAAACGCTCACAAGATATTCACCAAAGAATGGAAGATATGTTAAATGGTCCTGTAAGTATTGAAATATAATAATATAATATAAATATGCTTGTGTAAAATAAAAACTCAAAATTTTATACTCTGTCTAATAGTCTGAATAATGCACCAGTCAATTAAAACCAAGCCCCCCCCCCCCAGGTCCGGGGATAGCTGGGGAAATGGGCTGTGTTTTTACCTTTGAACGCGGTGTTTTTTTCTTCACGCCAAAAAATAGCGGGAATGGGCCTTACCTAATGTCTCTGGGGTGCAGGAGCATTTGGCAGGGGTTTCACCAGCAGTTCATCCCCACAGGGCGGGGATTTTCCCCGGACCTGGGGGCCGTGGTTACAATTGACGGCTACCAGACAAATCGGCCCCTTACCAAATCGGCCTCTAGCTCAAACGGTTACCTTTTCGGCCCCTTACCAAATCGTCCCTATCACGTAGACGTTTCGGCCCCTGATTACCGAGACGTTTCGGCCCTTATTTTTATTTTATTTCTAATTATAAGAAAAAAACCCATGTTATTTCATTTTTTTTATTTTAATAGACAAAGCTATACTGTATACATGCATACAAAGGTATAGATAAAAATAGATTTAAAGAAAATATCTGTACACTTGAAAACATGTAAAGATTTCTTCATGAGATATTTTTAAAAAACGAAATAGAGTTGAAGAAGAAATGTTTAAACTTATTTTTTTTTAAATAATCTTTAAATATTATACACAACTATGTTGCTAATAATATGTATAATGACATGTCCATTGTCTAACATCAGTCTTGACCAAACACCAGATGCCTTTTAAGATGGATATTGATGGATAATGATTTATGAACAGAAGAGAACATATATTTTATAAGAACTATTATACAGTACATCTTCTTATTAACTACAATTTAATAATAAATAAACTAACACATGGAAAGAAAGTTATACATTTTATGAAATTCAGTAATTTATATTCAAATCAGGTAAGGATGAAAAAAAACTATTATTAATCTTATATTGAATACGTATGCAAAACCATACTGGCTTAAAAGGTGTTTTTAGACAGACGGTCTTATGGCGAATTGTCATTCCACAGAGGTATCAGGCGTTGGTATTGTGACACTCTGTGTTTACAAGCTTTAATATAAATACGTCTACAAGGATTGTTCCGACTTTCCCAACCGCTAATTCTCACAATATACCAATCAACTGTAAATAACATTAACAAATTAAAGACAATTATTCATTCACACGTTTTTGAATGTCTTTTTCACACCCACAACACTTACAGTTTGCCTTGCAAAGAACGCATGGTTCAAAGACAATTTTTCTTTGAAGTCTTTAATGATCAATTAATAATTAACAGTTATAACAAATAAACTTTCTTAGATTTTCTAACATTTTATATTAAAAATCAGGGTTAATAGTTATTTAGATTTTAATTATATTTTTTATATCAGACATATCATTGTTTTTCATGCATATTTGTCTATTTGTAAATTTAAATATGTTATTTACAACTTATTTACAGATCTCATTTATAAGACGACCTACAATGTTTTACTTTATACTCAAGATAAAAAATAAAATAAAATTAAGGGGCCGAAATGTCTCTGTTTAAAATCACTAAGGGGCCGAAACGTCTCAGTCATTTTAATTAAGGGGACGAAATGGCAGGGCCGAAACGTCTTAGGGGCCGATTTGGTAGTAGGCCGATATGGTAAGGGGCCGATTTGTCTTGATCCCCAATTGACTAGTGCATAATATTATAACAGAAATAAACAGGAATGTTTTTTCGCTAACTTAAAAAATATCATTATGATATTGTTAACATACAATTATGTACATGATATAATAACGTTAATTGATGTTAACGTTAATTGAATGATGTTTAGTGAAATGCATAAGTCATAAATAGTGCTATTATAAACATACACTCATGTAAATGATATAAAAAGGTTATTTAATCTGTATGTATTGTGATATGCACTAGTCATTTATTGTGCATGTTTGCAAACAAATCTCTTTGTACATTGAAATTGAACACTCAATAATTATTTTACCAGATAAATGTTTAGTAGTAAATTGACAGTTTACCGTTAGTTTAAAAATCATAATGGTCTTATTCATGACCAATTGATTTTACCGGTAATGATTATCATTTGTTTATTGTTATTTGTATATCCTAAAAGCAATTTATAAAAAAAAGCATGCTTAATTTTGAAATTCTTAACCTTATCATGCATATTTTGCAGATTTTTGACAAGATAAGAAAAGACCAGCCTAAATTTAAAGATCGGTTTGTGCCCATAAACGGTGACATGTGTGTGGAAGGGCTAGGTATCAGCCCATCAGACCGTGACATGCTGGAGACCGAGACCCAAATTGTGTTTCATAGTGCTGCAACTGTCAGATTTGATGAACCTCTCCGGTATGTTTCATGACTCTTTGTTAATCACTTTAGACTGTCTTAGTAATTCTTAGAACAAAAAAAATCATTTACTTTCTGTTTTTATGAACATTACCGGTAGGTTCTTTATTCAAAACTACTTTTTGTTTGTCTGTTTCTCTCAAAAGGTCCAGGCATTGTCATAGCCTTGGTGTCATCAGCATCTGCATGCTAAAACTTCCCCAAAACTCGAAAAAACGTTCAAGATATTTAAATTCAACTTGGTATACATGTTGTCTGTATTAAGCAAGACCATAGGGCTGTCTTTCTTCATTTTGGGAATGGGGCCTGGGCGCTGAAAAAGGGATATTCAGTGTTATTTTTGCTCACAAGGGGGAAGTTGACAGAGTACGCCTTTAAGAATAACAATAAGAAAACATAAGGGAACTTTTCAAGGTAAAAGGTTTAATGAAATAATAAACACAGCAGCATCTAAGTTCTAAGTATGTTAACTATGGTATGACCGTATGACATTGGTTTGCCTTTGTCTTATTTTGATGCAAACATTTTATTCAGGGTGGCAGTTCAGATGAATGTTCTTGGTGTGAGAAAGATGGTTCAGCTCTGTAAAAACTTTAAGAAGCTGGAGGTAAGCTTAAAACTCTCAAATTTCCTATTTCACTCAATGTTAGTTACAGATAGTGTTTTCTATGAAAATGTGTGCACAAGAATGCATTTATACGGTAACCATCTGCTACATTGTGATTCAATGGTCTGCATTTCTAGAATTACAGTGTATTCCTAAGGATAGCCGTTGTAGTAGAAGAGTCCTGGGATATCAAATCCTATATACTTATCAGTACCCCAGGGTGCACCGTCTGCAGGAAAGGGTGCCTAGGGAGAAAGGGGCACATTGTATTGCACTTTGAATAACTTAAGCATTATATTTTGAGAGGAAAATGTTAGGAAATGAGTTTTATTGAAGTTATATTAGGTTTCAACTGCCAAATATGTCAAGTCTGTATGTACATGTATGTATTATCACAAGTTAAGTTTTAATCAAACAGATTGAACTATTTGACAGTCTTAAGTGTTTAATTTTATGGAGGCAAGATGGTGCTCATGCTGGTCTCCATTAGGGCAGAAGAGTTCTAATGGAAATGGACAGGGTGCAGCACTCTTCCATTAGTTTACTGTTAAGCTAAAACCCTACATGTATATAAAACATTTGAAGTTGATCAATACATATACTTGCGCTGCCCTGCCTGACAGGTTGAACTGTATTGATTCGGGATTAATAATATAAGGCAGCTCATGGTTGACATTTTGTTTAATCAATATACATAAAACTGTTCCACATGCTTAACCTACTTTTATTACATAACAGATTTTGTTGAATATACACTTAGAACCATGCATACTGAACTACCAAAGTACATGTAACTTAAATATGACTTAGTATGAACAAGGAATGGAAAAAAAATAGGTTTGACCATCCATTGAATAGTACATGTATAAAACTCTACTACATGTACATGTATCATGATTACAATACAGGCTACACTGTATACACATGTTTTGAATACTGTCCCTCAGTCATCAAAGTCAGACTTTTGGATGAACAGACCTGAATTCTTACACAACTTAAATACTACCGGGTATATGGCATAAAAAATGTAACAAGCACTGCTACATGAAATTAAGGAAAAGAATGAGCCCTGCAAATATTTTACCAGCTTGTGGGCTTGTTCTCAGTCTCGTCCGCCTTGTTTCCTCCTGAGTTCTCTGTCCCAGTCTTGATAAATGAAGCTCAGACCCATAACTGTGAAATCCCGTAGAACAACAGGATTGATCATGTACAACTAAAGGATATAATTCTAGTGCAAGTTCTGACAGAGTAAACTTAGCTATGGTTAACATTTATGATATATTCACACATAGAACAATACTGAGATCCAAACCACTTCACAATCCTACAAACTTTTTGAACTTCAAAATCATTATGATTCTCCTGTCCTAAGCTTTGAAAATCATGGTAGCGATTGTGCTGCATACAAAAGTACAAAGTGGGGGGTTTCTACTGGAGAGTACTTTTGTCATTACCTTATCATTATGTTAAACATGCACCTAAATATATTTCCTTTTACTGTCAGCTGCTCCTACATTTTCACACATTGTTGCAGGTTTTTGTCCATGTATCGACAGCATATGCCAATTGTGATAGGCCATACATAGAGGAGGTTGTCTACCCCACACCAGTAGATCCACAAAAACTTATAGATTCCCTCGAGTAAGTTCATGTTCATTTTAATATCAGAGTTCCAGTTAAGAACTTTCAATAAATAAGGTTTAACCTACCATACTCATTGTTTTTGCAATTAGGTATCCAGGCATTTGTATTTGGTCAAAAGTTAAAAACTTGCATTTTTCATAAACTATAATTTATTATCTAAGGTTTTAATTCTAAACCTAACGTTACAAGTATTGAACTCGAAAGTTAGGTGCTTATGATTAACTGAGGAGTTATTTTCTATTGCCCCGAAGGAGGGCATTTTAAAATCCCCCTGTCCCTCCAGTTTTCTGTATCCAGGGCAGGCTTTAACTTTGTCAAGCTACAATGGGCTTGACATGTCATCATTTGGCTTCTAGTATATAAAGCCAAATATAGTTTATAGCTTAGTGGTAGAGGCTGTAGAAAGCTGGTGACTTAAATTAATCCATCTTGTTATGCTGAAGTTCTTTTTCTTATAAGAAGCCAGTGCTTGTGTCCACTATGAGTGGACATGAGCTGGATTGATACAGTGACCTCTTTGGTGAAAGGCAGACACTTGCATGTTTTGGTTCATATAAATGTTCATTGTGTAATGAAAGTGACTTTTCATTATGATTGTAGAGGTGATAAATTTGATTGAGGGCAACCCACAATACATTTAACTGTTGTTATCACAGGTGGATGGATGATGAAATGGTTGAGTTGATCACCCAACAGCTCATTGGAGGCAAACCAAACACATACACATACACAAAGCAGCTAGCAGAAGACCTATTGATCAAGGAGGGGGCAGGGCTTCCCCTTGCAATCGTACGGCCATCCATAGTGGGCGCTGCATGGAAAGAACCCATACCTGTATGTTATGCTAATTTAGTGATTTGATGCATTGATGCATTGATAATAACATATCTTAAATTTAAGGGTGTTAGCACACTGAAGAAAATAGAAAAATATTTGTAACACACCAATACAGTAATTTTAATTTTATATTTTCAGGGTTGGATTGACAATTACAATGGTCCTAGTGGCCTATACATAGCAGTAAGTATTTCTATATGCATTGCTTATATATATTTTTTTATTATAGCTATAATGTATTGAGAACCTTTTATCATGCTGAGAATTACCGATTGTACTCACAATTAAAGTCTTAATGCATGTTAAAACAATGTAACCTGAGCAAGAATTTGTATAACTAGAGTGTAAATAATGTTTTGATTTGTTTTACTTGCCTTCAGGTTGGTAAGGGAATCCTGCGGTCGATGAAGTGTGACTACCAGGGAGTTGCAGACATCGTGCCTGTGGACATCCCGGTGAACATGTTGATAACTGTGGCGTGGTACACTGCCCTTGCCAAACCATCCAACATCCTCATCTGTCACTCTACCACCGGCTCAGTCAACCCATTCACATGGGGAGAAATGGGTATGGATGATTTAAGTATCATTTATTTTAAATAACACCTTAACATGTCTCTCCATAATGCTTCCTTTGTGAATGATTCTTGTCAAAAATGACTTACATGGAAATTTGTACATTAAATTGCTGGTAATACATTGGTCACGATAAGCACCAGTCTGAGTGTCCTTTTCAAAACTTAAATTTTACTAAACAGGGTTTGTTACAAGTTTAAAAGCCAATTAAGTAGTCAATTATTTTTACTGGGTGATCCAAATGTCTTATTTCAATAATTGCTTATATGACCATTGTGATGTATTGAAAATAATTTGTGAGTCAATGTATAATGGAATATTTTGAATGTGTCTTGCAGAGGATGTTGTGATGAACTTTTGGAAGAAAGTGCCTTTGGATGCATGCTTTAGAAGGCCCAGAATCACCCTTACAAACAATGGGTATGTTCTTGTTTAATCTGACTAAGACTTCAGACACTGCTTTGGAGATAAAACTTGTATTGAATAATAACTGAATTAATAGAAATTCTATGTGGATTTATCGATATTAGCAGTGTTCACACTAAAGATGTCCCGTTTTCCCATGGTCACCAAATTTCATGGTCACCAGAACCTACAAGTCAGGTGTCCTAATGGGACACCATATTTTTGTGTCAAAATGTTAGATAAGAACCCAAAATACATGTGACATTCAAGCAAATCAATAAAAATTAGATTTTATTTGTGGAATATTAAAAATATGAGGAAGTATAGTGCAAACAGATGGTTTTGTTTGCAAACATTTCATAGATGGAATTTATTTGCATTTTGTTTATTTATAATTTGTTCTTTATACTTTCGAAGAAAGCAGATCTGTATACACTAGATTTGAACCACTGATACATTCAAAACAAAGACGAAAGTATCAAAAAAATCAATTGAGGAAATCCTGTTGCATACTCAATGTGTTTCATCAATATGATTAAGACTTAAACATTTTGTGAAATTTGTCATGCTTTATATTATTCACTTTTGAAAAACTAACCTTGTAGAATTAAAGAGCCCTTTTATACCATACACAACATGTACGTCATGTGAGATTCTTGTAATACTGACAAACAATGCTAGAACTTAAGTAGTAACACTAGATTTCAACTTGTGGTGTCCTTATAGGAAACCTGGTAAATATAGTTATTGTTGACCCCTGATAAGTTGGACAATAAAAATAACAATAATTGTGAATCAACTTAAGTGAAAAACAAAGCAATGTTTTATGGGTGAATGTAGTTACTGCAGTCTCAATCCTTAGTACAATGGAAGAAGTCATTAAAAAAACACAGATTTATGAGTCCTCAAACACATTGCTGATTTATGAATTCTCAAACACATTGCTGATTTATGAATTCTCAAACACATTGCTGATTTATGAATTCTCAAACACATTGCTGATTTATGAATTCTCAAACACATTGCTGATTTATGAGTTCTCAAACACATTGCTGATTTCTCAAACACATTGCTGATTTATGAGTTCTCAAACACATTGCTGGTTTATGAGTTCTCAAACACATTGCTGATTTATGAGTTCTCAAACACATTGCTGATTTATGATTTCTCAAACACATTGCTGATTTATGAGTTCTCAAACACATTGCGGATTTATGAGTTCTCAAACACATTGCTGATTTATGAATTCTCTTTCAGTTTCCTTCATGAGTTTTATGTGATGGTAAGCCACCTGGTGCCAGCCTACCTGGCAGACATGGGCTACTCTCTCCTTGGCAAGAAACCAAGGTAAGTGCGGCAAAGATTAAAAAAATATCAATTTCAGCTTCAATACAGTAAATTCATCTAGTAAAACATGTATTAATTTGGTCCTAACTTTACACTCTGTAAATGAATACCCCATAAAGCCTACTTGAAATTCTGACCATTCTTTTTAAGGCTTTAAAACTTGAAATTTGTCTTTGAAGACATGACTAAATTATTTGCATCCATGCAATGAGTAGTGATAAATTACTTTATACTTTTTGAAGGTTTCTGTAATGTACATTTTTGCTTGTATGTAGAATGGTGAAGATTTACAACAAACTGCATCGGTCCATGAACACTCTGACCTACTTCACGGTCCAGTCATGGGAGTGGACGTACAGCAACCTCGACATGCTCGTCAGTCAGATGTCTCCAGAGGACAGGAAGGTACGAACTCCAAATCCTCATAAGCATGTTTGGGTTCAATTTGAGTTAAGTTTAGTTTGAATGGGTAGGGTAACAAGGAGTCCAAGAACCATACAAGTGATTTGAACAGAATACATTTATAAAGGAAGATCCCTTGAAACACAAAATACACTCAAAGTATGAACATGGAAACCCTGGTTGGTTTGAAACAGTTGATTAACAGCATTGGAGTCCGTTTGGATTTCAGACAAAATTATATTCAAACATTTTTGTAACTGTTTATTCGTTTGAAGGCAACTCTTGGTTTTGTCAGTTAAGTGGAGCTATGGAATTGTTCAGATTGATGGTCGTATTATAAGTGCGTAATGCTACTGGTATATTTTGGTTTGTTTTTAATTTTCAATTATATTGCAACAATTTCTTAAAAGTATTGTTTTAGGACTGAACAATTTAACGATATGGTGCATGTGTATTATTACTTCTCAAGTCAAGAGTTTACAATATACATGTATTGAGTAAAGTACAAACTGTACTATGTACTAATGGAAAATAACCTTCATGTGTACATGACATGAATGTTCTATACATGTGTACATTTGGCCTAGGTCACAAATTATAACATTTTCTATTAACTGGTCAGCAGTCATTTGAGGTGAAAGTCTTCCACTTGACCTTTGGTCAGTATCTGACCTGTAAAACTGAATCACCTGTCTATTTATGTCACATTGGCAGCTTCCTAATGCTTGTAAATCAACATTTTTTTTCGGAATGCCATTTACATCATTCAGTAAGCTATTGTTAGTGAGAAAAAACATGAAATAAAATACACATATATGATTGTCAGACCCACTTGTTGAAATGTTGCTGTCCCTGACATGGTTAGATTATCATATTATCAGATAGGTGACTGGAACAGAAAGAAAAATTGTATGCTTGTACATTATATAGGACAGACTGTTACTAATATATCATATATAAAATTGGTCTTCATCCACAAACCATACATTATCTTGGGTCTTGATTTATTATCTTTTATAAGATATCTTTATCAGGTGTGAGCTACATGTTATCTAGAATGAGTTCATTATTAAGACTGTTATATCCAACTCTTTTACCATTTCTCAAGGATGCATTTATATCTTTATTACATAACTATTCAGGGCTTTTTCTATAGTACCCACGGGTCCGACTATCGGACCCATTCCCAAAGCAAAATATAAGATATTTTTCCCAATTTTCAGAAAAAAATCCCAATCAAAATTAAAAAAAAGATATATATATTTTTTTTTTAGAAAGTCTTTTTTCATGTACTGGATCATTTTCAACATCATATCAATTATGTGATGTTAAGCTTTTTTGATAATTGAATTCGGAAATCATTGATTTTCATCACATTCAGATATCTGTATGAAATATTATCTGTCTTGATCGATTTATTACAATAGATATTTACACCCAAGGATTGATATTTCAGCCATTTTGGGTCTTTTAAAGGGAAATAAACTAATATAAAACCATTTCCTAATTCGCTGGAGACTAGACAGCTTTTTCTTTTAACTGTAAAATTTCCCAATTTCGGCATTTTCACGACGCAAAATTTCCCAAAATGTCTAGGGTCTTTTTCCCAAATTGGGCAGAAAAAGCCCTGCTATTACTTAAGGATTTTTTAAAGGGGAGCATCTGTGTCTAACATCTTCACCATTTCTAAAGGGAAGCATCTGTGTCTAACATCTTCACCATTTCTAAAGGGAAGCATCTGTGTCTAACATCTTCACCATTTCTAAAGGGAAGCATCTGTGTCTAACATCTTCACCATTTCTAAAGTGAAGCATCTGTAAGACAGGGAAGCATCTGTAAGACAGGGAAGCATCTGTAAGACAGGGAAGCATCTGTCTTCCATGTTCACTTTTTCTAAAGGGATGCATGAATGGGTGCTTACATTGACAGCATATATTATTATTGACCTCACCGTTTAATTGGCATCATCATGTTCATAGACATACACTAAAGCCATTAGCTTCAGAGCTATCTGTAATCATCAACTTCAACATATGATATCTGTAATAATGATATATGTTCACTGCATACAAAACTTTTCAATATCCTTGTTAGCTATTCTTATGTTTGGTGGTAGATGCTGTATTGCATGGGCATTTTATTCAAAGTAGGTTTTGCTTTATTGATTTAATAGTAGTTTTAAGTTGATCCATAGTTTTCTTCCATGTTTTTTGCCAGACGTTTTACTTTGACCCACGACCGCTGCACTGGCCCACGTACATGGAGAATTACTGCCTCGGAACAAAGAAGTTCCTCCTGAATGAAGACCTGTCCGGGATCCCTGCAGCACGCGCTCACCTAAAAAAGTAGGGCATTATAGATAGCTTTTTGAAATACTTATAACATTACATTGAGGAGAAAATATCAATTAATTATATTTGTAATGCATTGTGACTGATGCAACATTTTGAAAACAAATTTATCATATATATCTTCCTTGTGGATGACTTTCAAATATCAGTATACTTTACATGAATGTTTAGAATCAAAACATTTTGTCAAATCTGTTTAAAAGCAATTGTCTTTTTTCTGCATTATGCATATCATAATTTGGTAGATTTTATTTGGCCTTTGAAACTAACTTGATGAATATGTTATGTATTTCAGGTTGCGAAACATTCGATACACCTTTAACACTATACTGGCCATAGTGTTGTGGAGAACTCTAGTTGCCCGCTCTCAGATAGCACGAAACCTTTGGTTCTTCATCATGGGACTCGTGATGAAGTTTGTCAAGTATTTTAGAATCACAAGCACCATTCGCTGACCCAGGCAAACCTAGGGTGTTGTGTGTTGATGCAGTCATACAAGTTGATGGGATCAAATATTTCACAGAACAAGCACTTGAATCTGAATTGCTGTGGAAATGATTATGTGAAGAGTGTGTTTTATTAATAGGCATTCCACATCATGTGTTTTGCCATATTAAGTGAATGTGTGGACACTTGAAGAAGAATTGTTAAGAAGATAGGAGAGTATTTTGTTGTTCATGAAATTTTATTTATGAAGAAATTTTTCGATTTCCCTTTTTATGATCATTGTAAAATAACATACATTACTCCACAATTGTGTTTCATAACATTAAGAATTTTTAAAAAATGTCAGAGATTTTTTAGAATATTTGACATGTTCTAGTCAGTTCCCTATTTGGCTTCACCAAACAATTAGTTCGGATGGAAATGTTCATATACGTGAAACAAGGCTTATAACCCTTGCTTAAATTAACCAACTTGAGAAAGATGGTAAGGTATTGGCAACCGCTCACAGTCATAAATGCATTTTGTCTTTCTGTTTTCTTACCTCGTGTGAATCAAAAATAAAAAGAAATGTTTTGTATCAAGACTGAAAAAGAATGGTTCGTATTTGTGATTGTTCCTTAAGTATTTAGAAATCCATAGTCATGAGCCATGGTTGTAAACTTGTTGGCTTGGTTATAGAAATGTGTTTTTAGTTAAGTACTGCATTAGGGCCTGTTGTATGATTTTGTATTCGTTATAGTTATACACCAAGGGTTCCCAAACAATGAACTGAGATAATGTTAGCTGGTTGTTCTGCTACAGACCATTTTGCCGTACGTTTTCTGTCTTACATTTGAATTTTAAGTAGTACGAACATGGTACAGGTTTTTCGTTTTTTACTGATGTTTGTAAAGCAGCCATTTATGTTCGCATCACAATTTATGAACTTGGTTATCTTGAAAGTAACTTTTTGCTCAATTGAAAATGTGTTATTGACTAATGATTGAATCTTAATATGGCTAAAAGGCTCATTTGCTTTATTGCAGTTGAAAAAACAAATACAGAAAATATTTGGTTATTATGGAGGGAGTAAAAATGTAATGCATTTATTGGATCATATATTATTTAAATTATAATTATATTTTTATTGCATGGAATAATAACATTATTCTTAAGTTTATATATATCTATAAAACAAATATATGATCTTTATTTATGAATGTATCCATGACATGAATGTAGCAGTAGATATCAATGTGCATGTATATAGTTCTGAAACTGCTTATAACATGGTTCAGAAAATATAATGCTTCAGGGTTACATGATTGATAAACTAAACAGGAGATGGGATTAACTTTAGCGTTAACATACATTCTTACCAAAGAACTATGCCATACATGTATATATGTCTAATGCAGTAGTGGCTATTTTCAATTTGACCTTTTCATAGCTCATGTTAAACATAGTTTAATTTATTTCCGTGATTTATTACTCATTCTTAAATAAATTATTATTCCAATTGATCTACTTGTTGAAAGATATGAGCTACAAGTTATATAGCATAATATATATGAACAACCAAATTCAAAGGATGTCTTTCAGGACTTCATGCTGCACATGGAATGCAAAAATAGTATTTTATTTACAAAAAATGCACAACGTTGCCAGAATTATGATATTATGCTTATTTTTATAACACATTGGCAGTTACAGCTTTAACACAATTTTGTTTATGAAATGATTAACATAGCAAGAACTGGTTTAAATTGTAAATGCCTTACAACAATATTATTGTAAGTGACACAGTCAGTTGTTTTATGTTCGCTTATGGTTTGTTCAGGTCTTATTTTAATGCATCATGTATATTTTGTATTTATGTGTTTTACTATGATTTATTGTTGCATACTTTGCTTTTTAGCTTTATTTCTGTTATTTCTGCACAATAAATTATCCAAATAAATCTGCCAAATATTCTTTTTGTGTTGGTTGAAAACCATAATGGTGCTAGGCCATAGCTTGTTATGTATAGTGTCTCCAGCATTATGCCCTTTTTATATTAAAAATAATATGTTTATTTATTGTGCAAACAATAAATTAAGTCTTGACTACCCAGTCACAGCATTTATAATCACAATATTTAGCTCAAGTTTGATCGTCAGATGAATAGTTTGAAGAAACAACACGAGCATGATAGCAAGCAGTTAAATAAAAGTTGGTTTCTTGTGTCGCCTGAAAAAACCAGTGCTTACGTCTGTGTACATGTTACTATCCCTGTCAGTTGCAAGGTTGGTATAAATTTTAAGGGTTTTGTCACCAAGTACTTCTCTGTGAGCTGTCTTGCTGTACATGCTTAAAACCCTCCTGCGCTTATGCCAATTATGCACAGTCCATCAAGGTTTGAGTGTTCCTAATGTTCGGCGGTACCAGTGAAAGTATGTATAGACTTTATCTATTTTCGGCTATATTTGATAGCATTAACAACATCGCTTATCTTAGTTATCAATGAGTGTATGACAAAAGGAAGACCACAAAATTTCACTGGAATACTAGGCGAGTGTCAGAAATAGAGATAAAATTTGAACTTTGAAAAATAATAATACATATTTCTAGCCAAAGTTTTTGTTTCAAAATATATCTGATAACAACCAAGAACAAGAGCACTCGCAGATCTGCCATATCCCCCACTGAATTAAGACAATATCAACTTCGCCTAACGACATCTGATAACAATGAAAATTAACAAAGGGCAATAACTAAAAAAAAAAAATGCAGCCAGAATTATGGTTCCTGTGCACTGCAATTTTCCTATATAAGATATATATAAAGTTTGATGTCAATACCACAAACACCTTCAAGTTATGCTCCAGACATAAAAATAAGTATGAAAAGATATTTCTCAAAGATACTGCACCTTGAATTATGGTTCTTGTGCACTGCACTCCTACTCAATGAGATATACCTGTTAGAAGTTTAAGTAAATACCTCAAAGACTTTTCAAGACATCCTCTGGACAAGATTGCCCAGACACGCATACTTACTCACACCTACCATTACTATATCCCCTTCGCCTATTGGCAGGGGACAATAAAGGGCTCAAAAATTGAATTTACAATAAGCTCCCCTGCACTGATGGTCATGCAGCATTAAGCTGTGCATCTACATCAATTGTCTTCTCATATTTTACCACAGTAATACATATGTTAACCTTTAATTTAAAACTCAACATCAGTTTTTCTGTAAGTGTTTATTTGCATAAGAATAAGCACTTTCAACAAAATATGAATGACAACAGAAATCTCTTTTCTAAGATCACATCTATAAACTTACAGACTTGCTGGCTAAATCATTGATGGTTAAAATCAATGTCTTAACAAAAAGAAATCTTTGATCTTTATAATCAGCATAATCAAGCACAGTAGTTTGATGAAAAGAACTCCAGCTTTTAGAGTCATATGACCTGTAAAACTTTAAAATAACAGATATATAGGCTTTTCGAGACTTTCTGACACTTCAACTGCAGTAAATTATTTTATCCTAGATCGTTCCTTTGATAAATCTGATATTTTTTTTTATATATTTAGGCTATATGTTTTTTACAGGTGATATGAATCCAAAGCAGGAGTTCATTATCATCAAACTACTGTGTAATCAAGGGGTACACAAAATTCATGTAGAAAAGATCGTAATTTGTGTCAATATTTAAATACTAAAGGATGATTTCTTATTCTAACATTAACCTTTGGGAATTCAATATATACATGATTAAGGTAATACAATTATTGTGAAAAAAATTTAGGACTAGACTCCTTAAGTAAAAGCAACCCCCTCCATCCCAATTTCAGAAGTCGGGATGGTTTAATCCAAAAATCAGAATTGCAAACAAGAGTTTTTGGTCTAAACATGCATATTATCTTTCAAATGATGTTAAAAGTTTTTGTCCCTCGTAAACAGCAGTTCACTTACTAAATCTTTGGAGTGCAAAATTTGCAAACATTATAAATAACTGATGTTAATGGTTTGTACGCAACTAAGGAGAAAAGAGATTACACTAACTGTGTTAGGGGTTTGAAAAGAATACAACTTATATTATATTGCTGATTAAATATGACTACATAGGAAAGAGGGCCAACCCATGTACCTGAGAGATGATTACATGTACAACACATCTTAATGCATAGAAAATAATACATCAAAAAGTATGCCAAGCAAGGTTTGAAATACACTTGTTATTCAGCTTTAAACAATCATTATTATGGTTACAGACATTATCATCAAAATCAAAAAGATATATAACTTTACTTCTTAAAAAGGAAGCTTTTGACAAGAAAGATAAATATGCTGAAAGTATTTTCAATGGTCAAACCTTGAAGTACTGGGCACCAGAAAGGTCTTAATTGGACAGCAAAAAAAAAGTATGGGGCACAAGAATGTCTGTATTTGATGGCAAATCTCTAACAAACATGCATTGATACAATACAATGAAAAAAATCCTCTATCATGACAAGGGCTGACCCAAAAGTAAATGGGTTCTGGCTATTTAAAAATACTGTATTGTATGTTGGACAACACAGAGCTGTACATGCAAAAATTTAAGTTAAAATGTACACAATAGATGAAAATAATACATGTACTCTTATATTTTGAAGAGGTAGGTAGCATTACCCAAGGCACAAGATAACGTTGCTATGACAAATCCCCGTTGTTAAAGATATTAACTTTAATCCAAATCATTTTTGTGTGTTGAAATAGTCTTTGAATGCCCCTGTAGAAGCTCTAGCTGGTGTACAGATAACATCCACCAATTTATGGATCAACCCTTGGGTGTAATCTGTAGAAGCATAAACTGGTGTACAGATAACATCCACCAAATTTTGGATCAACCCTTGTATATTATCTGTAGAAGCATACACTGGTGTACAGATAACATCCACCAAGTTTTGGATCAACCCTTCTATATTATCTGTAGAAGCAAAAACTGTTGTACAGATAACATCCACCAAGTTTTGGATCAACCCTTGTATATTATCTGTAGAAGCACAAACTGGTGTAGAGATAACACCCCACCAAGTTTTGGATCAACCCTTCTATATTATCTGTAGAAGCACAAACTGGTGTAGAGATAACACCCCACCAAGTTTTGGATCAACCCTTGTATATTATCTGTTTTTTATTGCCATTCTCATTCCTATTTACAAAACAAATGTTGTCAATGTAATGTATACTCCACTTAAGTTTAAAATTGATAAACAAATCAGTACCTTTGTGAATTATTATGAGATCTGTATTAATGGATAGTGCAAATACATCCACATTGCTAATTCTACCAGTATTTTAATAAAGTTCTTTAATGCACCGAACATATTTTTCATAACAAAACTCCTATCAAAAACACTTAGTTTATAGTAACTAATAATTAACAAGAAAAAACAAAACATAAATCTAATCAAAAACAAACAAGATGTGTATTATTCATACACACTTAGCACTTTTTGTAACTGCTGACTAAGTTGTTTGGAAATGATTGGTGTCAGTTCAAAACAACAAATTCATCGCAAAAAAATTATATCCAACCACAACAACTTGGGAACTGCAAATCTAATATTTCACACTGCTACATTCCATAAAAACTCCTAAGTGGAAATGATATAAAATACTACAAAACAATGTCTTACAGACGTCAATTTTCACCCAATATTTCATACCTTGGGTGCACTGCATACATCAAAGAGAGCAGTAACACATTGGATAATAAATAGTAAACACAAAAGGTGGAAATTAAATGTTCACATGCAGAAGCAAACATTTGTTCCAGATTGCTGTAAAATGATTCTTTCTACCTAGATATTGTTATTTCATTCAAAGTCTAAATCATCTTCAATAATTTCATTGTTCAATTCTAAAATTTTGAGACTACTTTTTAAAAATTCATGGAATTTTCTGTTTTTCACATGGTGCCTATATCAAGACATGAACAAATGAAGCACGGCAACAAATACTTAAGCTTGCCCGGCACATTATGTAATTTAGAGTGGATTAAAACCACTTTTTTCACCTGCATGTGAACTCAAAAAAACATAAAAGTAGTAGTACATAATACTTCAAGGAATGGAAATGGCTATAACATTTGGGTGCACTTGATGTGTATATTCATATATTGTACATTGCACATGCATAAACACAATTGATTACATATCACTACAATCAAACTCAGATCTCAATACATGCAAAATAGACTCATATATTCCCCCTTACTAATAATTCATTATGAAAATCTTCACATTTAGTTCTGTTTCTGGTTACTAATCTGCCCCTTCGAAAGTGTGTTTTTATCTTTTAAATTTTCCCATTTCCTGTTTAGTATGGCTTGTGTGTCTATGGATACTAGGGTTTCTTGAGAAACCAATACCAACAGGCAAAATCCAGTGACAAATTAGAACATGAAAAAAAAACTTCAAGCGACCAGAACGAGAATAACTACTTGTATTTTATCATTAAACATGTAAATGTAAGTAGGTTTGAGTTAAACAATTCTAGTAAACATAATTTCTGCTATTTCATAACATGAAGACTGAAGTTACAACACATGCAGCATACATGACCAGCAAAGATGGCTACAGCAGTGGGTCTCCAATTAGATCAGTCAGCTTTCACTACCCTCACCCAACGATTGCAGATACATGTACTTACATAGATTATACATAAGATCAGCACAACTATACAAGTCATCAAAATGTACAATTGTTGTATTTTTGGCCTCAGAATTATTAACATGATTTGAATGAAGCTACAGTATAGGCATTAATCTGCAGGTTTCTTTTTCATTTTTGATATATTTGGTTAATGTTAATTTTAAGACTTTCAAAAGATTGAATTCGAGATTCAATTCTGTAAAAAAAATTGAATATACAGTTAAACATTGGCACGTTAATTATTGGTATCAATTAATGGAAATGTTAACAATTATGTACATAATTAAAAGCTATACTGCTTAAACGTTATTAACTTTAATTAGCTGACAGCCTGAAATCTTGACACTGCAAAAATGTATGCCATGCTGAAAGTTGGAAATGTACTATGTTATAGTTTCTAATTTCACTCACATTACAACATCTAATTTCAGATAAACAAAACAATATTCAGCTTAATGGTCTCAACAAGACAAGACATATATATGTTTAATGCCTATGAATATAGTATATATTCTATTGTAATTACGATACCAATCCTAACCACTAGCATTTATAAAAACAGAGAAAAAAACAACTCCTAGTTGATTTGTGTTTCTAAGTGTCCCAATTCATCAACAGTGGTAAGACTTGTGCGCTGGGATTTGCCCTCATCCTCCTGCCTCTCTTTGGTAGAGGCCTCCCCTGCCTCTTCTCTGGTGGTATCAGAATCTACCGCCATTTGAACACTGTCCTCTGTATTACTGCCTGGGTTTTCCACCCCCTCATCGTCATCATCATCATCTTCTTCAGCCATCAGCTGTTTTGCAATTTGGACAGCTTGGAACTCATTATAATGCAGTTTTCTCTTCTGTTGAAAACCCTTCTTGTGTTCTGGAAAATCAATTAAATAATCAATAAAAACACCAGTGAAAACTGGAATTGTCAAAATCAGCAATAACTTTTAATATTAAACAATTTCATCATTATTTTTAACATTTGTATTAAAACTGTAATCCGACTGGACTAAAAAAATATATGTTAAACAGTTAAAGGGACTTTGCTGAAAAAATGTTTTAAGACAAAAATTTACAATTCACTTTTCAAGAATTTATTTGACTGAGGTTAAATCAAATAAGCAATGGTTACCTTGACTCCATAGTTCTACAGAGACTACAACTTTGTCCAGTTACTTCAAGTTATTGAAAACGGGCCACAAGATGCTGGTGGGGTAGGGCCCATATAAGATGCAATAGAATTGCCCACTAAAGGCAGAACAAAATTTCTTAATTCCTTTAAATGTCCATTAAAAGTACTGTAGAGACAATTGTATGTAGAATAAATATCCAGAATTCCAAGTATAAGTCTTACGGAGTTCTTCAGGTGTCAAGTCCTCCTCCTCCTCTTCGCTCGACTCTTCCTCAGTGGATACACGTCGCACACGCCGACCCCCAATATCCTCCAACCTGTAAACACACAATACTTTAGCATGACCAATGTAAGGTATAATGGCTCTAATTACATGTTTGACATGTTTTTTGAAAATTGTTATTTGTTACTTTTGTTTAAGTGTAGGAAATATGTGATTTGTATTACAAATATAATTATATATGATTAATATCTATATTATTATTATTATAATTATTTAAACTTTGGATAATGTTTTATCATTGTTACAAGAAGTTTGTTCACCATTTTACATGAGATAATAAAAAAACAATGTCTGACTTCACTGGCCTTATAAACTTTACAAGAATCAAGTAGGATTTAAAAAAAATAAATAAATAAGTTGCATCCACTACCCACAATTTACATTTTCATACTGGAGTTGTGGTTCTTGTACTTTCAATAAAGCCACAAAGCCTTATTATATATATACATGTATATTGGTTATATGTTTCAAGTTTCATTCAAATGCCTATTCAAAACTTCTCTTTTATTTGTTAGGCCAAAAAAAAAATATGTCTGGTTCAGGAAACCCGACCGACCCTATTTTTACCCGCCGACCCTAAACTTTTTTTTCGAAATCGCGGCCGAAAACCGCTATACTGCGTATTGAAAATTTTCTTTTCTGTAGTTATTGCTCTTTTGGTTAATAGAGCGCGTTTATATCGATCTTTGGGTTAATAGAGCGCACAACAATGGCGGCGCCCATGGCGTGTTCACCAGCCACTTTGATGGCCATAAAACTCCAAAAATGTGAACATGGAGCAGAGCGGCAGGTCATGAAAGCGGTCCAGCATGGTTGCACAGCTTCGGAAGTATTCGAGGAGCTCCATGGGCCAACCAACCCCAAACTGGTTGCCACCAAACGGCGCTGACCTTGGTCGCAAGGATCTGTGTACCTACTGTGCTGACTTGGAATCTGAGACAGATGCAGAGCTTAAAAAATTATACAAAACTGTACTGCCTATCTGTCAGAAATGCAGAGAATTGAAGAAAGAGCCCATTGTGCAGAGAAAATATGGAAAGCCAAAGTCAAAATAATTTTAGAGTGTATGTATTGAAGAATATGAATACATAATGGGCAAATGTTAAACTGTAAAACTCTTTTTAAGATTTTTTCCATGTGCTTTCTGTCAGTACATGTAGTTGAAAATGCAGTGACTAGTAACTGTATCTATCACTGCTAGATTTTTTGGCAAACATTTTATCATTGGAGTGTTGAATTGTACACTGTCATATGTTTGAAAACTTATATAAAGTAAAAAGTACCAACCCCTTTAAGTAAAAGTATCAGAAGATTTTCAGTGAATGTCATTAAATATATATCAGTGAAAAAATTGCCATGTCATTGAATGTACGCATTTTGTACTTTAATAATTGTGTTTGGGAAATATATCAACAGTCAATTAATAATATTAAACTCACAAAGTATTGGATAATACTTTTGTTGCTCTTCTAACCTGGACCCCTAGGTCCTCAGTGCACTAAGGTTGCCTAGCTAATGCCTTATATGATTTTGTGCAACACCACTCACAATGTGCATTTGTTACAATGACAGAATTCACAAAAGAGATGTATTAAAGTGACTTATCTTTACAAGATATTTTAAACAAAATTGTCAACAGAAATCTTTAAAAAATGGAATTTTTATAAAATACTAGGTTGTACATGAATCTCTTTTGTGAACTCTTTGTGCAGGTTAGCATTGTACAGAGGGTGACTAAAAGGCATAGGGTACATAAACAGCAAGCATAGAAAAGGAAAATAATGTGAATAAACAAAGATGATACATGGTTAGATAGATTAGATAGATTTATTCGACATAAAAATTGCATATAACATGACAAATACAAATTTAAACATGTATAAACATATATAACATTTATGTCAAGGATAACACAAAAAAGAGTTAAAATAAAACCTTATTTCCATTGTGGTCCTTACAGATAATACAGGGTTGAAATGCTCTGTTATTATGTGGTTAAATGACTGCATTGAAACAAGCACACATCACAATACCACATGCTGGGAGTTACAACGTGATCTGACTGCTCTGTGCATCGTCTACACATAGACAACATACGTCCGAAAAAAAATAAAAAAAAAAAAAATGGAAAAAATGCCTACCCTCCTAATTTTTTGGGACAACGTTTCCTGAACCAGACATATTTTTTTTTTTGGCCTTACATGTAATATCTTACAAAGGGCCATCAATATGACAGTTATATAACTTGTCAAGAACGAGCACATTGTTTATGTGAATAAGTCTATGAAGTTTGAAGTTGATATCTTCAATAGTTTAACCCTTTGCATGCTGGGTAAATTGTCGTCTGCTCAAAAATGTTGTCTGGTTTATTCTAAATTTCTTTCAATTTACTTAAAACTTTGGGGATATATTGACTTGAGTGGCAAACAGCTTGGAACCTGACCAGGCGCCGAGTTACTCCGCGTCTGGTCTGGTTCCAAGCTGTTTGCAAAGCCTTTAAAATCGCCATCAGCAGCTTAAGGGTTAAAGTGATTGAGGGACAAAAAGTAAGATGTTTGATTTTTTTTAAGAAGGTGTGTTTTATAACTTGCCTTTAAAGAGTGCATTGTTACCACGAGTAAGTTTATAAAGTTTGAAGATGATATATTCAATGGTTAAGAAGAAAGTGTTAAAGAAACACTATTACTCCCAAATAAGATTTACCATATATATTCAATACAACTGTTTTAATCTATCATAAGGTCCTTATAACTTCATCAGTTGAATGGTTCTACTGAAAAGTTGGTTATAACTTTTTCTATAGCAAAAGTCAGTGATTTTTCTTTTGAACTATTTTCACCACCTGTACCTTGCAAATTTGGGAAAAAATCGACCAAAATCAGGCCAAAATAGCTAATATAATGGCAAATATACATTTTTCCATTGTTTTTTTTTATTCAGTAACATAGTCTGCATTTATCAAAGTGGGAAAAAATGAATTTATTAACTGGACATTTTTTCGTAAGGGGAAAACAGCTTTTAGAGGGCAGTAATTTACCCCCAAAAAATCACTGAAAGTTATGCACTCCATTTCTGCACAGGTATGAGTAACAAGTACGGCTAAATACGTAAATGTCAGAGAAATTTAGTTTTATTGGGCATAAACTTGGAATCATCTATTTATAACAATTCCCAGTCATTGGGGAAAATTGCGCCCAAAGGGTATATTTAACCACAGTGGGTATTTGCATTTATATGCAAATATTTATCGCTTGGGTAAACTTGTCCCCAGTGTCAATTTTGCACCCAAAAGAAAATCTTGTCATTTAAACGCAAGGCACATGTTTAACAATAAAAAAGAAGTTTTCTCTTATTTCTTTTATGATAAATATTAATTTGCTGACTTACTTGTCTGTCAGATTGGCTGGGTCCATGTTCTGGACACTAGACTGCCCAAAGCTGCCTCTTCTCTGTATGTTCCCCTCCTCATCTTCTTCTTCCCCTTCTGAGTATTTGTTGTACGGTGTCGGGGGCTCATCTATCTTCATGTGACCATAGTCCTTGTCTGGAGGATGGTGGGTGGCAAGAATGTTCATCTCATCCCATTTCATCTCTTTCCCCTTCCTGTAAACAATTACATAGGCATTGTATTAAGCAGTGTTTGTAAGTAGCACAAGCCCCAATATCAGAGTCCTAAGAGCCAGAATGAGTGCATTCCTCTTTGCATTATATGAATAAGGGCACCAAGTATCGCAAAATATGCCTGTCCTCTTTTTAGCACACCAAATTTGGTGATAAGTGATCAGACAAGACCGATTTACGTAATTTCTATAAAAGGGGATAACCTTGAGTGACTGAAGCGATATGACTGGTTAACGAACTATCCAAGATATTATGTGTATTCCATACACATTTTGACCACATTTGGAATCATCAATGGTCAGGCAATAAAAAGGCTTCTATAAAGTTATTGATCAGACAAGACCAACATTATGTAAAATTCTATAATTACACTATATAACTCTCGAATTACTCAAGCAATATGGCTAGTTATTGATTTTAGGTAATTATTATAATTAAAGGGTGATGACTCTCAAGTGATATAGATTGTTATCAAATTTGTCCGAGATATTATATAAATTTTAGGTAATTTCTATAATTAAAGGGTGGTAACTTTTGAGTGGCTAATGCGATATGGCTGGTTAACGGCTGATAAGGGCCATAAATGTAACAATATTGAAGCATAAGTTACAAAACTTGTCACAAAAAGGAGTATTAATATGGTAAGCAAGTGAGGAAAGTTTGAACTAATATCAAGGATGTTTTCTTTAGTTATTAACAAAACCATAAAAATTGTCTTAATTACTAAGAATACAAAGGGCATTAAATGTTACAAAATTTTAGCATTACTTAAATAACTTCTCACAAAAGGGCGTATTGTTACTGTGAGGAAATTTCATTTGATATCTTGAAAACAGAAAGGCTGATAATTTATTAACAAAAACACAAAAAAGTAGACGGACAGACAGCAAGATTATTATAGACCCATATGTGTTTTGGGACCCTTCAATTACTTATATAAATATGAATATAAATTATTCACTTCAACTACATGTAACAGTGTTTGAGTCTAAACAAGAGTCCTGCAATTAGACTTATAAAAGTTGGCTTGTATTTCCAGATTTTGTGTCTGAGCCATAATTTCAAAAATCCAATAAGCACAAATTGTATTCGAAGTGTAAAAGTATCAGAAATAAAATTAGTTTTCATTTTGCAATGCATGAAATCATTATCATTTAGACTCTTAATAGTGTTTCCGCTGGGCATTTTTAGCACAGCCCAACTCTGTGCCAGCCTTGTGACTGCCGGTATATCCATGCTGCCCAATCATCTAGCCCTGAGCCTTGTCATTTTCATTTTACAGCTTCTTGTGTATTTGTATAATGACCAGACAACATGTGGTTTTATTATCGGTAACCTACATATCCGATAACTGATGTCACGCATCCACTAATTATTGGAACTTCACCAGTAGGCAGAGTTAAAGAATGCCAGGCCAGCCTATCCAAATATATGATGAGAACACACGGCTCATTTCGGAGTAATGGTGTTTAAATGTATTTGTAAACATTTTCAAGGTGGCGCTTAGAAGATCGAATACATCTTTTATTGACAAATATAAATTTGTAAAATTTTCTGGAAAAAAGTTTGTCAGTAAAAAAATAAGTGACTACTGAGCTTGTTTTTATGCTTTATGTTATGTAAACTCCTAGTATTTTCCTTATGTCTATGATGTCAGAAAAAAGCAAATTCAGCGAAACTGCTTTTTGGAGTGTTTTCATCAACTTTCTGTATTGTACAAGTGATTGTTCATAAGGGCAGTATTAAACTTTAACAAGAGATGTTAGTGAAACATTTATGCCCCCTTGGGAGCCAAATTGTTAGTAGGATTTGGACACTTAAATAAAATATGGACAATCAGAAAACCTTTTTTCAGCTTACAGTCACACTGACCTTGACCTTTGACCCACTGACCTCAAAATCAATAGGGTTCATCTGCTGGTCATGACCAATAAGCCTACCTAGTATGAGGTCCCTGGGTCAAAGCGTTCTCAAGTTATTGATCGGAAACCGTTTTTCATGTTAAGGTCACACTGACCTTGACCTTTGACCCACTGACCTCAAAATCAATAGGGTTCATCTGCTGGTCATGACCAATACACCTACCAAGTATGAGGTTCCTGGGTCAAAGCGTTCTCAAGTTATTGATCGGAAACCGTTTTTCATGTAAAGGTCACACTGACCTTGACCTTTGACCCACTGACCTCAAAATCAATAGGGTTCATCTGCTGGTGATGACCAATACACATACCAAGTATGAGGTCCCTCGGTCAAAGCGTTCTCAAGTTATTGATCGGAAACCATTTGGTATTCCGACCGACCGACAGACAGACAGACCGACCGACCGACCGACCGACATGTGCAAAACAATATACCCCACTTTTTTCAAAAGGGGGCATAATAATAAAACTAGTATGAGGTCCCTGGGTAAAAGCGTTCTCAAGTTATTGATCGGAAACCGTTTTTCATGTTAAGGTCACACTGACCTTGACCTTTGACCCACTGACCTCAAAATCAATAGGGTTCATCTGCTGGTCATGACCAATACACCTACCAAGTATGAGGTCCCTGGGTCAAAGCGTTCTCAAGTTATTGATCGGAAACCGTTTTTCATGTAAAGGTCACACTGACCTTGACCTTTGACCCACTGACCTCAAAATCAATAGGGTTCATCTGCTGGTGATGACCAATACACATACCAAGTATGAGGTCCCTCGGTCAAAGCGTTCTCAAGTTATTGATCGGAAACCATTTGGTATTCCGACCGACCGACAGACAGACCGACCGACCGACATGTGCAAAACAATATACCCCACTTTTTTCAAAAGGGGGCATAAATATCATTTTGTTCTCATATGTCAGCATATGAAAACAACAGTGCTGAAAGTCACATTCATACCCTATATATAGATCCCGATTGTACCAAAAAGATTTGCCCCACAGTACTTGTTGTTCGTTTAAAAAGTATATGTATTAAGGCAATTCTGATTGTTTTAAATGTTCAGCTGTCTTTGTGGGTTTTCATCATTGTTTATGCTTTTTAGGAGAAAAGCAAAGTGACATTCTGACATTGCAAAAAAGGAGATTAAAGACAAGTATCCTTCTCCTACCCTACAACAGACACATTTTTTAATTTTTTTATGAATATTCCATCTGGGAAATTCAATCAAGGTGAATGTGAATTGAGGTGTGTGGTACGGCACAGACTTTGTTTCATGAGTTTCCTTCTTTTCCTCTTACAAGCAGTGTGGGCTTTTCAAGACAACTTTTGTAAAATCTTGCCGACTTATGGTTCATACTGATTTTTATTTTTTAAATTAGATACTTTAATAATCAAATATTAATATGAATGCAAAACTAATATTATAATTAACCAGGGTGCCCTTCAAGATAAAAATTGAAGCTCTTCTTGCCCTTTTTAGAAAAGAAAATACCATGCCCTTTATCAAAGCTGGAGAAAACACTAAAGAGTAAATGACATCACAGACTGGTATTCAGGTATCACTTTCACCCATAATATGGCAAAATTAATGAAACCAGATAAAACTGGGTATTTCTGAGACTGGAGAGTAATACCATATCATAAGAGTTTTAATTTCTTGTCTTATAGGGCAATTATTTTTAAATAATATGCTTACTTGAGCTACAAACATGATTAATTAAGCATTTCTTTATAAAGAAATAAATGTCAATTTCAAGAATTCTGCTGAATCCATTTTTAACATTTAATCCATTTTAAACATTTGGTGAACTGCAGGCCAATTACATGACTCATATTTTTATTCAGGACATCTTAAATTCATGCTGGACTCGTTGGTTTTGGAATGAAGGAATCCAGTGGATTTCTAAAAGTCAGTCAAATGCCGACTACTGTAATAGGTCTGGAAAGTTTATTTCAAACAATTTGTTCAGAGTGACTGTAGTCCAAAGGGTCCTACTAAACACTGCAAAGCCTAGCAAAGCCAAGCAAAGTCAGTTGTATTTTTATTTATTGTTATTTATTGTTATATATTTTTATGAGTTTTATATATTTAGTTGGAAAAATGTATAATTTATTGCAAATATTGTGTTAAATTTGTAAAATTACATTACTTCAAGATGGTGAAGTCCAGCAAAACCTAGCCTATGAAAACCTAGCAAAGTAAAGCAAAGTCTGTTTTATTGTTATTTATTTGTATTTATTTTTATGAGTTTTATATATTTAGTTGGAAAAATGTATAATTTATTGCAAATATGGTGTTAAATTTGTAAAATTACAATACTTCAAGATTGTAAAGTCCAGCAAAACCTAGCAAAGCCTATGAAAACCTAGCAAAGTCAAGCAAAGTCTGTTTTATTGTTATTTATTTGTATGTATTTTTATGAAATTTATATATTTAGTTGGAAAAATGTATAATTTATTGCAAATATGGTGTTTAATTTGTGAAATTACATGACTTCAATATTGAAAAATCCGGAAAACCTAGCAAAGCCTATGGAAACCTAGCAAAGTCAAGCAAAGTCTGTTTTATTGTTATTTAGTTGTATTTATTTTTATGTATTTTTATGAGTTTTATATATTTAGTAGGAAAATTGTATAATTTATTGCAAATATGGTGTTAAATTGGTAAAATTACATTACTTCATGATTGTAAAGTCCAGCAAAACCTAGCAAAGCCTATGAAAACCTAGCAGAGTCAAGCAAAGTCTGTTTTATTGTTATTTATTTGTTACGTATGCAAAATAACTAAATAAATTTTATGTACCATTTTTGGCTTTCTCATTTCTACCAAGTATCGGTTTGCTGGTCTGCATCGAAATTTTATTGCACTGTCATAAATGAAAATATCTGAATACAAAGAAGTTGTTTACTATCAACGGTTGGAGATTAAAACACCTGGCATTTATCATTAATCATACATCACTTGAAAGAGGTTGTCATTAGGATTAATTTTATTACCCCATGTCAGTTCCATCCAGTGGTGAATTTCTCCGCCAACCCGTCCACAGCCAATGAGAATATTCACACCTCTTACATAATGTGCCCTGTATTCCTTGGCCAATGAAAATATTCCGTCCCGTCCCGCTCACTCCGCCTCCTATTAGGTTAAGCCAATCAAAATAATTCATCGACATTATTCAACATGTAACTGACTTAGCTCTAATTTCTTTGACTTTGCTAGACTCGGGTAGTATATAATGCACATATGCCTTATTCTCTTTATCATAATATCATTTTAATTTTAATGTACAAAGACATCTTTTTGTATTTTAATATTACTTATGCGTGTTAATTCATTGACTTTGTTCAAAATAAAACTGACTTTGATTGACTTTGTTATAATTTGCCTGACCTTGCTTGAATTAGATATTGTATCATGCAAGTATTTTCGTTCTCATAAAGTCTTTTTTCAACAAAGACATCCTTTTGTATTAAAATATTACTTAAAAATGATAATATATTGACTTTGTTAGGAATATGTCTGACTTTGCTAGGCTTTGCTAGACTATGTTTCAGCTCAACCTTGCTCAACGTAGATTGAATTTGATATTGTAGCATGCAAGTATGCCTAAATAATGTTCGTTCCCATAACAACAATTACTCAATAAAGACAACATTTTTTAGATTTAAATCTTACTTATGAATGTTAATTCATTGACTTTGTTTAAAATATCCCTGACTTTGCTAGGCTTTGCTAGACCTTGCTCGACGTAACTTGAATTTGATATTGTAGCATGCAAGTATGCCAAATTTTCATTCCAATAAGGTCAATTATTCAACAATGACATCCTTTTGTATTTGAATATTACTTAGAACTGAGTGTTAATATATTGACTTTGTTCAGAATAAATCTGAATTTGCTAGGCTTTGCTAGACTTTGCTTGACGTAGCTTGAATTTGATATTGTAGCATGCAAGTAATACTATGCCAAATTTTCGTTCCAATAACGTCAATTATTCAACAAAGACATCCTTTTGTATTTGAATATTACTTCTGAGTGTTAATATATTGACTTTGTTCAACAAATCGGACTTTGTTCAGAATATATCTGACTTTGCTAGGCTTTGCTAGACTTTGCTTCGGCTCAACCGTGCTCGACGTAGCTTGAGTTAGATATTGTACCATGCATGTATGCATATTTTTTGTTCTCATAAGAACAATTATCCAACAAAGACATCTTTTTTAACATTTAAATCTTACTTATGAGTGTTAATTCATTGACTAGGTTCAAAATATCTCTGACTTTGCTAGGCTTTGCTTGACTTTGCTAGACGTAGCTTTGATTAGAAATTGTTTCGCGAAAGTATACGGTATTTTATTTCTCATAAAGTCATTTATTCAACAAAGACATCTTTTTGTATTTTAATATTACTTATGCGTGTTAAGTCATTGACTTCGTACAAAATAAAACTGACTTTGCTCGACTCAGATATTGTATCATGCAGATATCATGCAAATATGCCTTATTCTCAAATCACAATAAGTCATTAATACGACAAAGTCATCTTTTCGGGATGAAATAACGATTATAAGTCCTACTAAACTTACTTTGTTAAAAAAACCAATGACTTTGCTTGACTTTGCAGTGTTTAGTAGGACTGAGTCCATACAAGTGTACAATAATTGATTTTTTTACGATTATTGATATGGCAAATCCTTCACGTACAAATTGTTTTGTCCCAAAAATGGGTAGTTATTCTGATTAAAATCCCAGGTTAAAGTAAAATTCCAGGTTAAAGTATATTGTGTCAATAAAATATCATAAAAACAAGAAATATTACCAGATAATGTTAAATTATACCATGTAATAGGACACACTTTTTACCCCAGAATGTTGCGTCCTATCTTATATGTATAAGGTTTTGATAAAAAAAAATCTTGAATCCATTTCAGGCTGAAATTCTCTGATCAGTGACAAAGGGGTTAGTACCGGTACTGTGTCCACTGAAGAAAACAACTATCGTAGATTAAATCACGCAGTAAACACATGTATATAAATGGAATGTTTACTTCAAAATGATTTATTGAGAAATAAATGGAAAACAAACAGAATGTTTACTATTTATAAAAGGGACATTACTCACAAAAACTCAATGTGAGTCAAGTGTGAGTTATAACGGCAGTGGAAAATCGGCCAATATAAGGTAAACATTAATTAAATGTAGTTCACGATTTTAACGTTACGATATTCTACAATATACTTTGTTGTAAGTTTCTGTTTTAAAATAATACAAAGGAATAGCATACCGTAAGGTAGCATAATAGTCACTATCTTACGATACATCATCAGACGACACGAAGGCGAATTTGAGGGCTATGAGAAAAGAGTCATCAGGATTACAGAATAAGACTGTTGTTTATTACTTGAGCCAATTTTTGCATAATTGCCAACACATCCGGACCGTCGTTTTCAGAAGACCTGCCGGACCCGTACCAAATTTGCCAGACATGTCTGGCGGACCGGAACATTTCGGGAAGACTGACTTGTTATGATTGTATTTGTGAGGTCTATTTAGAAGCTTGCCAGAGATGGCCAAGTTGTTATGATTGTCATATTTGATGTCTGTGTCAGTTAAGTTTTATTTGAAAAGTAAATCCTGTGTTTTAATGCATTTAATTCTTGTTTAGTGCAAAATACCTTTGCCCTTGCGCCTTACATGGTAAAATATGAATATAAACCTTTATTATCTATTTCAAACATAAAATAATTCTCTAAATACAATCAGGGTTCGAATTAAACTTTGAAGAGCACTCGCAAAAATTTTTGAGTGCTTTTTGAGGCAGCTTGCAAAATGAAAAATCAACTTGCAATTTTATTATTTGCTTTATTCCCTTATAATATTCATAATTGTCTAATTAACCCTTTACTTCATGTAAACCTAAGCCATTTCAGGCTGCCAGTTCATGGCTTATCAGTTCATATCAGTACCCCTACTTCATAGGAGATTATTGATATTATTGGAATTTTAACCCTAATGTATTACAAACCTATTTTCTTAGTATTTCTTTTGGTTTAATCAATAAGTCATCAATGTAAAGTTTATAGAGAATTAAATTTCCAATCCAGTCATATAAATTTTATTTTGTTATCTAAATTATTTCCGCATGATATTCATAAACAAACAGAAAAATATGTCAAATTTGATGAAAATTAATTTTTATTACACTTTTATTTATCAAACATAACACGAAATATTATATAAACAACATATTTTTATAATTCATTTAATGCAACCTGAATTGAAACAAAGATGGACAGAATTAAAAAATAGTTCACAACAAAGAAGCACGGTATATTTATATATATGATACAGAAGAAAAAAAAAGTTGATCAACAGTCACAGTCAGTGTTTTTTTTCACTTTTAGGGGAATGGGGCCAGGGCCCGTCAGGAGGGGAAAATCGCGTCGTAAAAGGGCAAAAAGGGGAAAATGTATAAATGCAAAAATCATTAAAGCTTTGCCTTCCTCTTTAATAAATTGATCATAGCATATACATAACAAGATCAAAGTGAAAGTGAAAGCAATCTACAAAGCAATATCTCTTTGTTTCATATTGTAAAGGTTGATTATGTTGTCAATGTCCCCTGCTGACAGTTCTTTTGGCACTCTCATACATATTCTTATAAGACGCACCTTTCATTATCACTATCAGACGACGATTCACCGCAATCCGAATGAGATTTATCATCACTGAAAGTTTCAGAGCTGGTATAAGAAGTGCTACAAATGCTGGTGCTGCTGCTAGCAGGCGCAATAGACATACAAGATTGTTTAAATAAAACATCTTCTTCGAGCCGACAGCAGCCTTTTTGTCAATCTTTTTGGTGTAAAATTTCGCGTTGTGCGACATTTTGATTTTGAAGATTGACGGGACGCTTGTTTTTTCATATAATCGTAATATAATTAATTTTCCGAGCGCTTAAACGATACCGATCAATCAAGGGAGACTAGCACGTATGATCACTACGTGTAAAATGCGGCGCCAAACTGCGTTTACCGTATTGAAAAGTGCCGTAATTACGATCGGCAAAGTTATTTTAGAGGACGATTTTGACATCGTCGGGAGGGGAATTTTTTACTGAAATAGGGGAAAAATATATACTTTTTGGAGAGGGGAATGGGGCCGAATTTCGGCCCCAAATCAGGCCTAAAAAAAACACTGACAGTACTTATAACTTTCGGTTATTTAACACTACAATGAACAAATAAAGTTATTATTCAACTACTACATGAGGCCTGCATGCTATTGTTTACTAAATTTATATCGTTTATTGCATGTCCATGTATTGTCATTTGGGTTTGATTTTAAAAATCCTCATTGCTCGTATCCTTGTGTGCGTGACGCCGAGGTCTAAATTCTCGACGTCGTACTCAATGTCTCAAACTCATTTTAATTGAAGCCAGAATGTTCCGATTCATCAGACAAACACTGAAATATAAATGACATTATTCAGGAATGTTGTTTTAAACTGAAGTTAACAAGGGCAGAAATTAGCTCTACATTGCATTCTTGTGTATTCGAAAACACGTGTTTCAACAGCTGATCGATGTTAAATTGGGTCATGTCAAAGTTTAACAATAGGGATAGTCATTATTTTATAACACATTTGTACTTACTTTCAATTTGTAGAAGCAGATGCGCATTTTTATGACCGGATTAGCGAAACAGAAGTGACACATATGTCCCATATAATGATTTATGGCCTTTGTTTATACAAGCCAGATGATTTTTTGTTTATCCAACATGGCCGACATTTTGACACGTTTTCGAACCATGACCTGTGACGTCAGGCGCGTGATCAATAAAATATAGTTGTATTATTGGTAGCTAATTATAACTTGCAGTATTGTGTAAATTTCCACGAGGAAAACGAGACAGGAATGCCCACAAACCTGCGCAGTCAACGTTTTACGCATCTTTGATACCAGTGACCTTATTTTGCGATTTTTCGAAATTCTTTAAATAGTAACATAGTGTTTTTTTTAGTGCATTGTATTTATCGATGTTTATACTTCATGAATATGAATTTATAGCGCATAAACAAGCATCAGGTATGAAAATAAATGCCCCTACATTACGAATACGTAGGATTACGTATCTATGAAGCTATGGATAAAACGTTAAGATCCGTATCTATGAAGCTATGGATAGATAAGTAAAATTGCGTATCTATGAAGTAAAGGGTTAAAGTAGATATTTACACCTTAGACATATTTTGAATATTAAAAAGTATCAATCTTAAGTGACTCGACTACTAGAACTTGTTGATGGCTTATTCTTTTTTGGGGGGATGGATGACTCATCGGATGCTGGTCGCTTTTTGACAACAAAGCTGTCCATTGACATTGTTCACTTTGACAGTTGGGTGGATATATTAAAAGGTTGATGGGGTTTACATATAGTGCGCGAAAGCGCTGAATTTAGCCAATGATTGAGCTAGGTGATTATGTCATTTGTATTCACTTAGTATTGGGCACGCCTCGGAGCATCCCGGAATGATTCGAGATAATAGTCTGCCTTTTCAGTATTTGCTATATTTCTGAAAACCTTCTAGAGCGTGACTCTATACTGTCTTCTCTATAATGGTAGTGTAAACATGCCAGGCTGTTTACACTCGACTACGTAGCGGAGTTAAGTTCATGTTTATTCTACTTTCCTTTTAACATTTTGTGGTCTAGAAAAAGCCACTTGCAGAATTTTGCGAGCTTGAATAAAAGTCACTCGCAATTTGCAAATGTCGAACCCTGACATTTTTTTTTTTTTTCAAAAATCCGCCCATTTTTTAACAAACCTGTTTAGATGTTAAGGATTAGAAGAATCCTGTATAACAAGTCTTATATTTTAGACTAAGAGTTAATACCCGCCTGACTAAGAGTGACTGCAACTCTAAAGGTGAAAGCCTAAGATATATCTTTAAATGTTTGGTTCTGATGTGTCAGCAGTTTAAAGTTTAAAGCTAAATTACCGAATGTTTCATTGTTAAGCGATGGTGTTATAATAAGGTAATAAGATATAAAGTCTAAGATGAATTTGTTATACTTTTGCACATCGCGACATCAGCATGAAGTTCTCTATTTGACTAGAGATTCGCAACGCGGTTTTAACAATTTGATGCATTTATTATATTGCTTTATGCTAAGCATTGAACAAATTCTATTTCGTAGTACTAACGGAGGTTGAGGTTCAGGATGGTCAAAGCTGGAAGATGTTTTTAATATTCCTTTCCGTTTCTTTTCGCACGACGCCATTTTGCAGATTTTCCAATGTTTGTTTGTAACGCATATTCTGATTGGCTATTGAAAGCCTTACGTGAAAGTCGCAAAGTTTACATAGCACCATAAAATATTATGTTCACGGTGCCATATTCTGTGCGGCGGTTACCTCCCTCTCATAATATGTAGTCGAACAGAAGAGTGATTTCAGTGCAAATTTTGGCCCCCAAATATATCCGAAACATATCGGATCTAAACTTTGCATGAGCTATTTGGGGAACAACTCAAATATTTAATAGACGTTTTATTATGGTCTTACAGCATTTCTGAGATTACAATCGATGTAAATCACCCACGCTGAGTGATCGTTTTAGTCAGGCTACAGACTTTTCCAATATGCATGCATTTCTATTTAGTAAGTTGTTTATGCGATGACAGTCTTCTGTCAAACCTTGGAGCTGATAATAAAGAATATGATTGTTGATGAAAACGAAGACTTGATTCAGTTTTGTACAACCTGTGAGGGATATATGCCCTATGACAGGTGAATGCAAAGAGCAGGGACACAAGGATTATGTCCCGGCATGTAGGGCATACACGAATGTGCTAGAAACAGAAGAAGAAAGCGGACGGGTTATTTAAATGGGCTAGAATCGAGTGACCAGTTAGTATATAAACAAACACAATATCTGCTGGTAAGACGAATGGAATTCTAGACGTCTTTAAACATGGTAGAAATAAACAGGTTCGTGGTGCCATGCGATCCGAAAAGTATCAGTTGAAGAATAATATGCTTGAAGGCAGATAACTTGGCGAACAAGCTCAATGCACAAAGACCTGCAAGAAAGAAATGATATGTTTTTATTTCACCACAACAGTAATATGGGCTGTTTACTTTGTTTTGATAGCAAAAGTTCATTTAGGTTGCTACAGTGCACACACAGCCTTGCACGAGTAACACTCGACTTTCGGGCACCATCATAGTAGCATAATGGAACTGTTTCTCGTTCTTGCTTAAATTATACTTAGAATCTGACAGAGCTGGGCCCGGAAGGGCATTCCACAAAGTTATACTTGATGGAATGAATGAATTGGATAACAGCTGAGATCTGCAGGCGATGACTTTAACACGTGCATCTATAATATTTTTGTCACAATGGTTAACCCCGATTGCTTATCATGTATCATTTTTATTACATGAAAGTAAGAATGGTTTTGTTTAGCAACATGTCGTTTAAAAATCATTGATATTGTAGGTTATATTGAAATAGCGATAGCTCTTTGGATCCTCTTTCGAACCTGATTTGAAAAATGGTAATAATTGCGCATTTTTAGCTTATCAGGAAAGATTCCCATGCTAATACTTATGGTTATGATTGACGCAATGCATGGTGTTACTATGTTCCCACATTTTTTAATTTTTACTAGGCCATTTTCATCAGGTCGTTTAAATCAGTTGTATCGGTTAAATTCAAGTGTGGTGATGCTACTAAGATTTTTTTTATGTCCAAGTGTTGTAGAAAGTGTTTCTGTACAGCACGAACGTTTTCATAGCAAAAAGGTTATTTTTCAGTTATGAGTAAACTATTTCAAAAGGTTTATTTTTTTAATTCATTTATCATGTTCATTTCACCGTTAATCACCTTATCATATACAAACAAGCTTATTGTGTCACATTTATTCAATCTGGTAATATCTTTTTTTTCGATATAAATCTACGGTCTTTCATATCTTCAATAGTTTGGTTAAACAAATATGTTTCAATTTGTTTAATTAATGGATGTAGTTGCCTTGTTTCTTAAAACTTAAATTGAACAAGGAAATGGTCAACATTGCTATGGAATCTGTCTCGTTCGTGCAGTAGGTTTCGGTATTTTATTAGGTGATAATCACGTTTTATTAATTTTTTCTTTAAAAGGAAAATGTTTATCTAAGACATTTTTCAGGGTTGCGTAAAACGTTTTGGCATAATTTGGATTCACTAAAGATAACTCTATTTCAAAGTCTGAGAAGAATGAGTATATATTGAAGTGTTGTCCATTAAAACGTTTGTAACCTGTGTATGTAATTTGTGGTCAATATTTTAATGTATAAGATTAAAATATATAAGAGAGTCTCGACTTAGCGATAAGAACGATACAAAAGCATGTACAACCAGCGCCCGGTCTGTAGGGGGAGCGGTGTGTGTGTGTGGGGGGGGGGGGGCGACCTGATATGTGCCCTCTTACACCCTGCTGTTAGTACAGTCAGCTTGAGAACTCTTCGTAGCCATCCAGTCAGCGAGCTGGTAGCCACCCGGAATGTACAGCTTGAATCAATAAATATTATGTTATGTTCTATGCGCCTAATCACGAATGTGTGCTTTAAAAAAACCCTCATCATATTCTTAGAGAAATACAGCATGTAGCAAGAAACGTGATCGTCGAAAAGAGTTTGAACCAAGTAATAATGAACATTCTCCATCATCTTTATATTCCGTGACAATCAAATACAATCTGCATGAATCAAGAAACTTGATCGTCGAATAGAAAATGATACCAGTTACAACTCGTGTTTGTTAAGTAAGTAGAACTAACAATAGGGTTTGGTGTATATGCTCTTCCTTGCAGTGTATATAATTATCATTATGAAAACAACAACAACAACAACATTTAACAGCTGACACTTATTTACGAGGTCCCTCAAAGCAAGTGTTTGCAAAATGCAAAATATTTACTGATGCTTTTTTGCAACGATCATAAAGGCCAAGAAAATTTACGTTGTTTTATTTTATTCAATAAAAAGCTGCCCTTTTGATTATAAAAAATATTTCTCATTGAGAAAACATATTTAATAACACCAAAAATACAGGTAGATAGATATATTGTTTACAACTGTTAAATTTATCATGCAAGAAACGGTACAAAACCACTGAGTTTGAGTTATAAGGGACTATATATCAAAACTCTCTTATTCGTTTATTACTCGGAGATATCCATACCTGAATGATTACTCATTTTTCAGCACACTTGAATCACATTGGTCTTCAAATAAATAGTTACATAGAATAGTTGCCTACTTCAAATTATATAAGAATATGGAAATAAATGAAGTGTTCTTTTTTTTTTAAATGCAATCCATATTTAATGCATTAAAAAAAGCACAATATTTCTTAAAGCGATCAAAGTGACGTCACAGCCCATTTACTAATCTGGCAAGCGCGTGGAGTGCTGTTGTCGTTAAACCACTGTTAAAGGACATTTTATACAGAATAACTATATGTATATACTTTATAGATGTACAAAACACTTATTGCAAAGGACAGAACGAAACGATTTTAGCTGATTTTTACAAAATGTAATAAAAATCAACACAAAAAATGCATTCAGTATTAAAGCGTAAATCTTACAAAGCCATGGATGTTTCACTTGAACATATACCGCGTTAACTCAGATAGAGAGATCAAATCAAGTTGCTTTCATTACATCCCTTCCGCTTCTCTCGGCGGCGTTGTCGCAAGCTCCTGGACAGTTCCCACGTGCGCACCTGGATGCTGGTCTTCCGACGGGGGGCGGGCACCGGGCCCTGGGATGTATCTCCCGTCTCTAAGCTCTCTGGATCTTCAACACGTCCTTCATGTGGCTCTGAGATGCATTTTGAATTTCCTGCCTCACATGTGTCTAGATTTTCATCATTCGAAAAACTGTTCCTTTCACCATCTGTAGCAAAATTGGTATTGTTGACTACATTAGTTTCTACTTCACTGCACTCTCCACTGTCACTTGAACCGTTGTTCTGTGCTTTGCGAATATCTTTAAATGCACTTTTTACGTCGGCTACACTAACCTGCGCCCTCTCCTGGCGCTTCCGCCGCCGATGTAGTCGCTGAAACCGTTTGTGAACACACACTACTTTCATCACCGGGAAGCACGGGGTTTTCACGCTGCTGCGTCTCCGCTGAGGCAGCAGTGAATTGCCCTCAGGTTGGCCGTAGGTATTATTTGAACAACTGTTTATTTTTCTGTCCGGAGAAAAGGCAGAGTTATTGTAGGCGTTCACAAGACTGACACGACGCGTCCATGTAGTGGAAACACTGTTTCTGCGCCCTGTCGTTGTCATCGCCGATCCATCGACATGTTGAACACTGTTTCGTCGAGAACGCGGTCCACTGGAAGAAACGACGCTAATCCTCCGTCCACCAGCGGGATTTACGACACTCGATCTTCGCCTTTTGCCCTGATGAAGAGGGTTTCTGTTCTCATCAAAATGCATGCTTTGTTCATTGCTTGTAACGCTTGTTCTCGGTAGTGATAGGGACTTCTGTTCTAAAACAGACTTCCGCCTAGCTGTTCCTGCGGTATTTTCCATGATATTTGAGAGGCCGGATCCAGTACTTGGTGAAAAACAGCTTTTGCGTCTGTGTCTGAATTTTAAATTGGCATTGACATCAACACCACCAAGGCATTCTCTGTTAACATAGTCAGCTAGCGAATCCGACACTTGCACGTTCTTAATTAATGCTTGTATTTGCTGAAAAATCAACGCTTCATGTTTTTCAATGTTATTCACACTGTTTTCATCAATTTCAGAAACATTCTCCTCTTTGTCCATGGCTGGATCATCGAGGGAGGCCTCGGAGAGGCGGGCAAGACGACCACTGTTTCCGTTCGTGTCCACGAGGATATCGTGGCTGTGATGGACCACCGCCAACCTTCGCGTGCGGGCCGGCGCTAGGCCATTGGTCAGAATTGGGCCCGATATGTTATCAACATCTCCCATCTTTTGGCAATTCTGAAATATCCATGCACTTTTTTATTTTCAAAAGAGTAACATTGTTAAAATATTATTACGATAGGATGTCACTAGACATGTCTAGTTTAAGGTGACATTTTGTGATTATGATTAAGATGTGGTCAATCAGTTATTTCAATATTATTACGCAGATTAACACATATCTCACACAAAGGAACACTATTTGGAAAATAGATTAGTTATATTATTAAGGAGTTATACCATACCTTTGATAACAAAATCCTCAACTGAATAAACTTTCTGACTTTGATCTAAATTGTAAATAATCGCAACATCCAAATCCTGTATATACAAAATCTATTGAAACAATCTCGGGTATATTTAAATTCAAATTTTCTATAGTAAAGAAAATAAAAGATACGATTAATATGCCATCTTCATATCTAATAAATTCCACCCCTGCTGATTTCAAACAATTTATAACTCACAGGTCAACCTACGCAGACAAGAGGTACTTGCGATTTGTTTCATTAAGTCGAGAAATATCAGTTTAAATACTTGAATAAATAAGAACACTGACACATGACACCAAAATGACCAATAAAATCCCAATCCCCTGATAAAACCGAGTTCAAATCCAAACATAAATCAGGTGTATTAGATTGGCGAAAGCCCTGCTTCACTGTCAATGTAAACGTTTTGTCTTCAAGATAAGCATTCTTTGAAGTTTTCGCATTTATAACAGCCTCCAGTTCCCGATTCAAATCTCTGGTGTTTACATTAACGCTCTTTGCGTGCAATTAAGGACTATAAGGCATTTACTGTTAAGCTCGCAGATGCATTTCTTTTTGCAAAACGTGCTTGAAAATGATTACAAAAAACTATATGCTAGGCGTTTTCAAGTTTTTCCAGGGAGATTGTTTCAGTTCTGCCCTATTCAAACTTTCGAGAATAATAAGATAAAACTTGATTATTCAGTTCATAAATATAAATCATAAACCAATTCAAGGCACCAAGCTGATAACAACGTTCGTGAATTTCTATTTGATGGCTACAAGTAGGCCGTATGTGACATAAATCATCCAGTTTTATAAACTTTCGGATTTACTGAAGTGGTTTTCACTTTAATGACCATTATTTTAGGCATCTGTATTACAAGGTATCACAACATACCAGATCTTTAATTAGTTGATGGTTGTTTAAATAAAGAGCATCTTTTTATATAGTGGGTAGTTTTCGTTGGAATGACGAAAAGCTCACCAGCAACAGTTCAAGCCATACGTAAGATGTACTGACAAGTATTTCTAAGAGTCGAACTTTAGTTCCTGTCGGTCCATCCTCTTTGTTAGTGGATACAATTGTCAATTGAATAAAAGCCTAAATGGAGAATTGTAAACAAAACTTGAAAAACCACCACAAAAGAGAGATCTCGTTCTGAATGAACAATTTATGTACTCAAACTTGTTAACTCCTCGGGTCAAGAGGTTCGATTAGCTGCGGAGAAGAGTTTTACAGCCCAATCCAATCAGCAGTTACGCTTTGTTATGGCTATCTATTACCGCGGTTCGTATCGTCGCCGAGTGGATGTTTTGGTTTGAGGGAACGGGATAAAGATCTTCATGGTCAATGGTGACGTCACACACTAGAGACGGAGGGACATTATCAGTCGTGGGGAATATCATTTGGTCACTCACCTCACTGCTCGACTGAGTCACGCTAAGATATAGGTTGTCCTGAGGGGATATTAGCCAGGGAACAGACTAAACTTAATGATTTACATTCAATGTGTAAACATTGCCTTTGCTCTTTAATACTTAGCACGTATCCGCTGTCATAGCAACCACTTTAAACAGTTTCTGTCAGACGTCACACCATGCGTTGTTTAGGACGTGCTATAAATATTTAAACTGATTGCAGTGCGCATTTGCGGAAAGCAAACAATGTATTCCTATAAAAATGTTATAGAAATATACTAATTAGCTTGAACTCGACGATGTCAGATTCAAATTTGCAAATATCAAACAAAAGGCGCTGCGTACAAATATTGAACATTCATGTATTGTCGTCACTGGGTGTTGGTGTTCAAGTGGACATCAAAGTCTTGGCCGCACTGACCCGCTGATCCACCGGGATCGAATATTTAGTGCACTTAATTCACCACAATTATTGGCGATATTAATAAAACTGTTTTATTTCGAAGAGAAATATTCAATTGTAGATATTGATAAGAGTCAAATGCACCTGCATAAGAAATAGACCTCGTGCTAAACCGTTTTAATGATAAAAGAAAACAAAAACGATTCATTTGATTCAGTCGTTTTAAAAAGGAAGTTGTTCATTTATATTACACTTTTGTTTTATATAGGGTGTAAGTCGCTAGGTCTGCAGACTTTTCTTACCGTAAATCGGAGACAACCATCAGCAATTCGACATAGCATTCTAAACATTTGACTTATGTGCACACGGGCGTATAAACCCCAGCGCTGTTAGAATTACGGTGATCAGCGACCTAATTTACATTTACATCTAAATTATCTAGTTACCATTCAGCTCTAATAGGTATGGAGCTGCATTCTGCATAATTATTATGTACTAAAAGTAGCGCGCTAATGAATATTCATGATATGTTATGCGTTTAATACAGGTCAAGTTAGCTGCTTTTTTGCAGCTAAATGGAAAATTATTAATTTAATATCGACGAGTTACAAAACGCACTATAAAAAGTAGAATACGCAAATAGTTTCAAAATGAACGCGTACTGAACCAAAATAAATACAATTATATATCTCTGCTTACATTTTGGCCGCGGCCGGAGATCTAGATACTTTCGGTTAAAAAAGAATCTGGTTAATACGGTTCAGACAGGGGTATTCCCCGGAAATTAACCCGAAGATTTCGTTAAAACCCGGAAAACACATTCTCATTCATCAGAGGTTCGATCGTAATTAATCTAACGTGGTACGCATAGCATAATCACTCTGGTGAACGAGAATGGAAAACATGGATCATAATGAAGACGCAATTAAATGCTCATTTCGCGAAAGATATCAAACCAAAATGTTTTGAAAGAAATTATAAAACTTTATTTTATCGTATAATCAGTGGTTTGGTCATTGTAATTTATTCATTAGTATATTTTCTATGTTTTTGTAGCCAAAATATACGATTGCATGCTATTTTTTATTATGATTGCTAGTATATATTTACTCATGCGACTGTGTCGTATCAAACCATTTACATGTGTAAGTGTATACTAACAAACTTTTACGATTACTAAATGCATATTATATACTAAAAATTAAAATTAAACGCTTAAAGCGTTGACAGGCCTTCGATCTGCTGAAGTTGAGAGTATTTTTATGTAGTGCCGAATAGAACGGAAAATGTGTAAAGATTTTTAAGTTTGTCGCAGTAATATCAGCCCAGAATCTTGAGCATGTTGTATAAGCATATTTATATTTTATTAACCACTCATATAATTCGGTTTATTTTGTCCACTAGTGACATAGGTTGAGGGCAATATTAAGATACATCAATACATACAGGGAATATAATTAAAGTGTGTGAGTGGTTCGCTTCAGCGAAATTTTGCGCGATTAACATAACTAACATGTCCAATGCACTTCGTTGGATGCATTTGGTTCAGCGGTCATACCCTGGTTAGTAAATTAAATACGACTCAGTCATGCTTGAAGTGTGGAGGTTTTACTAAAACATGCCTAGACGCTTTATCCGTGGCAGTGCATTGTTGATGAAATCAAAGTTCCAGATAAGGTTTCATATGTAATTGATTATTACTCCATACTTTAATAAGTAATTAATTGGGTATCCAAATATTAAATGAGTAGTTCATGTGTCTGATACTCGTTGGTTTCTAGGTAATTGGGAATCAGCTTAAACATATCGAAGTGTTTGCGAAGAAATTCATGAGCATGCATATTTTTATTATTTTATCGTTAGATGTTTATGCTAATTCTGCGCTTTGATTAATAAATGGAGCAAAATCCCAATTATACCAATGTTTTAAATAGTGATTTCACAGTAGAGCCAATGGCATAATTAGGCATCAACTGCGTTAAATATCTCACAAAAAAATCACGAATCATTCGAACAATCCGGTTTAAATATTGGTAAGTACATGATCCCGGCAAACTTTGAAAACGAATTAATTTTGAAACTATTTAGCATAGCTGTGTGATCTAAACTGGTGATGCCTCCAAAATATAAAACTTAAATGAATACATCCCAGGTTGCTATTTATGATTCTAATGGGACACTCCTTGGCCAAAATTTCATCTTGACGGAATTATGTAGATCGATGCAACGCTGAACAGATTGCATCATTACGTACAAGCACATCTAATATATTTCACAGTGTAGAATTTTTTAGAATCTATGAACTATTTTCGTATCTTTTCAGTCACTAATAAAATTATTTAGAACCCCTTTGAAGTCAGGTGATTTCTCACCCTATTAATAAAACCAATAAATGATGATGAACTATGGTGGTGGTTGCAATGTGCTTTTTGAATGTTTGGTTGTCAGAGAACTTCTAAATGATTAAATTTGAATCTATCCAACAACCATATTGACAGAGGCATGAGCATGACCACTAAGCGGTATTTTGTTTTTAAGAATGATTATGATCATCAAGGACCAACAATAAATAATGCTGTAGCTGAAAATCTGTACGGGAAGAATTTCTGCAGTCAATGAAAACGTCAAATGTCAGTGATGTTGTTTCTGTAATACAACCTAAAATACGTCTTGTGTATTTCTTTGAGATAAAACCATAGAAAGATGTGACTGTTGTTGTTGTTGAGTTTATAAAGGTTTGCCCGCGCCCAATAATGGCTGTATTATGGCTTGACCCCGTCACATAAGTGTGACTTAAACTAAATTTTGAATCCAAAGGTGGAGTTTTACCCACACTGGTTGATGGGATATTCGCAAAGGAGTAATAATGCCGCGAGACCTGCGATGAATGACATCTAGAGTGGTCCCACCGCTCATGAGATGTGGTATTAGTTACTACACTAGCTTTTATACTGCAAGGCATATCATATAACTTCATAAGTTGTTTACAGTCCTGTTTTGGCAGTTGACTTTACTTTTGAAATTATTAAAATATCAGATACAGTAGATACAATCCAAATCAAATCCAGTAAAAATCATTCATGTATTGGTTGTTGTCTATTCTTTCGAAGATGTTGAAATATTAGATTCAATCCAAAAAGAATCCAGTAAAAATCATTCATTTGTGAAGGGAACTAACCATGTTTGACACTTTCGGAAGATCAAGTGCAGTTACCCTTGTTACACTGGTGAATTTTTAAATCAATTTGATTAATTTCAATCGCAAACTCTTTTTTATCTTTTTAAACCGTATTGACATGTCAATGTTGCTAATAACCCCTGGCATTGATGACGTTGGTATATTCTAAATTTTGGCAGATATCAAGCAATATATGTTAAGTTATTACCAACCAAACTGTTTGTGAAATGAATTAAGTTGCCAATCATACCCGAAGCAAATCCGTTTGTAGGGGATATGGCGATTGAAATTTGATTGATAACAAATGTCCTTTTTCTTTAAGATACTATGACGTAAGTATATTTGCGCATATAAGGTGTCAACATGCAGAACTCATGCACTATTCTAGACGGAATTTTTCAAGGTATGTGTAATGAACGCAAGCAACACGAAGTGTTACAAGGCCATACATCACCTGACTGACACTCCCTACATACTGTATTTACCCATTGTTTATAATGTTCCAGTAATATAAACTGACATACTTATGTACATACATTCAAATGTTTAATGTTATTAATGTGTGGCATTTATTGTGTGTTAGAACTGCCTTGTACTTTAAACAAATTCCAGAAATACTTTTTAAAAAGATAAACGTCGTAGATGGAGAGACTTTTTGCAGCATGAGTAGGTAGAGAGATAAAAAGTAACAACAAAAACACACAAAAACACAGAAGAAGTAAACTGATTTGCAGAAAAGCTGATGAGACAGTCTTTCCTGTATACTGAAGTAAAGTTTAAAGATATACAATTTCCAAAAAACTAAAAAAATATCATCAATAATAGTAAAAATAGGGCCTATGAATAGATCACAACTTGATTTTTTTAGAATGAATACTACTTATAACGGTTAATTCATTCGTGGTAAATGAATAACATAAACAGTTATGTTTAAATATTTAATAGTTCTACACATATATGTTATTTGCAATAATTAAAAGAAATGAAGATATTTATAAATAATACTCATGACCCAATTGTTAAGGTTTGTACAGGTCTAAACGTTTTATGAATGATTGCATTAATTTCACGAGTAAAATTGAATATATTAAGACGAATTGTGTTCACCAAATGTTGAAGGGGACGCAAATTATTTCTGTAAACTATGCACTATGCACTTATTTCAGGTAAAATAGTTTATGTTCAAGTTCACGCAATACCTATATTGTGCTTTTCCTTTTAAAATATAAACCAGTCAAGACTTATTTGCTTTGTATTGAAATGCCGCGTTTTATCTGTACAGCACTTGATTAATCCAAAATCTAGGTCGAACGCATCTACGACGAAAATGGGCAGTGAATTGAGAAAACAGCTTAGTCAAATTCTGTTGCTGTAATAACGACGAGAACTATTTGTAAACATTGATAAAATAAGAGAATGAACTCGGCTCATCTAATCGAACTTTCATCTAAATACGGGTCATATGTCGAAAGACCAACATTTTAAAGAGTCGTGGTATAATCATTTCTGTAGAAAACATAAGCATGCCGACACAAAAAGTATTCAAAAGACATGTTCATGCAACCTTATTTCATTGAGGTAAAATACGCATGTTCTTCAATGTGAGGCTTGGCGTCAATCAATTAACCCGCCATGATATATCGGTTTTCAGTTTGGCTAGTTTTCCTTTTCCTTTTTCCTCCTTCCTAATCGTGGAGAAATTCATCGCTGGCAAGTTTTACAGACATTAAGCTATTAAAATGTTGAAATTATCAAGAATTTACGACCCGAGTTTATATCCAGGACAATGCCAAAAAAGCCGAACAGTGCCAAGTCGTTTACTCACCACATCCACCTCCTGATTGTTGTCTCTACCGTTCAACAAAACCCGGCAATTGCTGCAGGTAAAAAAACCTACTGGTAAACTCAAAAGATGGGAAGAGTTGTGCACGCAGCAATTAACCTACAAGCACATTTGAATATGTTTTTTGCAGGAACTTTATCGTGCGGTTTTACGATTTGCAGTGTTTATTTATAGCCAGAAATAATAAATCATGAAGGTATCTATTTTCATTCATCAAGTTGATTGAAGCTATTTTCCCCGCTTCTTTAGTAATCACCTGTTCATTTCGCTGAATACGCAAGACATCGCCAAGATTTAACCGTGATTCATCATTACGCAATGTTATTGATCAAAATACTTCCCGTATCTCAAGTCGATTTTGGCACCAGTAGAAACTTCGATAAAAACTTTTACTGAAAGGTTTTGATAGGAGTAACAGCGGGAGTTCCCGTGTTGATGCTAGTTTTAAATTTATCTGGTACAGTAATCTTTTGGTGGATTCATTAATCCAGCGTCTGGGTTCAAATCCCTGGATTTTCAACATTTATATGCTTTCATCAGCGATTTCGATTCTCCCTTATCACTTTCTGTCTGTATGATGCCTGCAAATTGGCGTTTAGTTGAATTTAAAAATCCTTTTTATAAGCGCATCATAATGGTAATGTTGTGCATTTTCAGGTCTTTGTCAGATGATTGTTAACACTGGCGATATACATGTAAATTACATTTTGTTGTTATAGAAGATTTGGGCTTGATCTTTTTGTTTGTAATTTCTGAAATAATCATATATCGATGCTGTTGACCAGCTAAATATACATGTGATGTTTACATTAGTGGAACGCACTGCCGGTACATATAATTAATATATAATTACGTTTCCTCCAAAGATAAAATTGTATTTCCGGAGAAATGTTGATTGCGTGCGCTATACCATAATGATGAGAAAACTGACATAACTGCATTAAAACTTGGAACGACTTTATACCATTTAAATTTGTTCTCGCCATTTCTAAAAATATTAGTTATGATCATCATTATCGACAAGCGAAGCGTCATGGAAGAGCTTATGAATATTGTAACATCGCTCAACGTTTCTTTAATGTAAAATTAATTTGAATTACATTACATTCCTGTGAAGCTACAATGTCACAGTAAACACCACATTCATATTTTCCTGGTAATGCTATTTACGTAACAATTTATACATTGACAGTTTTACAGTACATATATATATACCTATTTTGAAAGCTGTTTCATTAAATGTTAGTTGTTGTATGACATATATTGGTTAACGATCTTTCATAAAAAACCTTGTCGTGATTATAAATGTCTAAATAAATCACAAGAATTTTATCATTGAATTATTCATCAATGCTTTAAACATATTATACACATGTTAAGTCTTGAAATACATGGCTAGCAATTTTATTTATGTTAAATGTGACATTTAGTTAGGAGCTTTCATGTACTAGTTATCTAATAGTGTTGTTCAAGGAAATAAAGTAGTTATGACGGTTACATTCCACTATGTGGTACATATTTGTATCACAAATGAAATGTCTTGGCAGTGCTTTACGATATATTCACTTTGTCAATGTTACATTGCATCATCATTGTTGTTTATATGTCAAACACGTTTGATTTAAAGAAGTGCATACAGTTAACTTTGGGCACATTTACAGAAACAGTAAGTAAGAGTACGAATTTTGACTAAAAGCTATTGCTTTAAGCATCATACATGTATTCAGTTCTACTCATTATGTTATCATCATATTTAATAACGATAAGTATCCAATTTACGACCATTTAAAACAATGGTAAGTTTCCAGCATTTTAACATAACGCAGAACTATCATACTTTTGTCTTTTGTCTGACTGAAAAATATACAAAAAGTGCCATCTACGAAAATACATCCAATATCAATGCATTGTTCTTTATAATGATATCACATTAGTGTTGATAGTAAGAAAATGAGTTCTGAGACGTGTGTGTGCTGTTTGTGGTGATTGTAGTTATGAATGTTGTCTTGTGTCTCTAGTTCATTGTTGTGTAGGCTCTTGCATTTTGCCCCTAAACCTGTTTTTTTTAAATGTTCGACTACCGTCTTCTCAATTAGATTCAAGAACAATTACAGATCTGCTGTGACCAGACCAGAACCTAATACGCATGAAGTACGTGTGCATATGTGTAAAAACTGCAGTGTCGAGAAACAATAACGCAGGTTTGTTTTTGTTATTAATAAAGACATTGTTCCTGCTATTTTAAGATTTTTCACCAACAGGTGTTCTGCAGGACGCTCGGGTATGGAAGCATTCTCATGTTGTGTACGGTAAGGTAAGGTGTACTACTTTATGTTCCTGAACTGCATTATTGTGCTCTTGTTCCGGCAAGTCTATGAAATGGCTAGACAGCTAGGACACAATATTTGATAACAACAAATCAATATCAGGCCAACGGGACCTGCTGTGACCGAACCATATGTTTTAGTTTAAACATATTTATTAGGGTGAACTTACATATGGACAACAAGTACAATAATGTAAAGGAAAAGAAGTTTGACAAATATATGTAAATTTCTCTCCCTGAGGTGAAAATTCAAAGGCAGCAGTTGTCATAGGATATTGAGTATGGTACAAATTCATGAGCGAAAAGGTTATCATAGTAATAGTAAGAGTAAACAAGAAATATGTTTTTATATGAGAAACTAGTATAACAAAGTATATTTTGAAAGAAAATAAAACAAATGAGTAGTACAAAAAATATAATAGTAAGAATTCAGGTATCAAAAAAGTATAAAGACGGAAAGATGTGTCAAATTAATGTAGCTGATAACTGATCTGTATTTAAAATAAGTGACTCGAAACCTCCATCCTTTTGAGTCGGGCATGTCACTGACTGAAACGATGTGTCGCCGCGGTAAACTCGTGAACTTTTAAGATGACGTCTTTGTTTGATTATAGGTTTAGTGATCCTCGCAATTTTGGAGGTTATTAAGGGTCAGAGGGCATTAAAGGTTATATGTTTTAAAATCATATCCCACATGTTTGCGAGATACAAATAGCCAAAGATATGCTAATAGAGCATCGTGAACAGTGCACTGGGACGCTCGGGAAGCACATGTATATTTCATAACATTGTTTCAGTGTTCTTATTAACTAATTAAACCAGCCAGCCATGCATTCAGCCTCCAACCTTGTCATTTCGGCGTGTACCATCACATAACCAGAAAATCGACAAACATGTTTTATACTTAAAATAAATAGAGTTCATTAAAATCGATATTTTAGATGGTATAAAGTTATTTGGTTTGTTTGAAACTCAAAACCTTAAGTAATCATATTTGATTGCTGTTCTTCCATGTTTCTTGTTTGTGATTTTATGTTCTATGTCTTTGGCGTTTACCCAGTGCAATTAAACCGGGTTTATGTTTAAACATTTTGCTACTGAGCTTGTTTCTGTAGCTTTTCGCATAAATATTTATTACAAAAGATAACAATAAAAACTACAGTTTTTTTATATTTTGAACCGCTTTAGGTCCGTTTTTGCAAAGGTTACAATGGCTATCTTAGACAGAAGGGTGAAGTTGTGATGACTTTTATCACGTCACGTGATGTATTGAACAATGTTTGTGATGGCAAACGGTACTTGCACTTACCATGATGTTGTGGATGTTATGGTATGTGCAGCGAAAAATAAAATTTATATTGGATTCCGAAATTTGAACACGATTTAATAGTTTTTGACTTATAATTGATTCCTACGCAATATAAATGCCTTCTGCAGTAATAACGGTAAAGCAATAAACTGCTGTCAAAATCAATAAAAATGATTCATCATTATAGCATTCCTTTCATGAAGCTGAAACCCCAGTGCTTTTTCCCGATTTCAATAATGTTTTAGCGTCTTCCTCACTTTTTTGACGGGGATGAGCATTGGCGTCCGCCTACGGTTAACATGTTAATGTGCTATCCTTAAAACTGTCATTCAGTGCTTCACCTCTTCTTTGTTTATAAATAGTTTGTTTCTAGGACAATCCGAATGATATAAAACATCATATTCAGATACTCGGTTGTCTGCTCCCATTTCTTTATTTTGACACCTTGCTTCAAACGTACATTGAAACAATCACTACAAGACTCTATTAATTAGGCATTGGAGGGATATAGTGTCTAAACAATGTGCAATAATACACGATAAATGAATCGATGCTCAAAACAGATATACACATCTTGAATCCATGACTAGTAATTTTGTTTAGTTATATTGAACTTTTAATAGTTCAAGGAAATGAAAATACTTTATTGCACATTTTAATGATAAAAGTTTATGATTTGCGGCTCTAGTTAAGTCGTATATGACATTTATCATGTCGTTTAAAATTTCTGAAACACACTCTCTAGGAATGCTGGATTGGTCTGGTACCTTAAATGTACAGAAATGATGGTAATATTATGCATGGCTTTAAGCTGTTCTAATTTTCTCAGCAGTATACATTGTACAAGTCAAATATAAAGCATGCATTCACATTTTGGGTATAATTTTTAAAGCACAATAGGACTTCTTGCGTTTCCTTATCAGCGTAATAAATCGTCTTACCATGATTATAAATGTTACCACCTTAAATGAGATAAAATCTGTATTTTAGAATACCAGCTTCTTGCAACATTACATAGTAAATATTCTCTCAAATATACTCAGTCCGACAGATGGACCTGCTGAGACCAGGTGAACATGTTTATAATTAAAACATATTGTTTTAAGAACATAAGATGCGTGTTTGCAAATAAACAAACAACAGACATGACAGATTACGGGAAACTGATTCATGTTCCTACCGTACTCATGCTATGATTGACATCCAAGTACAGTCGGAACCACTGGCACCGGATTTTCAAACTCAAACATTTTTTTAAATAAAAAAATCTTATAATTCCTTACTAAAAATTATAATACCGAATATGTGAAAAAATAGTGAAAAATGAAAAAAAAATAAAAAATATATGCACTTTGTACTGTATTAGTTAGTATATTATTCAGTACAAAGTGCATATTTAAAAAAAAATGTTTGAGTTTGAAAATCCGGTGCCAGTGGTCGGAACACCGGTCTATCCTGAAGCTTTCTGGAGATGGCCAAGTCGTTACGATTTAAACGTTTTCACAACCTCGTCTCATACAGCTGTTTACGGAAGTTTACTTTTTCCATGTCCTAAATGTGAGGTGTTGTATACAATTTAGTCAATTTGTTAGTGTTCCTTTATCAAAAGCAAGCAGGTGTTAATAAACATTAAAAAGAAATAACTTTAAAAATGAGATCAACGGCGATAAATTTGTAAACAAAGTCATGAAGAGTCTATGAGAAAGCAGTTAGAGCTTAACATGTGCATATCGTTTTATTTGAATATAAAAAAGTGCTTAGTAGGTTGAAAAAGGTTTGATTTTTGCAAATATTTCTTACTCGATAATATTGCATGGATAATTATTTGCTAAACATGTGCTTGATTACTGAAGCAGGGATTGTGCCATGTTTCATTTTAATATTGTACTTTTTATAGTAAAAGAAATTATGTGCATAACTACATGGGTCCGTGTCTACATGTATGAAGCCATCTCGGCAATGGAAATAATCTGACTTATCGAAAGGATGAAAGGCAATGAAGTTAGGTTGTTGTTGTCTCTTGGGGTGTAAAAAATGATATTTTAGAACCATCAAAAGCTTATTTATCTACTTTACAAATTATTTTTTAGTAGTTGTGGTTTAAGCAGAAGTAAAGTTTTTTTTTTTCATAATTGACCAGATTCCTAGATCGGTTTGGATTTTTCAGAGTTATATATAGGTAAGATCGATCCCAGGTAATGCAAAATATAGACAATCAGATACCCCTCCCTGATCGCCCTACATTCGTTCATTCAACATTTTCGCTCTGTTAACAAATCAAAACAGAGCAAGTGGAAATGAAACAAAAGATGTTTGTCAAACATTATGCCCACAAAAAGCGCCATGTTGTCAAGAATATTTGGACAATTGAATGCATGAACTGAAATGACAGCTGATTTTGTCATTGGCGTATGATGCCTTTGAGGCAGTTTTAAGATTATGACCTTTCAAAGTGTGGGGATAGTAGGTACAGTTTTAATCATGTTCAGATGATGACTAATATTTGCAGATAAACATGTATTTTCTTAACAGCAGGGAATCAGAAAATATAATGTAATTTTAATGACCATTATAAGTTGTGACCTTGACCTTTGCCCATGACCAAAAATCCATAGGATCATTATTAATCGCACTTAATCATATCGTTTTCCTCTCAGAATTCTGAATTTTGTCAAAATAAACATCGTTTATGTAATGCAATGAACTTTTAACAGTTTCTCCATTTTATGATGAAATACCTTTGTGAATATAAATGACCTTCCTTTGCATGGTATACCAGCTTGCATATCCGGAAAAAGATTGATGTTGTGCTCCAGGCCATGTTGATAAGAAAGACGATAATTATTTCTCCCAGAAATGAAATATATCCTGCCTATTCATGTCGTTGCAAAAGATAATATTGGATATCATACGCGGCATTTGAAACACAATAGGACGTTATCTGTTTTTATCTTTACCTAAAACCGAACAATTTACCTAGTGATGACATTAATTAACTAAAAACCCCAAGAATAAAAACATTTTTCTGGATCAATGTTTCTACTTTTTAGCCATACATGTATTTTGATCGGTCCGTTCTATTGCGAGCGTTACGATGTTCTCCATACACAGCTTGAGGCTTTTACGTGAAATTTTAACAGCCTCACGTGGTAAGTTGATAACATTAACAAATGTTTACGTGGGCCGACATGAAACATGGTACTCACTAACAATGATGTTGATGTAATGGTATTTGCCGGGATCAAGAACAATTTGTAACGGTTCGATCAGACTGAAAGGAATTTCCGTCCTTGCGTTTAAAACTAAATGTTATATGTAATAAAAGAATTTATTTAATTTGCATCCGATCCCAATCGTCTACACAATGCAAGTGTTATTAGCTTTATCATTATTACCAGTATATGCATTGATGATTCGTTTATTGGCTCAAGACCACAGCTTTCTGCCCCCCCCCCCCCCGTTGACCAAGATCCGGATGTTAATACAGAAAAAAGAGTGCTTGTGTTCAAGTATCAATATTTTATTAAAATTGAATGAAAAAGAAGCAAAAAATGTGGTTTTTGCAGAGAACTTGACTGAATTTGACACTTTATTGCAGAAATTGATAGTTTCCAGTGTAAATATTGAAAAAATCATAGCTTGTGGAAGTCTGAAAATTAGTTGTTAGTAGCCGATTGACTCCTTGGCGGAAGGGTTCTGTATTTGAACTCAATTTTGACAGTCGGGTCAATGGTCAACATGGTCAAGGGCAGTAATGCCAGGTGCGTCCATGCTTCCCGGTTCATTGTTTTGAGTGGAAAACGTCCTCGATTCGGTGAGTATTGCCACTGTTTTCTATACGTTTCAACGATAATTTTTAGAAACGACCTTGTGCACCGAATGAAGAGCAATTGCTAGTTTACGAAGACGCTTGTTTTAGATCAAAATAATGTCTGTATTAAAATATCTCGTGAAAACAATGCACGTTCTTACTAGGCTTCCCGACTCATTCAATGCATTTTTTGCTTCAAAACAAGTATTTAATACCGTTCTCCTGCGTACAAACCCCACCCGATGCTTTGTTTTGGACAATAAAAGTATTGCTATTGTTTTCTGAATGCAGACAGCGAAATTTGGAGTTAAATCGGCTCATTTACGAAAATGCTTGCTGGTTCATTCTGTACATTTTTAGAACCTAGGTTCATCCCAAATCTGGAAGATCACGGCAAGCTGTATTTACCCGAATTACCGTACGTTTGTTTTTGTTGTTTTTTTTCACAAAAAATATTTTGTTAAATATTCAAATAAATAAGAGGGTGTACAGATATATAATTTATATTTTAAGGGAATAAACGATGAAACGTAAGAAGAGATCAAACCTGAGTCTAAATGGACAAAAAACAAGACGCTTAAATGTAGTCTATATAAAAGACATAATAATTGAACTCTGCATACTTGATGGTAAAATAAAAGTAGAGGTTCTTTATATATTAAAAGGACTATACACCAGATTGGCACCAAAAAAGAGTGTTTTTTTCTGTAGAGAAATTCAGGACAATTATTTAAAGAAATGTTTTACTCTTTCATATCATAATTGTAGAAAAAATCTAAAAATAATCGAGTCGTAGACCGGGTTGGAACCGGTGTCGCCAAAATTGCAGTCCAGTGTGGTATCCACTGTGCTGCGAAGGCTTATTTAAGCTATATACCTTACTTGGTAATATCACGTGATGACATCGACTAGCAAATCACGCATTACGGGAATGAATTCCACTAGGTAGACATACAGGTGTAGTATTTTTTTTTAATTGAAAAATACGAATGAACTGCGAAGAACAAACCAATTTTGAACTATGTGATACTTCAGTTAGTAAATACCAATGCTTTGTACAAATCGATACGAGGTTAATGTCAGGTTTCGACAATTTTCTCTTTTTTCGCTATTTCATCATACGGAGTACAGCCCCTTTAAAAATTGCTTATGTAATACTGCAAGGAAAAATTGTGGATTATTTAAAACTACCTTTTAAGGAAAAAGCAATGAAAAGGAACAAAGAGTTAACCTTAAAGAGTGTGCTATATGCTTACTTTGGCAATCGAAATAAAAAGGGAGACAACCTGCAGGAAACAGTCAACAATTTAAGGTCTTAAATGTTGTACGTTACACCTTAGTTGATTAAACTGATTTTTGTAAAGACATAACCGTGTCTCGACTTACTATATAACCTCCAACAATAATGGCAGTTCTACTTTAAGTAGAGAGCCCTGTCAGTGTGTGTATACCACGTGATAAAAAACGTCATAAACGCTACGTCCGAAAACTAAATTTTGCTTCGAATGAAGACTTTAAACAAAGATAACTTTCCTATTCCTTCACCATTTTAAATGAAATAAAGCGCAGTGTACGCCGCTCGCGGAGTCCCGCCTTCGGTCGTTTACCAGTGTTTGATTGAGAGTTTAGTTTCTTCAAACACTTCGACAAAACTGTTCACAATACGGCCGTCTGACATTATTGTGGAAACAGGTTTGTCGAAGTGTTTGTTGAAACTAATCACTTTATCAAACTCCGGTACTACAACAAAGGTGTGGCTCCTTAGGTGGCATAGACTGCCGTTTGTTTCATTTAAAATGGTGTAGTGATTGAAAAGTTACCTTCGATTTAAGTCTTCATTTTAAGCAAAATGTTGCCCTTCGACGTAGCATATATGACGTAAACTATCATGTGGTATACACACACTGCCTGTACAAAATTAACCTTCTTAGACGTTCTTTAGTACATAATTATACTTAAATTTAAAAAAAAATCGACACCTTTTATTCGTTATTTTAATGAGCCATAGATCTTCCAGATTTGGGATGAACCTAGGTTCTAAAAATGTACAGAATGAACCAGCAAGCATTTTCGTAAATGAGCCGATTTAACTCTAAAATTGGCTGTCTGCATTCGGAAAACAATAGCAATACTTTTATTGTCCAAAACAAAGCATCTGGCGGGGTTTGTACGCAAGAGAACGGTATTAAATAGTTGTTTTGAAGCAAAAAATGCATTGAATGAATCGGGAAGCCTAGTAAGAACGTGCATTGTTTTCACGAGATATTTTAATACAGACATTATTTTGATCTAAAACAAGCGTCTTCGTAAACTAGCAATTACTCTTCATTCGGTGCACAAGGTCGTTTCTAAAAATTATCGTTGAAACGTATAGAAAACAGTGGCAATACTCACCGAATCGAGGACGTTTTCCACTCAAAACAATGAACCGGGAAGCATGGACGCACCTGGCATTACTGCCCTTGATGGTGTTTTCTTATGATTATATTTTGTGTCTTGAATTGTTCTAGATATGCCATGTCCTTGTTTTTCAATTGGGATGTTTATAAAGTCAAAAGCCAGGTTAGTGTCTATATGAAACATATAGTAAAAATAACTGTGGTCTAACTTTTTTATTTAATCAAAGGTAAAGTCGTTGCATAACAAATGTTGTTAAGGGATTTCAAGCGAAAACATTGTGGCGATTACTCGTAGATGTTCAAACAATTTACAATATATCTTTCTAGAATATAAACTTAAAGTTCCACGACCTGCGTCTGTATTAAAAGGAAACGCTCATGTCTTGAAAGGCACTTATTTTATGACGAAATAAAGTGTAGGTGACCTTCGATACCAAACCCTGGAAACCTTCGGCAACTGTTGATATTTGCTCAAATATCATCTTTGAAGACCATAATTTTTGATTAGCGTTAATAACGGCTATGATCGATTCATTGTTGCGTTATTGGTTGATTAACATATCACGTGATGTAACCAAAGTATTGTCATAAGGTCAAACTATAAACGAACATATTGTTATAGGGTCAATCTATCTGTATTGTATTGTATTGTATTGTATTGTATTGTATTGTATTGTATTGCTTTGTATTGTATTGTATTGTATTGTATTGTATTGTATTGTATAGGCCCTTGTGGCCTAGTGGATTATAAGTATCTTACATGGCCGAGAGTGTAAGATAGGTTCATTCCGACCCGAGTGTAGGGTGTTTTGCGGAAACGAGGTTTAACGAGTAATAATTTCATAAGTGTCTGCTTTATTGATATTACTCCAATAGTGATATTGATATATGTTTCTTCCACCTCAGATAAGTAGATCCAATAATTTAACCATACCAGAAATTCTTATCTTGCCCACGGGCGAAGATAAAATGTCCGTATGTAACTCCTTTTTAATGGTCACCACATTGTAATTACCTCCCTTGTTGAAGACTGTCGTCTGTAGCATCATGGAAATCTTGTCTTGTGGCAATATTTAGAACGCTTATTAATTATTTCTCGCTTCGAATGTCACCATAAAACAGTTTTCACACACCTTACAAGAAATAATGCTTCACTCTCCTTAGAACTATTTAATGACCGAATTGACTATTAACATAATATGAATCACTGCGTGCATATCCATGACAACCACGAATTATCGCATATCCATACGCAATTATTTTCACTAAGCACAAAAGAGTTCCAGCAAAAAAACATTTTTACTTAGTTTTGTTTAACTGAGGTGGGAGAAAAACCATCTACCATAGCCGCTCGTGTATGATAGGTTCATCCCGACCCTCGCACAGGGTGTTTTGCCGAAACTCGGTAAACCTCGTTAATGCAAAACACCCTACGCTCGGGTCGGAATGAACCTATCTTACACTCTCGGCCATGGAAGATACTCATAATCACATGGGATGTTTTATTTTTGTTTTGTTACATATAAAGTTTTGTGAAAGAAAAATAAGCGAAAATAATTAGTCAAGTAAGAAAATAAAGTAAGAAATGTAAGAATATGTAAGGTTGCCTTTTAAAAAAAATCAATTAATATTGATTTGGTTCCATTTTAGATCATGTAGCTATATTTTGCCCTCTGAATTTGCCAAACACGTGTTTCTATTTGTTTTCTTAGTTTGTTATACTAAACAAAGTTTTCAAAACGTGGAACATCGTTTGTCAGTTTACATTTATAAATATAAAATAAAATAGGAAAATAAGATGGATAGGCATCACTCTCTGAGTTTGCTTCTCTATAATTCCAAAAGATATATATTGAAGGTCATTTCAGTTCTGTGATCCCAATAAAGAGGGTTGATATCCTGAATATACATATTGCAGAAACCCTAGAGATTTGAATTGGCGAGTTTATATTTAAACAACATTTTGTTTAGTTTCAGAATCATCTTAATATTTTTATACTGAAAGCGTCTTAATCTGTTATCGATAGTGCAATACAATGTAAAGTTTGATTATATTCTTTTCCATTTTAAAAACATTAATTCATTTTCCGATTTTACTTTTGGCCTGTTGACTATTTGGCCTTTATACTTCTTATGTAATTTTCATATAAGAGTTTGTTCGGTTTCTTTTTTATTCGAATTAAATCAAGCAATAGATGATAAGCAAGCGGTTGTGTTATGGTATGCATACCAATATTTTTCAAGTTCGTATTTCTAGCTAGTTGGAATGCAAAAACTTAATTTTGGAAACTAAAAGAACAACAAAACTAGGTATTCAGCTACTTAGTAATAAATGTAAAAACGTATCACTGAACGGGTCTGGTGGAATATTGTCCATGGCGTTCTGATAAGAGTGGTACGAGCCCATCGTACATTGTCTCGCCTTACCACGTCAATGCATTTGATCGTTTTGTATTTTGATGTTTTTTATAACATCAGGCTCAACCAAGTCCCTTCTCAGAGTTTAGCGGGTCAAGGCAATATCCACTATACGTAGAAATCCACGTATTTTGTTTCTTTCTATATGTGTATACAATGCAAATCAGTACCATGATACATTGTTCAAAATTAAAATTTAGTTTGAGTCATATTTGCTGTTGCAATAGTATCATGTTTCACTTTCATATTTAATAGTATTCGTGGCTAGCAGCTGTTCATGGAACTTGCGTTGAAGGTCGAATAACAAGGAAAATCGCCTTTCCATTTAGCCAAACCTAGGTTTTAAATCCATGTATTCTTCAGCAATGTTTCCAAACTGACGACTGTTTTGCAAAAAAGTCATTATATTACTGCCATTTATGTTTGCTGATTTTCTAATGGATTTGGAATCCAGTGTGCTGTAATAGTGGAATCCGGAATTTTCCAGACACTTTTTGTCACGCAGAGTTTCGTCCTCTTCAAGAGAGGATGGGCAAAACCATTCGGCCGATTTCCCGTGCCATTAATTTTCTGCTTCTTTTAGATGCAAGAATCGTTCTTGATGTGCTGCATTCCTTGTCTTGCAACATACTGTATTCATAGTTATTTTCCCTAAAAACCGATCAATCCCCCTGTGGTAACATATCAGGGTGTACGGTTCATATTCGGAACCATCTGCTTTCCTAATAGATAGAAGGAATGATCCGATATAAATATCGAGATATGCCGTAGTAGCATGTCCCTGACCTCAAATAAAGCGGAATCAATCAGCCACCTGCAATATGGATAGCAAAACTGATCAAGATTCAAGAATAAAACATACGTAAAAATCATTATAAATGTAACTTAAGTTTCTTTTGTTATCATATTTATAATTTGGATATGTATAGTAACACAAAATAAAACAATCACACTTCTATACTATGGCTTAATTGCGTTGAGTTCTACTGTAATATTAAATTATGGTTTTCAAAATATGGTAAAACTGTTTTCATTGTGCACAGTATCAATTGCTTCACGCTATATTTTGATTAAACCATTTTAATCAGATGTAACGCAAACAAGATCCAAGAATATTTATCTTTCTTTCATGCTTTACGGTGAAATATGGGGTTTTAACAGTGAAATAACAAGATAAGGAGTCAAAATATCAACTTTCAGAACTACTTTTAAATTCCTTTGTTGTTACATGTACTTGCCTTGATAAAAACAGAACACTGGACTTCAGTAAATTATGTCAAAAAATGTTAAAAAAAATAAAGAAATGTTTATTAATTTAAATAAATATATAATTCAAAATTGGAAATTAACAACTTACCGTATATTGCCCGTTATCCCGTTTATCAAACATTTTACTGATCTTTGAAGCTTAATGTTCGAACATTTGCTTTCATACCAAACAAATTACAGACAAAAACAACTGTTCGAACATAAATAAAATTTTATATCATCGTTCAAATATATTTTGAACTGTTAACCGTTGTAGTACGTAAAATGAGCTTCCTGGAGAATTCACACAACAATTTACAGATAGATCCGATATTTTTTACCCCACCCACACCTCAAAATGTGTCAACAAACTAGCGTGGCATTTACTTTTTATTTGGAAAAAAAAACATTTTATAGCGAAACAGACTGGTCTCTGACACTAAGATGACTGAATATTAACTTACTATAAAAACACGCGTACATGCAGTCTTAAACTAAGAAGAATGGTTAAAATCCAATGAGTATCCACATTTGTTTTGCTAACACATTTGACCTTCCAAATTTTCATCCTTTAAATAGCGGCGTAGTAATTTGGTTATGTATTCATGCCCATCTTAAAATAAAAAGTGTTTTCATTATTTTTTTGAACAAATGTGCACTAATAATACTTCATTGTTTACTATTCATAAAGCTGTGCAATAAAAAAAACGAGCGAATATTAAGCTATAAGAATGAATAGCAGAGAACTATTTCTCAGCAAACCAAAAGAAGAAAAGCTGACAGCTATACTTATGCAAGAGGGGCGCACCACAGGTAGAGGCGTAAAGCCCACCCTTTTCAAAAAAGGGGGTAATTCAGAAATAAATAAAAAACAAACAAAACTCCGAAAATAAGCATAAAAGAAAGAGAAATTTTGTTTATTTCAGTGTAAGATCGTATTTAATTTCACTCGTGAAAATGTGTTTTTCTATGACACTCGTGAAATAAAATACGATCTTACACTGAAATAAAATAACTATCCTCTATTTCTTCATTTATTTGTCCAGTAAAAACATTATACACTGGTCTTCTTTTTAAAACAAAACAAACAAAACAACAACTGATTGTTTGTGTTGTTGTGTTAGGTGTCGCTATTTTAATAGGGTTTGTAATTTTGACTATCCTCATTTGAAGCCCCTTCAAGATACCAATATCAAACTTAGTACACATGTTTGCAGTGACAATGGGCAAGTAAAATCACTCTGGCTGAAATATTTGTTGAGATATGCCCTTGATCAATAAAATGGACTTGCTTTACGCAACTCGCGTTCGAATAATTAAAATCAAACAATAAATCTATTTGAACTACTTATTCGACATAGTTTCCAGTACTAGATTAAATATTTGACTAATACAAGTTTTCGATACTGTATACAGACCTTTAGCATTGCCGAATTGGTGTTGGAGTTTTCTTTACTGTGTTCATATTTTTTAAATAAAGTTTTCCCAGATGGGTGGGGCACTTGTGTACAATCTAATGCCGTCCTCTTCAGAATCCGTCGGTGTCCCCTCCAAGAAAATTCAGAAATTCATTGTCCTTATCCAGATGTTTTACACGATTTAACTATTGTATTATTCAATGACATTCCAGATCTTTCGACACACCAGGAGTAGCTTAATGGGTGTGTCATCAACAGAACACTTACTTTAACTATGTTTTGTTTTTATAAAGTAATAGGACGCCTGTTCTAATTGCTTCACATTAGAACAATCTTTACAAGACTCTATGAATGAGGCATTGCGGTGATATTGCATGTCATAACAATGTGCAATAGTACAACCATTGACTGATGAAGAATAAAACGATGCTATATACACCTCAAGAAGCCCTCAAGGAAATGAAATACCTTTCAATTACTTTTTAATGATAAAGGTTTATTATTTGCCGCTCTAGTTAAGTCGTATGTGACCTTTATCATGCAGTCTAAATATTTCTAAAGCCCTTTCTAGGAATGCTGGTTTGGAATGGTACTAAAATGGTAATATTTTGCATGGCGTCAAGCTATTATAACTTTTTTCAGAATTAAACATGGTACAAGTAAAATATAAAGCATGCATTCACATTTTGGTAATAAATTCTAAAACATTTATCAATGTTTGAATCGCCTTACAATGATTGTGAATGTTACCGCCTTAAATGTGTTTATTCAAACGAGTTAAGAGATTAAATCGACATGTTAGAATACCAGCTTCTTGGAACAATACATTGTAAACACCCTCTCAAATATATTCAGTCCGGCTGATGGACCTGCTGAGACCAGAAGAACATGTAAATAATTTAAAGGTATTGTGTTTAGAATATAAGAAGAGTGTTTGCAAATAAACAAACAACAGACATGGCAGGTTACGGGGAAAATGATTCATGTCTCTTCCATACTCATGCTATGATTAACATCCGAGTACAATTGGAACATCTCGGTATATCCTGAAGTTTTCTAGAGATGGCCAAGTTGTTACGTTTTAAACGTTTTCACAACCTCGTCTCATACAGCTGTTTACGGAAGTTTACTTTATTCATGTTCAAATGTGAGGTATTGTATATAATTCAGTCAAATTGTTAGTGTTCCTATAGCAAAAGCAAGCAGGTGGAACTAAAAATTAACAAGAAATATCTTTTTTAAAATGAGATCAACGGCGATAAATTTGTAAACAAATTCATGAAAAGTCTATGAGAAAGCAGAATGAACTTAACATGTGCATATCGTTTTATTTGAATATAAAAAAGTGCTTAGGTTGAAAAAGGTTTGGTTTTTGCAAATATCTCTTACTCGATGATATTGCACGGGTAATTATTTGCTAAACATGTGCTTGATTACTGAAGCAGGGATTGTGCCATGTTTCATTTTAATATTGTACTTTTTATAGCTAAAGCAAATTATGTGCATAACTACATGGGTCCGTGTCTACATGTATGAAGACATCTAGGCAATGGAAATAATCTGACTTACCGAAAGGATGAAAGGCATTGAAGTTATGTTGTTGTCGTCGCTTAAGTGTAAATAAAAGATATTTTAGGATAAACATCAGCTAATTTATATATCTACGGTATTCCTGAGTAGGGCTTGGTTTTCCAAAGTTGTATTTAGGTACGATCGATCGCATGTTATGCAGAAAAGAGAAGATCAGGTAACTCCTCCCGGATAGTTCTACGACCGTCCATTCACCATCTTCGCCTTACAAATAAAATCATAGCCGTATTGAAATTATTTGTTTTTGTTAAGGATTTTCTTTTCAATATATTTCTTTTTGTTGGAGATTTCTTCTGAAATTGGGGATTTTCAGAGGATATGATTGGGAAGAAAAACCTGCTTGTTTTCTATAAAAAGTTTAATATTTTGCACTTTATAATTAAATTTGATGTGTTTCCCAGAATATTATTTAATAAGGAAAGCATTTAGAAGTAAGTATCCAGAAAATTTCATTTCGAAACTTTATCTTATTTGTGCCTCTCATAGCCTCGCTGGCTGAACTATAAACCAATAAACCTTTTTTCCTTCGACATTATTCATTAAATACAATATTTATTTGGTCTAAAATCTAAGTTGTTTGTTTAATATCTAGGTCAAAACTGGGGTTAGGATGTAGGCATGATCGATACAAGCCGTCGTGACATTTCGAAACACTATAGCAGCCACTGATACAATACAAATTTAACGACTCGCTTGACAAGAATGTCTATCTCTATGAGGGATGTAAACCAATGTCAGTTGGCAAAGAATGTTAATCTCTAGGACGGGTGTAAACCAATGTCAGTTGGCCAATAATGTGTATCTCTATGACGGTTGTAAACCAATGTCACTTGGCCAGAGTGTTTATCTCTAGGACGGGTGTAAACCAATGTCAGTTGGCCAAGAATGTGTATCTCTAGGACGGGTGTAAACCAATGTCACTTGACCAGAATGTTTATCTCTAGGACGGATGTAAACCAATGTCACTTTACCAGAATGTGTATCTTTAGGACGGGTGTAAACCAATGTCCCTTGACCAGAGTGTTTATCTCTAGGACGGGTGTAAACCAATGTCCCTATACCAGAATGTTTATCTCTAGGACGGATGTAAACCAATGTCTTTTTATCTGAATGTTTATCTCTAGGACGCATGTTAACCAATGTCCCTAAACAAGAATGTTTATCTCTTGGTCTGGTATAAACCAATGTAAAATAGTAATGGTACAAACAGTCAATATTAACTGAACTTGATCATATTGTTTTCCTCTATGAATTCTAGGTTAAGTTCGATTCAAGTCATGTCGTTTGAAGGAAGTATGACAATTTATTACATATTCAATTTATTTTAACATCCACCAATATAATATTACAACAAACAAAAATGAACATAACATTCATTAATATTTTTTTAATATATACTTCGTTTATGTAATGCAATGAACTTTTATCAGTTTCTAGATTTCATGATAAAATACATTTGTGAGTATAAATGCATGATATACCACCTTGCATATCTGGAAAAAGATTGATGCTGTGCAACAGACCATGGTGATAAGAAAAACGAAAGAATTGATGATTATTTCTCTCAAAAATGAAATATATCTTGCCTATTCCTGTTCGTTGAAATAGATAATATTGGACTCCATAAGCGGCCTTTGAAACACCATAGGATGTTATCTGTTTTTATCTTTACTTAAATCCAAACAAAATTTACCTAGTGATGGCATTTCTTATAAAAAAAAATCATTATCTATAAAGAAAAGATAACATTTTTTTCTGAATAAATGTTTCTACTTTTTAGCTCACCAGAGCACGAAGTGATCAAGGTGAGCTATTGTGATCGGTCTTTGTCCGTCGTCCGTCCGTCAGACCGTCCGTCAACAACATCTCCTCTGATACTACCAGTCCAAATTTAATGAAACTTTACAGGAAGCTTCCTTTGGTGACCCTCTACAAAAATACAACAAGGGGTCATGACTGATCAACAACAACAACAACAACAACAACAACAACAAAATGGCTGACTTGCTGTTTTGCTTTAAAAAACATTTCCTCTGAAACTACCACTCCAAATTCAATGAAACTTTACAGGAAGCTTCCTTGGGTGACCCTCTTCAAAACTCAATAAGGGGTCACGATTGATCAACAACAACAGCAACAAAAAGGCCAACTTCCTGTTTTGCTTTAAAAAACATCTCCTCTTAAAATAACCAGTCCAAATGCAAGCAAACTTTACAGGAAGCTTGCTTAGGTGACCCTCTTCAAAAATCAACAAGGGGTCACGATTAATCAACAACAACAAAGAAATGGCCGACTTCCTATTTGCTTTAAAAACATCTCCTCTGAAACTACGAGGACAAATTCAATGAAATTATACAGGAAGCTTAATTGCATGACCCTCTACAAAAATACAACAAGGCATTGAGATTGATCATCAACAACAACAACAAAATGGCCGACTTACTGTTATGCTTTATGTTAAAATCTTGATAGTTATGTAAAGTTTACTCTCGAAGCTAGGGCAGCAAATTTTGCTATATGGTCTCCCTTTCTGTTGAAGAGTGTATTGTCTATTTTTAGTTTTTCTATTTTAAGTAACAAGGGATTATATGCTATATTTGATTAATTCTTCAAATAAGTCACTTCTGAGATAATAATTGTTATTTTTATAGGTTTATAGGTTAGGAAATATCATATCTCTTCAATTTGTAAACGAATTTTATTTTTACCCAATGATGAATTTAATAATCAGACTTTTCCATTGAATGACATGTAGACCATTGTAATTTACAATCTTTATCTTTTACATAGTTAGTGAATACACCTTATATAAACAAGACTTTAAATAACAATAGTAGATGGGAAGTCATAGGTATATCAAATCCATATAGTTTATAGCTAACGTAAGTTTTGTTGGATGGTGCCCTGTCCTTCGTTCCTTTGTCTTACACTTTGGCTTGTGAAAATCAAATTATGTCACTGGGGTCAAACCTCGCTATGCCATGAGGTTTCCTGTGGACATATCAAAAATCTTCTCGTCTGACACCGCTAGGCCCAGATATGAACAATTTGTTACGAGCATCATATAGTGGTCCTCTACCAAGATTGTGCAAATTACGCCCATTGGGTAAAATTCGGACCCACCCTTTTTGACCTTCTGTCTTATTGTTGAAACTAAAGCGAAGAAATTTTTACCATGTTCACAATTCTATTAACAAATAACAATGTTGTGGTTGGATGACCTTGACTGTAACCTGTTAGCCTACTTTTTTATTTTTGAAGCTACAGCAATGATATTTGGACCATGTGTAGAGTTTGTAAAACAAATATCAATATTGTCCTCGGATGACATTGACTGTGACTTTTTGACCTACTCTCTTTTTTAAGGTGCAAAAACAACAGTTTGACCATGTGTACAGTTTTGAAAACAAATATCAATGCTGTGCTTGGATTACCTTTATTGTACCCTTTTGACCTTTCATATTTTTGAAGCTACAGTTTTGAAATTTGGATCATATGTACAGCTTTAAGAACAAATATCAAGCTATATTGATAACAAAGGTTAAACACCTTTACTCAGGTGAGCGATTTAGAGCCATCATGGCCCTCTTGTTTAGATATATTTTGATTTGTCCATTTTATTGCGAGCGTTACGATGATCTCCTTACACTGCTTGAGGCTTTTACATGAAGATTTTAACTGCCTCGCGTGATAAGTTGATAACATTAGCAAATGTTTACGTGGGCCGAAATGAAACATGGTATTCGCTTAGAATGATGTTGATGTTTTGTTATTTGCATGGATCGAGAACAATTTGTAACCGTTTGATCAGACTGAAAGGAATTTCCGTGTATTTAATTAAATGGTACGTGTAATAAAACATGTATTCAATTTGCATCCGATCTCTATTATCTACACAATGCATGACAAATGTCATTTGCATTTGTGTTATGCCTGTAAAATATAACAATATAGATATTCGGTTTCTGGTGTCTATTCAAACAAAGTACAAAACTGAGTCGTACTGAAAAATAAATAAATAATTTAAAGTGTTTATGTTCTTCTTTTTTGCTGGTAAACGTTATACATGTTCTCTGGCAGTAACTATCTCATTATATTGTATATCAAAGTTGAAATTGTTAAGTCGTTGCATGAAAAATGTTGTTAAGTGAATTTCCGCGAAAACATTGTGGCAATGACTCGTAGCTGTTAAAACAATTCACAGTATATCTTTCCAGGCTATGAACTTAAGGTTCCACGAGCTGCGTCTATATGAAAGGTGATGGTATCAATGTATTGGTAAAAGGTCAAAATATTAAACTATTTTTGTCTAGGTTGGCCTAGTGGCATCTGTTTTCTATTTTCTTTCTTGTCTCTACCGGCGTGGGTCCGCGCCCCTATAAAACCAAAACACTTTTTAATAATATAGTCGTATTTTTTTCTGCAATTTCAATATCATGGAGAAAAATAATGATTGAAAAGTATTTTTAGATGCGTGAACAGGAAACTAGTTTTTGGTCCGAAAACATGAGCTAGTTCCTATATAGGTCTTATGTGACATTTTTCATGTAATTTTAATATTTCTGATCAGGATTGAAATTTAGGAAATAGAGCTACATTACGGTAAAAGTTTATGTTTAACGTTTGAAATATTTTCCTAAAGATACTCCTGAGACTGCTCTAAACTGCTGGCACTGTTAAAATCAAATTGTTTTGTATTAAAAGAGATATGGCTTAGTATACAAGAAAAGTCTAGTGTAATTGTTGAATACTTGTGCATCACTTATAAGCACTTGACCGGAAACATCACGCGATTCTGGCGTTTGAAAGAGTTGGAAATAGAGGTAAATGTTGGCAAGAATATGAAAAAAAAAAAAAAAAAAATAATGAACAATTTTACATCTAACCTTGCTTCAAACTCATTGAAAGACAAGTTATTCGTACGTGACACAAACGAGTTCTCAAATACGCCCAAGATACCATTAACAACAGGTAAATTAAATAAACATGTTGCATATGAAGATGCGCACATTCACAGATAAGAATTACTCCTGGGTTTTCGATGCTATTGATGCTATAAACATTGTACCTGCTTTACCAATCCTAATTGCCAGCAGGTGTCCTACTGGATGCCCTGTGGACAGGGAAACATTGTTTACATTCTTCGTGTTTTGCATGTGCGGTATTGTATATATTTACATCTTCTTACAACGAGCAAGCAGGTGGTAATGGAACGGTGCAGACACCAGGGACCATTTCAATAAAGATATTTGTCAATTTAAGACGTATACTCTAAGTATCTTTAGTAGTATCTATTGTAATATTTTCGTTATTGCGCTTCCCATTTGAATGAATTGAACTGCGGAGCCAAATGTTCGATATATTCACCCATTGTTTTAACCCTAGCTCCGCCTGCAATGTTTTATCTTCTACAAGTATGGTACAATATTAAAATGTAAATCGCTTTGGTCAATTCAGGAGCTCACCATAAACAAGTTTTCCAATAAACGTTTGAATTTCTAACAAAATCAAAATATCGTTAAACACGTTGCAAATAATACAATAAAGTATCACACAATCATACCCTCCCAAAACGCCCATAAACACATACAGAACAAACGGCACTTCGGCTTGTAAAATGTGTAACACTGTTTACTTCTTATGTTGAGGTTTCCACATTATAAGTAAAGTATTTCTATGTTATTGACAATTTTCAATTAATAATAACCGGTATCATCTTGAGAACTTGCAGAAATAAAGCAACAGCGAAAAAATACACCATTTTTATTGTAGCACAGAAGTACATAAAAAGGTTGTTGCAAAAACGTTGTTGCTTAATTTAGCAACATATTTTGCTATCATTAAACGTTTATAGGACTTTTTTCAAGTGAATTATTAGTTCCATATATCATAGACATTTTAAATATTTATTCTAAAAGCTTAAGTTTAAAGTTTTACTTTGACCTATATTGGCAGCATTTTCCTATTGTTATAAAATACAAATAAATCGCAGTCGTCATGCAGAGCATTAAAAGTCTCATGTCACAAATGGTTTACTACATGGGATGCCAGTTTCGTGTCTAAGCTATTAATCAAAGCTAAATCACTATATTCAAGGTTAAATGTTTCATTTGCTTTACAAAATGTTTTCAAGGATAACGTTAATACTTGCACAAAATGATCCAACAGTAGTGGTAGTATTTTTGTGATTCAATTAGCAATAGGCTCAAGTCTAATTAAAATTGAACTTGATCAAACTGTTTTATTTCAACAATTACTTGGTCTTATCTTACAAATATACACCAAAGAATTCCGTATGGTCGGCACATTTTGTTTGCATGTTCATTTTCCTGTTTTATCCTGTGTTGGTAGTCTGTGCAAAAAGAAAGGTTTTTTATG